>NC_132783.1:128141846-128444877 GCF_048418805.1 Vulpes vulpes | reverse complement strand
TGGGTCATAATTTAAGTACTTACTGTGTATACTCTGTTTCCCCAATGAGATATAAAAGCAGGAACCTGGTTTTATTTTTCTTCCTCAAAAATAGCACCCCTCTGCCACCACCTAGTTGAACAAGCACTCCCTACTGCCTGGCACATTTCTTTCCATAGTATTTATCACACATACTGGTTGGTGGGCTGAATTTACTTGAATTTCACCATGACTGAGCACACAGATGATAGCTGGGGACATGATTTCCTCAACTTCTTCAAAAGTGTTGAACCCCAGCCATGAATCTATTTTTAAGAGCTCTCTAACAGAATCTCTACCTCATTGCGAATGGGCTGTGATGGATTCCAGTTGGCTAAGCCTCTGAGGTTGGAGGGAGCACCAGGCCCCTCTTCAACAGGATGTGGGAACATGCTTCTCACCACAAATTGAGTTCTTGGGGCAAGATCAGGCTGTTGCAGACTGGGCAAGGGCACAGGTAGGAGGAGTTGGTGGCGGAAGCAGTGGGGGGAGCCCTTACATTTTTCTCAGTGACTTGTAAAGGTGGAGCTGGAACTGCAGACAACCCTAGCAGCCAGCCTTGTGTTGTGAGGTGTAATAGAGTCAGAAGAAAACACCGGGCCTAAGTGGGTTCTCTCGGAGCTGTGTTGCTTAGCTCCCCTCAACACAGGTGAACTTGGCCATTTACCTGCAGGAGGCTGGCCTAAATATCTTAGCGGAAAACCTCTCTATCATTATTCCCTCTTGTATTACCTCAGGCACCTGTTGCCCTGGACCCTTTCCTTGTTCCTGCTGTGTTCTCTCTTTTAGAGTAAATTGAAGTAGAGGAAGCAAGATAGTTCAGCAACTGGTAAAGCTCAGACAGTGACAGCCCATTTTCCAAATGCTGTGTCACCTTGCACTCTCAAGGTATACTGATCCTTTAGGCTTTTGTGACCTTCTGTCTTTAAAGATCAGTCTTGAAAATCACCATCCTTCTACAAATTAGAGCCTTCGAACCTCTCTTTCTGGTTATCTTACCAAATAAACCCTGCACCAACACAGTTTTGACTTTGTCATGGCTTCTGATGGCTTACAGAAAATGGATAAGGAACTCCAATATGACTTCCTATGTGTTCCTGATATTTTTTCTGCTCTAAGTTTTGACTCTTTGATGGTAATGTAATGGTGACAGGATGCAGAGAATATAGAGTCCAATGTAGATAGGATGGAACAACGGTCTCAGAACCATCTATTTTTGTTATTCCATTTTATAAAGTTTTTATAGCATATTTAACTTACATTTCCTTACTGTGCAATTCATATAGCCTGAGTTAAGTAAATATACCAAATTAGGGAATAGTCTTTCAGGAATTTGCATTTTGACCAATGAACTTGTAGATAATTAAAGTGTTTTCACAGATATCTTACTATTGGCTTATTTGGATCTTAAGATAATATTTAAGTATTGACAATTATACAATATAAGTCCTCTTATTTTTCCTGTACCTCCAATTCTGTTATCTTAAAGAGATCTTAATTTCATCTATTATTTCTAGTGGTTATTCTGTGTTTGTTTTTAAAGTAGGCTCCACACTGGAGCTTGAACTCACAACCCCGAGATGAAGACCTTAGCTGAGATCAAGAGTCAGACGCTTAACCGACTAAGCCACCCTGGTGTCCCTGGTTATTCTATTTTTATATATAAATAGTATAAACCAGCAAAACCAAACTCACTTTGTTAAAAACATATGAAATTTGAAATACAAATTCTTGATGGCTGAGAAAGATGCTGTTTGACATAGGATAAACAAAATAGAAATGTTCTGCTTCCTTTTTTTCTCAGCTTCCACATTCCCCCTGCCCCCCAGCACAGACACAAACAGACACACACAGACACAGGAGCCTGGACAGTGAGTTCCTTCTCTGCACTTGACAAGAAGTTAGAAACCGAAAGTGTATGGTCTACATGGACTGGGCTGGGGTAAGGAGATGAGGCCATTTGTGGGGTTTTCTAAAGACTTCCTTCCCAGCATGTGAAAGTTTTATGAGAAGAGAACTGCTCAGAAGAGGAAGGCATTGACAAGCTGATCAAGACAGGTTGCAGTGAGGGATCTAGAGTGTGAATGGAGGAAGATAAAACTAGACTTTAGAAGTGAGGGGTTATGGGGGATTTCACAAACAGAAACCTCACTTTATAGTACGTGGCAATGTGAAGCTCTCCCTCGTATCCCCCCTCCCATTCCTAGTCCATCTCTCCTTTTGAACTTTGAAGAAAATGCATTCAGTATTTAGTAATCAGGACTGAGCAGTACAGTCACCTCACACCTCTTACTTCACTTCTCCTCTCTTATAAGTCAGTCACACGACTCTGCCAGGAGATGAGCAACTTCTCTCACCTTTATCACCATGGGGCTCTTTAAAGCAGGTTGCACTCTTTCTCATTAAAACTGTGATGTTTTCAATTTCAAGCTTTTCGTGGTGTAGATCCCACTTTTAACACCAGCCACCCTGTTTTTCCCCAGCCCCTCATCATTTCCTAGGTGCTTCATGGCTTTAGCTCTCTGGGTTTTCACTTATCTTTTCCTTCACACATTGCTTCATATTCTTCTGAGAGCACTGGTGACTCCTTGCTAATATGTCAGTGGTTCTAGCATGTGGCACGTTGCCAATATCTAGTTTAAAATCTGTGCTGAATTATGATCACTCATCTCGGGGTACAAATGACCTCAACACTTCCTGCCCCTCCCCAAACTGTGTACACTTGTAGAGTTAGCAAAAAAATTCTAGAGTTTGGCATTTTATATCTGTTAAGAATTCTATTATTAGAACTAATAATCACATTTTAAAACAAAATTCCACATACAATATCTGACTGGATCCTCCCAAAGCCTGGTTTATTCCTATTGACAGAGGAGGATAACCTAATTCAAGCACACGGTAGGAAAGAGAGCCAAATTGAGATTTTCTGACTCTATCCCGTGTTTGCTATAATATGCCATAGAAGTCATGACTTTCCTTCTTCTATGATTATGATTTTGAGTTTGAATCCTAAGCTCACACAAGATGAATTTCTTAGGCTGATCCAAAAAGTTTTCCACCTAACCCTAATGATTTAATCATGGCGGATGATGTGTTAACACTTGCTCTACTCACAATTGTGATCATAGCAGATCTGAGATGAGCAAAGAGACAAATCAAGCAGGGATGTGGGGATCTAAGCCAAAACATCCTGATTGGCTTTGTAACATCACAGGTAATCTGAAAAATGTGAGAGAAGACAAAGACAAACAATTCTGCTTGCTTTATTTTTAATGTTTGGTCTGTGTATATGGGTGTTGGGGTGGTACATTTACATACAGGACTATATTAGGTCTCTTCCCCCTCCCCAAACAACTGCTCCCCAGAGTCAGTGGCATGAATCATCCATATGGCCATTCAGGGGCCTGGGGCACCATTACAGTTCATCCATTGTTCCCCTGGGATGGTGTTTATTATTCATCTGGCTGCAGAGGGAAGTTGAAAGTGTGAACTGATAAAGGTATGTTTTGGGAAAGAGGCTATATTTTGGGAAGGCCCGTGGCAAAAAATCAGATGGTTAGCAAAGAATTCATATAAAATAACTCCTTTTGCCTGGATAAAAAAGCAAAAAAAAAAAAAATACCATTAACATCTATGGTTCATTCAAAGAACAGAAATAAAAAATTAAACACATGAAAATCCCTTCTTGTTTAGTGATTTTTAAAACAGTATGGTTTCCTAAAGAATAAAGATACTACAAAGAGAGTCATCTGTTATATTAAAATAAATTTTCCTTTAATTAAAATATTTAACCACCTCTTAGGATGGCTATTATATAAAAAAAACCAACAACAGAAAATAACAAACGTTGGTAAGAAATGTGGAGAAATTGAGCCTTCGTGCATTCCTGGTGAGAATGTAAAATGGTGCAGTAACTGTGGAAAACAGTATGGCATTTCCTCAAAAACCAATCCAGCAATTTCATTTCTGGCTATATACCCAAAAGAAGTGAAAGCAGGGACTTGAACAGCTATTTGTACACTCATGTTCACAGTAGCCAAAGCTGGAAGCAGCCCAAGTGTCAACAGTGGAGGAATGGATGAGGAAAGAATGGTATATACACACAATGGAATATTATTCAGTCTTAAGAAGGAAGGAAATTCTGATTCACGCTACAACATGGATGAGCCTTGAGGACATTATGCTAAGTGAAACAAGCCAGTCACAAAAAGACAAATATTGTCTGACTTCACTTATCTGAGGTACCTAGAGTAGTCAAATTCATAAAGAGTGCAAGTAGGATGGTGGTGGCCAGAGGTTGAGGGGAAGAGGCCACGGGGAGTTAAGTGTTCAATGGGTACAGAATTTTAGTTGGGGAAAATGAAAACATTCTGGAGATGGATGGCATTAAAGATCATACAACAGTGTAAATGTACTTACGGCCACAGAACTGTATATTTAAAAATGGTTAAGATGGCAAATTTTATGTTCCGTATATTTTACCACAAGAAAGTCGTAAAAATAGTTAAGCATTATCTGAAAAATTATTAAACAAAAACTCTTTGTAAATGATACAATTGCTTTGATATTTTTCCACAATGAGATCTTTTCTTTCTTTTTATCTCCATTTTAGTGATTGGAAGAGGAAAATGGAAGTGACTCAAAATGGTGGTAAAAATGATCTTTCAACAAGATCAAACTTATATGTATACATGCAACTGTCCAGATGACATTGCACTTGATTGAGAATATTTTTTAAAACTTTTAAAACATTTTAAACGACTTACACGTAAGTGTGGCAAAACTGTAATAAAGGACCAATGTCAAATTTCTAATAAAATAAAAACAATACAAAACTACTTGGGAGGTATAAGCATACCTCATTCCTAAGTTATTTTTTTTTACTAATAAGTTAAAAAAACTGTTTTAGATGGTCTCCTCTGAGGTGACAGGGAAAGCAGAGGGCTAGAAACATAGGCTGCAATAGAATCATCTTGGGAAATTTCTTTTCAAGAGGCACATGGAATGTAACCCATCCTATCCTTCTGTGCTCCTCTAAGGGTTTCTCTATGGAGAATCACCAGCCCTTCCAGCCATGAGGACAAATGTGAGCATGTGTCATCTCATGGCATGTTGGGATACCAAAATGACTAAAAACACTAATAATGAACTATCAGAAAGAGGAATTAAGAAAACAATCCCAGGAATCCCTGGGTGGCTCAGCGGTTTAGCACCTGCCTTGGGTTCATGGCATGATCCTGGAGTCCTGAAATCAAGTCCCACATCGGGCTCCCTGTGTGGATCCTGCTTCTCCTTCTGCCTGTGTCTCTGCCTCTCTCTTTCTCTGTGTCTCTCATGAATAAATAAATAAAATCTTTTAAAAAATAAAAAAAAGAAAACAATCCCATTTATAATAATAGTGATAAACAAACCAATTTAAAAATTGGGCAGAAGATCTGAAGAGACATTTTTCCAAAGATATCCAGATGGCCAACAGACACATGAAAAGATGCTCAACATCAGTCATCATCAGGGAAATGCAAATCAAAAGTACAATGAGATATTGCCTCATACATCTTAGAATGTCTATTATATATTTAAAAAAAACCAATAAGAGATAACAAGTGTTGGCATGGATGTGGAGAAAAGGGAACCTTTGTCCATTGTTGGTGGGAATGCAAACAAGTGCAGCCACTATGGAAAATAGTGTGGAGGTTCCTCAAAAAATTAAAAAAGGAACTACTGTGCAATTCAATTCATTCTGGATATTTGTCTGAAGAAAATGAAAACACTAACTTGAAAAGATACATTCACCCCGATGATCATTGCAGCATTATTTATAATAGCCAAGATATGGAAGCAATCTAAGTGTCCATCAGTAAATAAATAGATAAAAAAGAACTATAGTATATATGAACAGTGAAATATTGCTCAACCACAAAAAGAATGAAATTTTGCTATTTGTGACAACATACATGGACCTCAAAGGTATTATGCTAAGTCAAATAACTTAGAGAAAGAGAAATACCATGTGATCTCTCTTTTATGTGGAATCTAAAAATAAATAAAGTAAAAAGACCAAGCTCATAGATACAGAGGCAAGATTGGTGGTTGCTAGAGGTGAGACCTGGGGGTCTGGGAGACATGAGTGAACAGTTTCGGTTTTGATTTTCTTTAGTTTAAATACGTTACATAAACAAACAAACAGACAAACATATAAGTGAAAGCACAGGTCTCCCACTGTACCAGCAGGGCAACTACCACCACCTACAGAATGTGTTTTGATCACTTTTACAACTCTTGAAACTTCTCCTCACTACCCATACAATCAACTATGAGACAAACAATCCAATGGAAAGTAAAATGAAGCTGAAAAAAAATCCACTGGGATCTTGGATCTCTTCTTCTTTTCTCCTCACATCTTCATCGATCAACTCCTACTAAGAATTATAGAAATTTAATGGCAAGTTTGAAGTAACTTTTGGGGGTACCCTGATTCAGCAAGGGTAAGTGGGATTGGGGTACAGATGTTGGCTGCTTGTCTTTTTAAAATTTCTATCTTCTACAACCACTCTAGTGGGTTGAATAAGAACCCCCTCGCCCTCTCAAAAAAAAAAAAAATATGTTCATGTCTCAGAACCAGTGAATGTGATCTCATCTGGGAAAAGGTTTTGCAGATGTAATTAAGGATCATCTGGTGAGATTATCCTTGATGATCCAGGTGGCAGTAAATCCAGCAACAAGCGTACTTCTAAATATGGAAGGGAGAAAGAAAACAGAGGAGAAGGCCACATGAAGACAAAGACATGAAGATTGGAGTGATAAACCAGAGCATGCCTGGACCCACCAGAAGCTGGAAGAGGGGAGGAACAGATATGCCCCCCAGGGCCTTTGGAGGGAGCATGACCTGGTTAACACCTTTATTTCAGAATTCTGGCCTCCAGAACTGTGAAAGAATAAATTTCTGTTGTTGTAAGCCACCTAGTTTGTCATAATTTGTTGCAGGAGCCACAGGAAACTAACAGGACCCCCCTTCACAAAAGTCCAAAATGCCTTTGTGCCTTCTTTCTCTGAATGTCTAAGTGCCTGTGTGGATGATGTTCAGATGAAGGGCGTAAAATCTTGTTGCATGATTACCTTTTCTGCACCATTTGTTATCACCCCAAAGCAAGCATTCCTGCTGGGATTGTCCCTGGCTTGGATACACAGAGTGGGGGATTGGTTACCTGAGCCAGTGAGCTGTAGTGGCTTTTAACCTGCCCCTGGAAGCAAGGTCAGGCACTACTCTGACCAGCAAACAGGGCGCAGATTCAGCAATATTTTTTATAAAGAATATATTGAATTTATATACTCAATGGGTTTGCCTGTTTCTTGTCCATGTAAGGAGGCCTGTTAGCAGAAGTAGAAAAACAAGACAAGCCCTGAACTCTCCCAATCTAGGAGAAAAACCCCCTCACTAGCTTCTGATGAGTTTCTAAGACTTCCCATTGGATTTTCATCTCTGCTCAAACACATACATATTTGATTTTTTCCTAGTGGCTGGATACAAAAATGTTTCCCACCTCTGCTCTCCACCTTTCGGCACTCAGCAACCGTGGACATAAAAGCCTGGGGCCTGTTTAACTCTGGACTTTAATAAAAAGAAAGATTAAAATGGGTTTAGCAATTGCTTGCACTTAGCCTTCGGACCACTAGGTGCCAGTGTGACCTCTCCCTGAGCCTGCCATAACTTTCAAGAGTGGATTTCCCCCAGAAACCAGCTGTACTGAGCTCCTAGCCCTAAGAAGGGCCCTCTGGATTCCGGTGGGAGCTGGAGAGCACATGAAGCCCCCTGGTAATTAAATGGATGGAAATGACAAGCAGTCATGAAAAGCAGCATGAATTTGAGCCTTGAAATTAATTCTCCAAGAGAAATGGAATCTTTCTTTCCCAGCCTTTTCTTTTTAAAACAGTAGGCTGGCTTCTCTCAGGGGGTCTCTTGAATACACTGAGATTCCTTTGATATTCGTGATCACTTTTAATGGTGGATTTTTTTTTAAGATTTTATTTGTTTATTTTAGATGGAGAGAGTGAGAGAAAGAGCGGGAATGGGAAGGGGCAGCGAAGGCAGAGGGAGAAGCAGGCTCCCCACTGAGCAAGGAGCCAGATGTGGGCCTTGATCCCAGGACCCCAAGGTCATGACCTGAGCCGAAGGTAGCTGCTTAACCAACTGAGTCACCCAGGCATCCCTTAACGGAGGATTTTTAAAGATGTGGTTTTATTGGAAAGAACATCTTCCTCTTGCTCCTTACCTATCATTTATCATTAATTTCTTGGGTATTATAATATTTGAAGTTTGTTTCATGCCTTGTATATGCAAATGTTTGTTTTGGTCTACATAAAACCTGGCCTGACGGTCTGCAGCATGGACAGAAAAGCACACCCGTGACTTTGCCTTGTTCATACACCTGCCTATTTCTCTACTTGGAATAATCTCTACCTGACGCCAAAATATTTAAAATGGAAAATATTAACGACCTATTGTTACATAGTAGTACACAATAAGTTCATATAACTATACTCACACCAGCTCTCTGAGGTAAGTACTACTATTACCCTTATTTTTTAGAGGAGGAAACTGAGGCACAGAGCAGTTAAGTAGCTCGCCCACAGTCACACAGCTGGTCGAGGCAGAGTAAGAGGCCCAGGCTCTTCTTTAAATTACCTCATTATAACTTTAGCTAAAAGGTGGGGGTGGGGGAAGGCTTAATGAATTCTTCTGAAGAGGCAGCAATTCATACAAGAGAGCCAAAGGCTCCAACCAAATTTTGCTTTTAGTTACTGTCACTGTGAAAGATTTCCTCAGATAATTTGTCGCTCTTTATCATCGTTTGTCCCTGTTTCCCAGGGTTCCTTCTGAGGAGGCGGGGTTGATGGCAGCATAGTAGCTTCCTTTCCCTGGTCTATGCAGAAATTTCACATGAATCTTCACCCCCTGCCAGATCTTAAGGTTTGGGGAGAGTTGAAATTTGCTCCTCCTCATCAAAAGGATGCCAGGACGAACTAAGTCATCTGTGCCCTCTAGGACCATGTTTCTGGTTCTGTTGCAAGAGTTCATTTAACACCAGCTGCACCAGGGGTTGGAAAGGAACGTGTGACAGGCCGTCTCCAGTTACGAAACAGCGAGTGACAGACACGTTTTTATCTGCTTATCACCCTTCTGGCTACAATGAGGCTGCTTCTGAGTGTCGGATGTCCACCTCTTCTGCTGTTTTCCAGCAGAGCTTTCTTTTAGTTATTTCAGCGAGCACAATCTATGCTGCCAGAATTTGCTGCTGTAAAAAATTACACATTTCTTTGAAAGAAGCTGTTACCGGACTCCTGTAGAATGAGGAAAAAAGAGGGCCTCACTGAGTGAGTCTTCCTGGGGCCAGGGGCTGGGTCCCCCTCACTTTTGGCTGTTGTATCTGCTCAGCCTGCAGAGTCCAAGAACTGTGGCACTTTCAGATGCCTGGCAGGGTGATGTCCAAGGGAATGGTTGAGTGATCCACCCCTCCCTCCCCCTACTAGGCTGACTTCGACAAGAAAAGTTCTATTATGTCCTCAGGATATTGAGTAAGAAGGGGGAGGTAAGGGGAACTAAAAAGTGTCTGTTCAGCCTGGACACTTCTGCTGACATTCCCACCAAGCATATGACATTTATAAGGGCAAAACCCAAACGAGGTCCTCCTGCCTGCCACTATGCTTCCAGGATACAGGGGGAGGAACCGAGAAGGCTTTGCTTCTGTAATCTGCTTGCACACCTGGGGCTGCTCACCTGCTGTCGATTAGGGAGATCCACTCCAAGACATGGCATATTTGCTTCTGCCGCTGGGAGGTGAAATGAGTGGTGATTGTATGAGCTGGTGGGGGTGCGTGTGGCAGAAAGCCCAGTGGTTTCACTCTTGTCTGCTATTGGTTAAATTTTTCTTCAAACTCTGTAAAAACTGGAGTATTCAAATTACAATCTATGTTGAGAGACTACCATTGGGACTCAGTGGGTTTTTGACAAATTGTTGTTAAATTAAACTCCCTTGCCTTTCTTTAATTAATGAATCGATCCATCAATCAATCTGTCCGTCAGTCACAAATAGGAAGCACCTACTGTATGGGTCAAGCCCTATGTTGAGACGAGAAAAGTGAGCAAGGCAAGGTTCCTCTTAGTCTTTGTAACCTCGTGGCAGTTGTGTTGGACACAGCCACTTTCCTCTCCCTGTAGCCTTCCATTTTTCCATAGCAGGGTTTTGTAAACCGTGGCCCATGTGCCTGCTGCACCTGCCCTATGGCTCATCTCACACAAGCTTTAAGCTGAGATTGGTTTTTACATTTTTTTTTAAAGATTTTATTGATTTATTTATGAGAGACACACACACACAGAGGTAGAGACTTAGGCAGAGGGAGAGGGAGAAGCAGGCTCCCCACGGGACTCAGTCTCAGAACCCCAGGATCATAACCTGAACCAAAGGCAGACATCTGCTCAACCACTGAGCCACCCAGGTGCCCCATTTAGCAATTCTTTAAAAATGTAAAAACCAGAGGCACCTGGGTGGCTCAGTGGTTGAGCAGATGTCTGCCTTTGGCTCAGGTCCTGAATCTTGGTTCTTAGTATCGAGTCCTGCATCAAACTCCCCACAGGGAGCCTGATTTTCTCTCTGCCTATGTCTCTGCTTCTCTCTCTGTGTATCTCTCATAAATAAATCAATAAAAAAGAAAATAAAGAGTTTCTAAAAAAAAAAAAAACCAACAGAAACAAAAAGAACAACAACTTACATGACAAAGACCATAGATAGTGTACAAGATTTACTATCTGACCCCTTTGTAGAAAAGGTTTGCCAATGCCTGTTCTATGGTAAGAGAACTCCTGTGTTTTAGCCAGGCACACAATTACACAGAAGAGAACATTTCCTAGCCTCTTGCCCCTAGAGGTGGTCATATGGCTAAGATTTGGCCAATTGGATCAGAGTATAAGAGATTTATGTAGCTCCTGGGTAGTGTCCTTAATCTGGGTCCTATCATGCTTCTCCTCCCCGCTGGCTGCAACACTGTGTGGGTCAGAGCCACTGTGGTTCACTGATGACTAGGGCAATGCTGGGGATAGCAGAGCCAGAAGACAGAAGGAGCCTGGGTCCTGGCACCAGGGAGCAACTCTACTGTCCTTGGATTTTGCTGGATGGTTATGAGTGAGGGAAAGGAAGAAAGTAGAGGATTATTAACTTTTTAAAGCCAGTCTTATGTTTATTCTCTTTCCCACCTACCTACCTCTGATGCCAAAGATGAAACAAAATCTCCCCAAACCCAGAACATGCCCTGCCTCCATGAAATGCATCTCTTCTCTTCTACTTTACTTGGTTAACTCTTACTTGAGCCCCAAAGCCCCATGTAGATGTCATCTCCTTCTGAACTCAGTTCCTCAAGACTGGGCAAGATGCCTTTGCTTTGGTTTCCTTGGTATCCTTTAGTTATTGGAGACAAGTCTGTTTCTCCCACTAGACCTTGAGCTCTTTGAGGGTGGGGACTCTGGCTTATTTGTCTTTGATCCATAGTTCCTAATACAGTACCTGGCACGCAGAAGGCACTTTATAAACATTGTTGAATGAATTAATTTATTACAAGTCAAGGGCAGCTTCCTGGTTTGCAGGGCATTTACGTCTTTTACACATTTATCCCCAGGAAATGGTAAATCCAGCAATTTATACCTCTGAGGGATAGAAATAAATTTTGCAATCCAAAATGGGAGGAGAAGAAATGTACACATTTACAAAGATTATACTTAAATGTTTGAGCATTCAAACTGAGTGATAGCTATGTTTGTTGATAGTACTGGAAAAGGTTGCAAATTTAATAAAAATAAGTAAAAAGCTAGGAGATGAGCTTGGAAACATAAGGAAATGTTCCTAAAATAAATGAAAGTGTAGATACTTATCTGAGTCTATCTTATATTGAGCTGATCTCATTGTTACATAACACTCACTTTTTTCGTATTTTTGTAATTCCATTCACTTTTTTCGTATTTTTGTAATTCCTCACAAAGAGATATACAATATTTGATATTAAATATCAGGTATTTTTATTATTTGATAACAATATGGTAATGATGACAAAAATCCCATTTGGTTCTCCCTGTGCCCCTCTATGTTATGTGGCTTATAATCAATATATGCCAAAGTAAACGCATTATTTTGGCCATAAGCCTGTTTTACTGTATGTTCTAGATACATGCAACCATTTTTGTGAAGCAGCAGATGAATGCAAGACTTTAAAGTTGCTATATGGCAATAGTATTCTTTCCCTTTCATTTAGAGGAAAGCATATAAAATATGAGAGGCACAGTTTTCTTCACACACAGTCCCTCTTGAGATGGTGTTAACAGAAGGTGGAGTTGGAAAGAATTACTTGCATTCTATTTTTTAGGGAAATCACTAATGTCATATTGGGTTATCATTTGGACATCTACTTCTCATTATTTTTGTGGCTCCTCCCTAGAGCGTTTCATAAATTACGAGGAAGCCTGAGCAATTACACAAAATAAAGTCTTTCAAAGGTTTCTTCACTTAAATACTAGCTCTTATGTTACATCTGCTGCAGAATTACAGCCAACACCTCAATGCTTCTGGATATTTTATGAAAGGTTGAGGAGCGCCCTCCCCCCCTTCCCGAGCAAGAGCGATTCAAAGAAAATGATGGTCTCCATGAATAGCTCATTCTTTGTGGGCTTGAATACCAGCCTTTTTCTTCCCCATTATGTGTAGCTCTATTGTGAAACACAAGGGAATAAAATACCATAGGGTGAAAAGTAGTGACAGGCAAATTTTCTACTATTCCTATGTCACCCCATCCTCACCTCTACCCCAGGTTGAGAAACCTTACCCTATTTCTATCTGGTCCATATAATTACTGCCTGCACCATGGGCCTGTTCATACCTATGGCCTGTCAATATGCTTGCTTTTCTGTTCTCTGAATGCTGCACTTACCGTTCTTGTACCTTAGCAACTGTAATATTTATGTCCTCTTAATTAAAAAAAAAACGACAGCTAATATTCTAATTCTTCAAGTAGAGACATGAAGCCAATGACCAGTCGAGCCACCTTTCAAGGAGAGGTGATCTGGTTCTGGTGCCTATGCCAGCTCATGTGCCATTCAACGTCTCCAGTGACTTGTTCAGAAAACAAATCATGAATGTATGTGTGAGTGAAAATATTTGGCCTCAAGTTATGTTTTAGCACAATCCTGATGGCTTCCCTTTCCACAAGCATCTGGAGGTAACATGAAGATAGACCAGGCGGGCTTCCCCATCCTGCTTATGTAGCAAGGGAGTGCACTTGGCAGGAGAGCCCAAGCTCTGCCACTGTTCCAGACTAATGAGCAGTAGATAAAGCACAAATGAATCCACACCCTTCCGAAATTTGCCATTGCCCTGCTGACAAATGTCCAGTTGTCAGGAGCTTTGTCTTTAAACCAGTCACAGCCTGATCACAGGCTATGCAAAATGTGTATTCCTAGAATGAGTTCACTATGTGATATCAAAAGTACCCAATGCCCAGACACACTGGTAAGTAGGCTGAGAATGGATCACGTAGAGGGAAGCCAATAAACAGATTCTGCTTATTTTCTTTCACTTTAACAGTTACTTCCCCTCCCTCCCCTCATAACTCCTATACACAAATAAGAGAAACATTACAACCTGCAAGGGGCAGGACTGGCTTCAGGCTCATGGGTCAAAAAAAAAATTGTTTTTCTCTACTTTCCTCCACCCTATCTACCTCTTACCTCACCCTCCTTCCTTCAATCTGTTCTTTATCCTTCTCGCGAAAGCAGAAAACTAGCTCATCAACACCAAAGGTTTTTCCAACTCTCAGCTTCTTAGATTCTACAAACACACTCAGAGTAAGAAAAGGTACAGGGACTTGAACAACTTCCAGGGGTTCTGCTATGTGGGGTTTTGTTAACTGGCAAAACCTTTTGAGAGATGCCAGCCATCTCTGAGAAGTGGACGTGCAAGATTTGTGCCGTGCCCATTTCTCCCCATCTCCTTCTGGAGGCTTCACTTTCTTGAGCTTCTGTCATGCAGAAGAGTGGTCACTGAAGATTTTTGATTGTGTATAGCTAGCAGTAAAATATATTTTAGCCTTCACCCCTAATATCTTTAGTGAGATGTCTTTTAGTGAGCCGTATCTATTTACCTACCACTCCATACACACACACACGTGTATCACTTCACAAATACACTTTACTAACCATTATAAAATGTAAACAAAAATAGGAAAGGTGAGATTTAAAAAATATCATCTAACAATTTCCGTTCATGTCCTACTGTCTTGAGTCTCCTTCTGTTGTATTCACTCCACTTTGGAGAAAAAAAAAAAGAGTAGAAAGAGAAAACCAATGCACTAGAAGTAGGCAAAGGGCATAGGGATGTCATGGTGTTCCCTACTGTCTGGTCCCACCCATTCAAATGGGTTTACAAGTACTTTCTTTGGCATGCAAGTGCCCCCAAAACTTCTCTCTGATCTAAAGCCTGTCATCCCCACCAGTCTGCCCCAGCTGTGTCATCTCTACTGGTCCACGTGTTCAGTTATCCACTGTTGCTTTCCTGACCAGGTAATCACCTAAGAGACATCTTCACCTGAATGTCCAATTGGCATTGCAGACATTCATTCACACAAGACCAAATGGAGAGCTGAGAATCAACTTTAGACTCACTTCTCTGACTCCTGTGTTCACATTTTAGCACCGTGTCCTGTTGCTTCTATGTCTCAAGGGTCTTTGGAACCCCACTTGCCCATCCTCTCCAGTACGCTGCCTTCATCACCTCCTGCCTCTTTAACTGCAATGGCTTCTTATGAAATTGTTCTGTCTCTAATCCTTTCTTCCCGGGGCTGTCAAGCATGATCTTCCTATGATCAACTGAATCATGCCTCCTGAAAGCCCTTCAGTGGCTCTCCAACCCTTCAGGAAACAAAATCAAAACTCCTTAACATGGCATATGAGGCTTCCCATCATCAGTCCTTGTCACCTCCCATCTCCCACTGCATGAGGCATAGCTTCTGCCACTCTCATTTCCATAACTTATTCCACTTCTTCAACTGGGACAACTCAATCTTCTTTAAACTCTACACCGAGATTCCTTCCCCACCAGTCTTCTCTGATCCTCCCCCTGAGCCGTTCAGAGTATTCATTCCAACAGGTGTTAATGTTTAATGTCTAGGTCCATTTGAACTTGTCAGGGATAGGGCCCAATTCATAATTTATCTGAGTTTTTAGACTAGCAGTCCTCAAAGTCTAGTGTTCAGAAGAATAAGGGAGGTATTTTTAAAAATGTGATTCCAGACTGAGTAGGTTTAGAATAAAACCCAGCAATCATGCTTACACCCGCTTCCTCTCCCAAGTGATTCTCATCTAATTCATTCCGAGAGTTTAGCAGTATCAGTGCTGAGGCCTATCAATAAATAGCAATGAAAGAAGGAATTCTCTTTCTCATCTTTCCATACTTACTAAGCAAATGCACTAATGTGAGCTGAGGCAAAGACTATACTGACTGTGCTTTTGGGAGTGGGACTTTGGATGGACCACATCCGGGTGCAGAGATCCACCACAGAGCATGAATCTGGCCTGTGGATCTGCTTGTGTTGCCTATGTGTGTGAGGATGCATACACACATAGACACAAATTCATATAAATCACATTCATTAGCAACAATTAAAAATAGCTTTGAAAAACATAAAAACGTATGGAACTCTTCCAGATTAAAAGATTCCAAAGGAATATAATAAAATGTAATACATACAGCTTGATTGGATTCTGGTTTGAACCAAAAAATTAGAATAATTTTGGGATGGTTGGAGATATTTTAATATGGACAATTAAACGATACAAAACTTTTTACTTTCCTTAGGTGTGATGGTGGTATTATGGTTAAAAAAGAGACTGCCCTTGTTCTTAGGAGATGCATGCTTAAATTTTTAGGGATGATTGTCATAATTTGCACAAATTACCTTCAAATTGTTCAGAAAATTACTTATACATATAGTGTGGCCAAGTGTTAACAATTGGGTGAATTTAGCTGGAGGGGAATATAGTTGTTGTTTGATGTCCTATCACTTAAGATTTTTTGTAGATTTAAAACTTTAAATAAAAAAATGGGGAAATGTAAAAACTAGAGCGATTTCACATAAACATTCAGATTTGTGGCTTTCTTTGAAAAGTCTGATTTCTCAGTGCAACAATTAGCTGGAATTTTGCCTGGACTCCATCATTGACTGTGACTACTTGGCTCATTGAAATCGCCTGCCTGGCCCCAGGAAGCATTTGATTTGTAACCCAAGAGCCCTTGAAATTCTGCTGGATTCTCTTCATAGGATTGTTTTTTTTTCTCTCTCTCTCTCTCTCTTTCTCTTTTTTAAGGATTGTTTCTCTTGAATCCAGTAAGACTGACCTAAAGTGCCTTTTGCTGGAGAAGAACTTTCACCTTGAGAAGCCTCCATGGGAACCAGAAAATGAAAGTCTTGAGCTAGCCATGGATGATCTGTCTGTTCTTGACCCCCATACA
This sequence comes from Vulpes vulpes, assembly GCF_048418805.1. NCBI lineage: Eukaryota > Metazoa > Chordata > Mammalia > Carnivora > Canidae > Vulpes > Vulpes vulpes. Next base: position 128,428,315 of record NC_132783.1, on the reverse strand, counting down.
AAGCCTAGAGCATCTCTTCCAGCATCCACAACCAGAGCCGGATGAGGTGAAAGATCTAGTCAGCAGCAGTGGGTGACTCTTAACTGGAGTGGCCATTATCTCTACCTTCTAGGGTTTGGGGTCCTAATCACACAAGTTAATATGAGCAGAACTGACTTTTGCTGGCACACAAAAGAGCAACATTAGAAGAGTTGCAGTGAAATCATGATGGGGACTGCCTTTGGGAAGCCCCAGTGGGAAAGAGACTGAGGAGATTGATGACTGATATCAACTTTGTATTTATGGTCTATTCGTTTTGTATTAGAGAAAGCTTCTAACACATATGACAAAATTCTTGGTCCTGGGCCCACTGGTCACTGTTATGCATTTCTTTTGCTTTTTTTGTATTTTAAAACTTTCTCAATCCCCCCCCCCCCCAAAAAAAAAAACACCAAACCAAAATGTTGCTTCTGCTTCACAAGGGATAGAAAGATTGACACAAGTGCTCCATGCCACAGACATACCAACTTTGGAAGTACTGTCACTGATGGCAATGGGCTGCTGGCCTCTGTCAAGAACTGCAGATAGAGGAAGTAGAATCATAAGGCTCCAGTTTTCCTTCATACTAAGAACCACAGATTTTAATTTTAAATCACCAGGGTCAACATTTTTTGACATGGCATTTCCCCTTAATTCTGCAGCAGCTAAAAAAAAAAGAGGCTAGCAAAGGAAAAGACAAGACAAAAAACGTATGAGACCATATATATATATATATGATATATATATAAATATATATATATGATATAATTTCTTTTCTCTCTCTCTCTTGACTCTGGAAGCTAAGAAAGCAAGATCCCTCATTTATGATGTAATCTCCTCTCTCTTTTTTTATTTTGGAAGCTAATAAAAATCGGAAAACACCAGTACTACAATTGATGACTCCTTTGAGATTTAGTTAAATGTAGCCTTTCCTCACTGTAAAATGGGAATGGTTCTTTTTGCCCATTCTAACTTCAGCAACACAAGAAAGTAAAATGGGATGGCATAGGGGCTTTCTCTTGTGGGAGCATCATGCAAAGCATCTCAGTTCTCTGTGGGACAGGGTGTGGCTGCTTCTCAAGGACTGGACAGTCTTGATTGGATGTCCCACCTCACTGGCTGAGCTGGGGCTGGGCTTGGGGCTCCAGGAATGGTGAATGGAGTCTTTTAGAGGCCAGGGGCCGAAACTCTCTTACTAAAGGAGAGACTTAAAACACCAGTAGGACTAAGGACCTTCCTGGGTTGGGACTCAGTGTATATATCATCCCCTAGGTTGACAAAGGGAGAGAACTGGCTGTCTGTGAGTAATGCTAAGCTAATTTGTCCCACAGGCCCATTCTCTGCAATGTGAAGTCAGTTTGCAGATGATCTAAGCTCTCCCCTGGGCTGAGCCAGTTTGCAGATGATCTAAGCAGAATGAGAGCTCTAAGCTAACCAAGAGGGGTGGCTTTGGGGTACATCCTTGGGTATTTACTTTTGATATTTCTGTTTGTCATACCCTAGGGATATAATACGACTCACTCTATAAAATTAATAATGGTAGCTACCTTTTATTGGGGGATTAACATGTTCCAGGTAAGGCACTCAGGACTTCATATATATTACCGAATTTAGTCCTCACATTATTATTATGTCCATTTTATAGATAAAAGGCACTCAGGATTAGAAACATAAAGTGAGTAACCTAAGGGGCTAAAGAGGCCATTAAATTTAAGTTTGTGTGATGGTCCAAATCCACTTTCTTAAATATACCCAATGGCATTCAAACCCGGCTTTGCAGAATAACCTAGGGTACTTTTAGCAAATGCTGATGGCCAGGCCCTGTGGTCCAGTTACAACACAGTGTTTGGGTGAGGTGCCTGAGCATCTGTTTTCTTGAAAGCTCCTAAATGATTCTAATGGTCAATCAAGATCAAGAATCTCTGAATCACCTTATACTACTCCCAATGTAACCTAAACATCCTATAGTGTGGTAGGCAAAATAATGACCCCCCTGTAAAGACGTCTACCTCCTAATCCCTAGAATGTAAATATGCTACCTTGTATGGAAAGCGGGGAATTTTCAGGAAAGCAATTAAGTCAAGGATCTTGAGATGAGACTATTTTGGACTATCCAGTTGAGTTTAATGTACTACTATAATGGTCTTATTAAGGGTAAAGGGAGGCAAGAATGTCAATACTAGAGTGATACAGCCTGAAAAAGACTATCAGACATTTTGGCTTCGAAGATGGAAGGAAGCCATAAGTCAAGGTGTACAGGCAGCCTCCAGAAGCTGGAAGAGGCAAGGAAATGAATTTTCCCTGAGAGTTCCAGAAAGAACACAATACAGATTGAACCTTGATTTGATTCAGTGAGACCCATTTTAGACTTCTGACCTACAAAACTATAAGATGATAGATTTGTGTTGTTTTAAGACATGAAATTTGGTCTTTCACTTATACTATAAATGATACAGTGATATGTCAGAAAATTTTACATATGCTTGATGTCTATTTATCCAATTGTCCATCCACTTGCCTGCCCATCCATCCACCCATCTACCCATCTATCCAGAAAACATTTGCTGAAAGCTACTAATGGTGCTTGGCACATGGCAGGCATGGAATAAATGTTGAATTAATTTTTGCACCTGAATACCCTGAGTACCTTTCAGGCTATAAGGCATTGTCTGGTGCAGTGGTCAAAAATGAGTAAGACAAAATCTCTGCTCTCCAGAAACTCAGGGCTGTTTGGAAGACAAATGGCATATTTCTGTAAAATTCATAGAACAATGACTATTACAGGGCAGTATGCTTCAAATGCCAAATAAGCGGGCCAGATGTGAGAAATTATCTGTTAGAATGATTCAGAAATGCTATTGAGGCAGCAGAATTTGGTGGAATGGGAGACCAGGAAAACTGTGTAGAGACTGGGAAAAAAAGTGCTAATCAGGAATTGCTCAAAGGCTACGTTATTCTCAAAATTCTTCTTACATGGTTGGGAGGTGAATGGAGGTACAGCCAAGTGTTTCACTTTTACAGAGACAGGAACTGGTGCAGGGGAAGTCTAGATTCTCACAGAGTCAGCATTTCCCAGTTGTACTCCATTCCCTCGGACCACATGGCCATCAGCCTCATGTGGGTTGCTGTTGACACGGCATCTAGGTAAGGTTTGGTCACTCAAGTAGAAATAGATTTTTCCATAGGTTGTAGGACTTGAAAAATGATTGTAAGCAAGGTGTGAGATAGAGAGAAGCTACAGGGACACAGAGAAGAATATCATCGAACCAGCCTTATTCTGAGCTCTTGGGGAATGGATCAGCCTATGACAATTAGGAGTGATGCACTTCCTCTGAGCCAAAGACAACAGTGGTTGAAAGAAGGAGACTAAAAGCTGCTTGTCTGAGACACAGACACCCACCCACACACACACCCACACACACCCCCCCCCCACACACACACTCACACAGTTTTCCCAATGCCCTTTAGCAATTTTAATTGCAATGGACATCAAAGGGGTGCCTGGGTGGCTCAGTGGTTGAGCCTCTGCCTTCAGCTCAGGTTGTGATCCTGGGGTCCTGGGATCCAGTCCCATGTTGGGATCCCTGCAGGGAGCCTGCTTCTTCCTCTACCTATGTCTCTGCCTCTCTCTGTGTGTCTCTCTTGAATAAATAAATAAAGTCTTAAAAAAGAATGGACATTGAAGCATTTTACAAAGGGAATCAATTTAATATAAACTTTCCTGATATTATTAGGCCATGTTACCTAAACATATACATCATATGACACTTAAACACAGTAATAAGCCAATGGGGAGATGAGTTAGGGCTCATTTGGACACTGGTCTACCCATTCTCTTTGCAATAACCTACATACGCTGGGCAGCAGGTCTGAGAAATGGTATCTGTGCCCTGTTACTACACATCCAACCTCAGCCCAGGCTGCCAGCAGACCCAACCATCTCTTTAAAGTAAAACTGAATCCTTATTTCCAACCATTGTAAGTGTGGCATTTTAGAGTAAATATTTTATGAAACAAAACAATTTGTATGCAACTGGAAAAAGGCTAGCAAATATTTGGCTGACAAATGAATGGTTTGGTTTATGAGAAAAGAGTAAAGGAAAACGTAGACGTAGCCTCCAAAAAGCTGTGGGTAATTTAGCTGATTGGATGAAGAACCATGGTCAGCATCATTAATAGAGTCTGACCAGCTTAGAAACAGGGCTCCGTTTGATCTTTCTCTTCTTGAGTTAATCATTGTCTGGAGCCCATTTACCTTACATCAGTCCTTGCTATAGTCTAGAGCAGTGGTTTCAAGATCACTTTGTATACTTAAAAAATTATTAGAAGACCCCAAAGAGCTTGTGTTAATGTACGTATTGAGACAATGTTCATTTATTTGATTCACTTTAAAAAAACAGTATTAGATCATTATGGATAAACACGAATAACACTTTTATGAAAAATATGTTTTCCAAAACAAAAAATTTAGGGAGAGGCATAGCACTGTTTTACATTTTTGCAAATGTCTTTAATGTATAATAGAGAACAGCTGCACTTTCATGTTTGGTCTGCATTCAGTCTGTTGTGACATAATGTTTTGCTTCAAGTATATGAAGATATGGTCTCACACAGATATATAGTTGGAAAAGGGAAGAATATCTTAAATGCCTTTCCAGATAATTATGCAGCACCTGGAAAATTCCACTGAACATTCATGAGAGAATGAGAATGAAAAGGACAAATAAAGTCTTAGTATTATTACGTAGATAGTTTTGACCTTGTGGATTCCCTGAAAGGGATTTGGTGATCCCCAAGGGTCTTCAGACCACACTAAGAACCACTAAGAACCACTGCTCTAGCGCTTCTGCTGGTGATATGCACCAGACTTGTTTCCAGGGGACAAGGGCTTTCCTTCTATCTGTGATGATTCTTCAAGTAAACTACCTGTGGACTCCAAATGCATGATATCCACGCTTATTTCTAGGCGCTCTAACAGAATTTTCTACCTGGTTCCATAATTATTACCCCATATTAGTCTCATTTTGCATGAGCTTATGAGGAATCTGAGGAAAAGGTTACTCATCAAAATTGTTTTGGTTTTAATTGTATTTGTGTCTTTATTATTATCTATATTATTGATACTTAACAGAATTGATTCCAGGCAAGGTTACACATTTGCTAATCTTAGTTAATTTATGTATGTAAAAGTATTGGTTGTCTTTTATGGGGCTGTGTCCTAGGTAATGGAATTGTAAGGCTGAATCAAACAGTTCTACTGTGCCAGGAAGCTACTGTCCTTGAAATACTAAGGTACTTACAAAAATCACACAGTTCATAAACAAAAACTCATCAGTTTAAATTCGTTGGAAGACAAGAGACTATAGTGGCTTGTGGGGCAATGGAATTGCTGTCCTGTTCATATTACAATGAGGGGATGGGGCAGGAATGATGGCTACCAGAAAGCCGGAAATGAGGAGGGGATCACGGATAACACCCCAAGGAACAGCTTTTCCTTTCACAGTCAGCACAGATCTTAAAAATATTTTTCTTGAGAAATGAACAAAGGTGACATTTTTACCCTTTGGGCTTAGAAGCAGGTCAGTGCACATTTCGAAAATAAATAACTCTTGGCTGATTTGATGCAGATGTTGGCCACAGCTGTCCAAGCAGGGGCAGTGGGGGTGTCAACAATTTGCCACAGATTTACATTGAACATTTTGGCAGAATTTATGAAATGAAGACTGCTTGTTTGTAGGATAGTTGCTCTTTCTCTTGCTTAAATCTTTACTTAAAAAAAAGAGTATGTTATGATGTCAGATCACTGAGCATCTGTAAAGAGACTTCTTTAGTCTACAAACACATATTAAACATTTTTTGAGCACTTATTAGGCACCAGGTGTTACACTGAGTACATAAAAAGATGAAATGAAACCCTAACTTAGGATAACTACTTTATTTACAGGAATGTGTAGTTAGTATATTATCAGCTCCTATCAAACACATCAAATATATATTTCTCAACAAAACTCTTGATGAGCTTCTAGAGAAGTCCAATAGGATTTTTTGTGATGTAGAAATGTTCTATATCTGTGCTGCTCAGTATGGTTAATCACCTTCTATTACTGGGCACTTGAAACGTGGCTAATACAACTGAAAAACTGTATTTTAAATTTTATTTAATTTTAGTTAATTAAAATTCAAAAAGCCACACGAGGCTAGCAGCTACAATATTGGATAGCATGGGTCTAGAGGATCAGAACTGTATAATAAGCCTTTGCTTTTTAAACCTGTCAGCCACGTAAATTCTAATCATGTAATAGGATTTGAAATGATACTTTTATATGAAATAATATTACTCAATTGCTATTAAGGTTTAAATCTGGGTTAATGAGAAGATTACTCATTTTGCTCTGAAGTTAAGAATAGATTTAAAAACAACCACTAGAAGATTTATGGGACTAGATTTCTAATTTAAAGAAACAATATGCTTTGGAAAATCTGCTGGACATTCTGGAACTTCATAGGCTAAAGAAGGCATTGGGGCTTTTCGGTGTTATAATAATCTATAAATTGAAATATTAAGGTATCAGAGAACTTTTGGAAAAGAGTAAAAGAAAATACAATAAATAAAGCTCATTAAAGCCAAACCAACCTCTTGAGGAGGAACTATAATGCTTTCGTAATAATTCAGCAATTGAGATGTTATATCCATAGAGACATAGTAACACCTGAGGAGGATACAGGTTTTGCAGTCAGAGGTTCTCAGCACTATTGGGAAAATAAAGAGAAAAATGCAGACAGCTACATATCAATGCAAGAGAACAATAAAGAACAATCAAAGGATTATCATGTGATAGCAAATTATTGTCAAATTAGAGGTTTGGAAAGAAATGTGGAGTTCAGAGAAAGCTTGGATTCACATTGGATGAAGGCAGTAGAAAGAGTGTGTTGTTTGAAGTCAGGCTGAGATTTGCAATCTTAGCTCTCCATCATTTGATCAACTTTTCTCCTTGGCCAAGTTACTTACCCTGAGTTCAACTTTCTTATCTATAAAATTGGAATACTATTAGCTAACATGCAAGGTGTCTGTGAAGGCTGGCATAGGACCTAACACATAGTCACATACTCAAGACCACAAGACTACTCAAGTAGTTACAACTACTCACTACTACCACCAGGATCTTCTGGAAGCAAAACAAATATAAGATATGTGATGGTGTTGGTGGCAATCAAAGAATAAATGAATTTAAATTGAATAGAGGTTGTTGGAGGAAATAGTAGGAAATAAGTTGAACAGGTAGGATGGGCCCACATAGTTTTTTTTCTTTGAAATTCTGGCAGAAGAATTTGGGTTTGACTGTCATAGGTAATGAGAAAAATTGTAGGCTCATGCCAAGAGTACTGAGTAAGTGGTTTAGGCAGTGGCACCATTAAAGATGCCTCAAGAGAGGTGAATACACAGTCAGGAGGATGTTATAATTATTCAAGTAGGAGGTAATGATCTTGAATGAAATGGTAGCTGCAGAAATGGAAATAAAGGGGTAAATATACAAGACATTTTGAAGAAAGAATGCATTAAATTTGAGCTTCCCAGCCTGGGTGCCCTGCTGTTATAAGTGAGTTGAGATACTGATGCATGAATGTCTTGGGGGCTGTGGGGATCACCCTACCTCTCACCAGGCAATGACTTCCAGACACAAGTAGCCTTTTTTGGCTTGCTCAATCCATCTAATATCATCATTTCCCGTGTGGGACATGACATGAAAAATTCTGAAAATCACTGAATTCAAGTACTCAATACCAGACTTGATGTAAGGAAAGAAGTGAATCAAGAGTTCAAATGACAGCATTTTTATTCTTCAAGACAAGGCGGATCATTCTGATAGAAATGGTATAAGTGGGGAAAGGAACTGGTTTGGACAATTTTGCTTTGGATATTTCTGTTGCTGTGAATATGGAATAGTCATGTGAACAGCTAGTTGGGGAGAGTAGAGCAAAGAGGAGAGGTTTCTAAAGATGGAGATTGCTTGCATTGATAATGGAATACAGTGAACTGCATTGGGCTAAAATACCACCCAGAGGATATGTAGTCCTAATTTGCTATTAACTTGTCTGTATCCCCTCTGTCTCTAGGTCTGCTCTATTAACTATTTTCATCTTCATAGAGAAGCTTTGTGATATTTACAAATTATACAAATATGGGAGGAAAAGCCAATGCATTGGCTGATATCAAGATTCAGAATGATTTTTTTTTTTAAGATTTTATTTATTTATTTGCGTGTGTGTGTGTGAGAGATAGAGATAGACAGAGAGACAGAGAAAGAATGAATGGGAAGAAGGGGCAAAGGAAGAAGCAGACTCCCCACTGAGCCTGATGAGGGACTTGATCCCAGGACCCCGGGATCATGAACTGAGTGGACGGCAGACACTTAACCAAACGAAGTGCCCCGGAATGATTTTTTGACCCTATCCTAAGAGAATAAAAATAAACAGGTGTACCCAGCAATGCATAGGGACTTGGTGCCACTGAACTATATGCTTTCTGTAAGAGAGTACTGTGTAGGCTTCAAGGAAGCCTGAGAAAGAGAAAGGAATGTTTTAACCTTCGTTATGTGAATTTTTCACTCTTCCCTTTGTGCCTCTCCTAAAGGAGTTACCTGTAACTAGGCAAAGATCCAAATATTTAATTAAGCTAAAATCTATTTGTTTGCGATACTGGTGTGGGCCAATCCACCTGTCTACTGAAGAATGGGCAATAGAGAGCAGCTATTGTATGAGGAGGAAGCTAGAAGAGAACAATGAAGTTTCTGTAGTCAAAAACAGAACTACCAGGAGAGAGAAAAAGGAAGCCTCAAGCCCTCGAAGTATCTGTCCATAATTTCTATAATTTCTACAATAGCTCCATTGCATCAGCAGAAAGTGTGTCTAGTGGCTTATCCAAAATAACTAAACAAACAAAAATTAACATCATTCAGAGGGGCTTACTAAACCCATAGAAAAGCGGAGTGTATCAGGGCGGGGCTTTGTTTTATGTACCTTTTGCCTCCAACAGCTGAGCTTTCAAACCACTTCCCCTCCTAACACGTGAAAACCACTCTGTTGTGTGTGTGAGAATGCTGAAGATTTCTGTTGTGTGTGAGAATGCCAAAGTGCCTTTTTGATCAGCCTCGGTTGCTTCTGAAGCCAAGGGCATAAGTGAATCACTCTAGCGAAAGTGCCAACAGGGCAGCCCGGGTGGCTCAGCAGTTTAGTGCTGCCTTCAGCCTGGGCCCTGATCCTGGAGACCCGGGATTGAGTCCCACATGGGGCTCCCTGCATGGTTGGGAGTAGGGGTGGTGTTCCATACTATGACCTTTTTTTCTCCTCATTTTAAGGTGGCTTTGTGTAGATAAAGGCCCAAGTACAGCTAGGTCAGTTGCGCCCAGCACAACCATTTACAATGTGGCATATGATCCAGAGCACTTCCCAGGGAGAAATCTCCCTTATTTGAAAAGCAGGTGCAAGGGAAAGGCACCCTATTGTTTTGGTTCATCTGAATTCATCCTTCTTCGGTATAAGCTCTCCTTTTGGCTGGAGGGCCCCTATTTATCTTCTTTGTTCAGAAAATTTGTTATTTAAACTGCAAGTCTCTTGTAAACAGTACAGCCCCAAAGAAAGTTTTATCAAGCCAGGGATTTTGCATTAGGCTCCCTCTTGGCCATATTCCCTAAAATCCTTCAGTCTTCCCAAGAGTATGCTTCTGAGAACCTTCAGAATGCCTTACATAGTTTCATATTCCAGAAACTATAAAATTAGTTTATTTTTTACTCATTAGTTTATTTTTAATCCCAACTCTCTTAGGTTGTCTCCAAGATTTTCTTTTCAGTCTATTTCAACAGTTTCCTTACAACTGTCAAATGTTAGAATCCACAGTTCATTATAAAAGGGATGTGTCTGTTCTACCGCAATTAAAAAAAAAAAAAAGGTGTATGTGTGTGCCTGAACGGGGGAGGGGGTTCTTCTAAGCTGTCTGGTGATATTTTCCCAACTCAGAATGAGTCATATGGTCATCACCCCTATGCATCTCTGTATTAAGCAGACAGTTGATAAATATTTGTCAATGTGTGTGTGGATATGTGCATTTCGGGAGACTGAGGTAGAAGGGATGGAGAACGTAACTTGTCAGGGTTCTCCGAAAGAGAAGCAGGAATAAGACTACGGTGGGTTAAATGGATTATTCTGAATGGGGTCTAAGGGTCTCTGCTGTCCCTCAGGGTCCTACAGGCCCTTGGTGCAAGAGAGCAGAAGGGGGAGCTGACACCTAAGGGAAGAGGCTTTTGGATCTGGATGTGCGGGTGGGATGAGGACAAATAGGTTTTTGTACAGCTTGGAAGCATACACAGGAGCTACGATAGGTCCCTCTTCAAAGAAGACTATGTTGTAAGACTTGGAAAGGAGTATTTTGCTTAGTTCTACTGTGTTTGGCTTTTTTTTGTTTGTTTGTTTGTTTGTTTTAGAAATTTCACAGCAACTCTGTTGTGCCAAGGAAAGAAAGAACAAGTTTGGGTTTTTTTTCCTTCTGTTCTGTCTTGTCCATGTCTCACACAGACAGAAAAAGTAGAGCAATGTACCTCTGTGTGTGGTGGACGGGTGACCCAGGGACCAAAAGTGAGAAAAATCCAGAAAAGGGGGTAAAGCTTAGAGGCAGATGCAAAGGTGCTCTTGTGTAACCCCAGAGTTGTCCTATGATCTCATCACTCTGTCTCCTTAACAGTGGAACTGTAGATTTTTAAAGCCCCAAGTAAAAGAACTGTATTTTCCCTTGTATGAAAACCAGCAAATGCAGTGGGCATATATTATCTAACGAAGAGAATTGTGTGATTATATTTTAGCTTGGGGCGATGGTCAATTCCATTTTGTATCATAATGTTAAGTTGGCATGATTAGCTGATTTTTCCAGAATAATATCCTAAACCCTCTGAGCTCCTATCACACAACCCCATCCTGGGGAAATGAAAATGTCATTTCCTCCCGCGAGAGCTCCGAGTTATACTATTTATACACTCTTTTCACACGGTTCCTCTCTGATGTCACACAAGCAATAATTTTGAGAGTAGAAAGTAGCTTTTATAGTAGAAAAGTAAAAATTCAAAGTCCATGGGTAGGGAAGAGGCGGGATGACACGTGGTATATCTAGACAAAGGAATATTAATTATCTATATAAGAAATGCCATAGATCTATATGAACTGAAAGGAAAGATATTCATGTCACTGAGTCCTGTGACAGAAGCATGGCCAGGAACAGAATGGAGAAAGTATCATTCCACTCAAGGCAAATAACACAGAGGGCTTCAGAGCCAGACTGCCTGGGTTTCAATGTTAGCTGTAGGAGTTTAGGCAAGTGACTTCTCCATGCCTCGATTTTCTCATTTGAAAATGGGAATAATGATGGTAATAGTACCTACCTCATACATACAATGGTGTCCATATAGGACAATGCCACACACAAAAAATAAGTCTTAAAATTTAAATACTTCTCCAAAAGCATGGCTTTCAAAAGTGGTTAAACTCTTGCCTAATGGTTTATAGTTCCCAGGTACTAGTTTTTTAAATATTTAAAAGATTTTTCCATTCCATATATATTTATTTGTCTCCACACAACTGATAATAACTTTCCATCATTATATAGCATATGTATGAAAAGTTTATCTCCACATAATTTGGACACACAACAAGACCTTTGGTTTGTATTTACAAATAGAGACCAGTATTCAACTTGCCTTTAAGCACTTATTTCAAGATTGTTAGGTAGATATAAAAAGGATAGAAATTCATAGTTTTGGCACAATTCAATAAACTGGGTTCCTGTCTCTAGACTAGCAGCCCACATGGCAAGGACTACAATTTAAAAAGAAAATCTCTCCAAATGAAGGAATAGAAATAGGACTTGTATAAAATATCATTTATTTTGGACATTTCTTACCCTAAAAGTACACTTAGAGCCATTTTTCTTTATATGTCAACAGTTGATACATCACCATTTTTCAGTCTATGACATAGGAAAGTAAATCTATCCATAGTGAGTTTTAGCAAACTTCATTCACCAAACATTTTGCTGAGCATCTAATATATGCCAGCACCATACTGTGCTTTTATAAAAGTTGGGACTCACAAACACTGGAAGGTTTGATGATTTGGCAATATTTCATTTTGTAAGCCCTGGGTGTGCTTTCCTGTATTTTTTCAGAGAGCTTTCCTGTATTTTTTTTCCTGTATTTTTCTTCTAAGGTTATGGGAATTTAGTCCAACAGTTTAGTTGGAGTCAAAGCAAGCTTCTTGTGTGCTCAGATGCAACAAGAGAAAAATTACTCCTCATTAAGGAGGTCCCTGCTCTCTGCCCACAGTCTTGGTGGGTCAGGAATCAAGGGGTAGCACTCCACAGCAGTCCTCATTTTCCCAGCCCTGGGCTGATTCATATTGGCTGGGTATTTGGTTCTTTCCTTTTCCTGTATCCCAAGAGAAACCCAGATGTTTCTAAGCATTGTTAGAGAGTAGGTTATTGCTCATCTTTTAATAAGATTTTTGAGGGATGCTCAGTGGTTCAGTGCCTCCCTTAGGCCCAGGGTGTGATCCTGGAGTCCTGGGATGGAGTCCCGGGATCGAGTCCCGGGATCGAGTCCCACATCCAGCTCCCTGCAGGGAGCCTGCTTCTCCCTCTGCCTGTGTCTCTGCCTCTCTCTGTTATCTCTCATGAATAAATAAATAGAATCTTAAAATAAAAAGATTTTTGAGCCCTTCAAAACCATTTTGAAGGAATTCAAATCCTTTTGGTTTGTGAAACTATGATTGAAAAGTATTCTTACCGAGAGTCGAAGCAATTTAAATAACAGAAATAAAACAGCAAACATTCCATGAGCTTTCCGTGGTAGGCACATCACCGAATGCTTTGATATACATCAGCATGTGCAAGGGAGAGGCTACGATTGCCCCCTATTTTACAGAGCAGGAAATTAGGCCACTGAGGGTGAAGCAGCTTGACGGGGGTGAAGCAGGTAGGAAAAGGTAGAACTTGGACTGGCACACAGATCAGCTTTGTGGACTACTCACAACCATTGCGCAAATCTGTCAGATGATCCCGGGAGTGTGTATGGGCAACACTGCCTACTTGGCAGGAGGATGAAAGAGAAATGATCAGATATATAATAGAGCCTTCGACATTCATTCTCTTATCCTTCCTTCTCTTCCATTCCCTGATCTGACAGGGTTAAGGTATTAGAGTATAAGTAAGATATTAGAGCAATGAAGAACCACTTGAAATGGATCAAAATCATCTGATTTTAAACCTTAATGATTTAAAACATGCCAGTTTTGAAAGAGCATAAAGCATTTTGAAGTAATTTAGCTTAAAGAGCTCTTGATTCTCCACAAGCAAAAAAGAGCTACTGAAAATTGTCAATATTTAGGTTGGAACTTCAAAAAAGAAGTGTATGGAAGCTTTGCTTTGATACTCTGAATGCTGTAAACATGTGTAGTTTTAGATTCTTGGCTGACTTTGGAATCCACCTGACTAGGCTAGATTTCTCAAACTTTCTCAGAACTGACATCAATATTTTTTGGCTCCTCCTTCTAAAGGCTGTTGATTGTTGTTTATGCCACATGTGCAATTCAACAAGCTGGGTTCATATCAGTAGAAAACTCAAGCCATAGAGTTTTCCATTGTCCTTAGAATAGATAATATTAAGCGTTGCTAGGGCTAAATAAAAAACAAGTTAGCTGCAATAGCTGAGGGTTTACACAAGCCACAAATAAGCAGTGCATTCTCAAAAAAAAAAAAAAAAAAAGCAGATCTAACAAATTTCATAGAGGTCAAACAAGTTGGTTTGGCAGAAGGGGTTCCTCATTACAACTTTAGAAGAATGTGGCATTTTTGACTCTAAATATCAAAGATGCTATTATTAAAGTGAACTTTAAAAATGTGTGAACAAAATCAGGTTGCCAAGGGGATTGTGATCAGTTATTCTTTCTAGAGAGAAGTCAACATCTAGTGGGGAGGGGGTGAAGGAGAGGGGTTACTAGGATATCTTAGCACTTGTGTGAGAGGTCGTTCTTCATTTGTCAAAGAACTGTAAATGAAAGAAAGTGATTTGCATGTTGAAAAAACTCTGCATGTGGCATTGATCAATCTATCTGACCAATAGTAATTAACCAGGCACTAGATCGGGAGCTTTTTTTTTTTTTTCTTTTTTTTTCTTTTTAAGATTTTAGTTATTTATTCATGAGAGACACACAGAGAGAGGCAGAGACACAGACAGAGGGAGAAGCAGGCTCCTCGAAGGGAGCTGGATTTGGGGATGCCCAAACCCAGGATCACGCCCTGAGCCGAAGGCAGATGCTCAACCACTGAGCCACAGAGGCGTCCCAGATTGGGAGTTTTTGAAGCAGAAACAATTGAACAGGGATCTGCATTCAGGACCTGCTATTCTGGTTGGGGCAAAACAAGCTTCCTGGTAATATGATGGTGTAGTCAAAACACTGAAAGAAGAATACCCCGTTCTTTTGTCGGGAAACACGGACTTGGGAGTTTGAAAAGCCTCCTTAGAAAGGGTGGCCCTTAAGTTAACTGTTGAGATATGACTGTTTCCCAGATGGGCAGGGTATTCTAAATATTTCACATACTCCCCTAGAATGAACAAAGATACTGTTGGTGACACAGTCTAGGGCTGCACCGTCCAACGTCATAGCTCACATGTGGCTATTTAAGTTTAAATTTATGTAAATTAAAATTAAATAAAATTAAACACTTACTGTCATTAAATTTATGTTAATTAAAATTAAATACAATTTAAAATTCAGTCTTTCAGTTGTACTAGCCACATTTTAATTGCTCATGAGCCGCACGGGGCTAGTGACTATTGCACTAGAGAGCACAGGAATACAACGGCTCCATCCTCACAGAAATTTCTGTTGAACAGTGTGGTGAAGCTGCAAGCTGGAAAGCACTGCTAGAGTATAAGGTTTAAGGGTGTGTGTGTAACAAGAGCTAAGCCTGGATGTAGAGACTGGGCTGAGAGAATAAAAGGTTTACGTGTTCAGACTGTATCCACTAGGCCAGGCATCAGCACATTTTCTGTAAAGGTTCAGATTATAAATATTTTTGGCTTTGGGGCCCACGTAGTCTTTGCTGAAACTATACAACCCTGCTGTTGTAGCATGAGATCAGCCATTAGGCAGTACATAAATGAGCAAGTGTGGCCGCGTTCCAATAACACTCTGTTGGTGGAAACTGGCAACAGGCCGGCTTTAGCCCACAGACCGTAGCTTGCTGACGCCTATACTAGGCCACTAGGAGCCACCTGAGGGGTGTGAAGCAAGGAAGTTGCATAACTAGATATGTGCTTTAGAAAGACCACTCTAGTGGCAGAGTAATGATGAATTTAAGGAATGTGAGCTGCAAGAGATATTACTCCGGTCAAAGAGGATAAGGGCCTGAATTCTGAGTGTGGTTACAGCGATGGGAATGTGTATGTGCTTTTAAGTTGGGTGGCAGGGCACTGGTGGCAGTGGAGAAATATTAAATGACATAGAAGTACAAGGTTTGCATGTCCGGATAGATGATGGCTGTGCTCACTGGGTTATAGAATGTAGAAGGAAGAGCGGATTTGAGAAGAATGATGACTTCAGTTTGGGTCAGGTGGCATTTGAGCTGCCAGACATGTGAGGCATCAGCAGAGGGGTAGTAACTGAAGTCTCAAGAGTGACAGAAAATATGTGGGGTGGGGTGCAGGCAGAGTGAGAGGAAGGCAAAGATTGGTACCTTGTGTTATTACCAAACAAAAGGTGTAAGTTCAAAGGGAACTGAGAAGAAATTGTTACAGGCATAGGGAGGAGAACCAAGCAAGAACCAAAGGGAGACTTTCAAATGTTATTAAGAAGAGTAAAATGATTCCATTGAGTTTGGCAATTAGGAGGCATTTTTTGGAAGTTACTCAGAATAGATTTCCTAAAACAAAACAGAACAAAAAAATCACCACCGAAGTGTCTGAAACTGCCTTTTTGGAATATGATTAAGTGAGGTGATAGCTATGACCTTCCATGGTCTTGATTTCTCTTTCAATGTGAAGTGTTAGGATTACTTAAAAGCAAGAAGATCATTTGGGTCCTTGGATCTCACCTTGTAAATGACATAGTCCAGCATTGACTATATCTGGGGGGTGGAAGAACCGGTGAGATCTTGCCCAGTCACCCCTGAGGTAATCTCTGTGCAAACTTCTGGGGTGAATTTCATGCTGTAAAGATTGGAAAGTTGCTAGATAATCTCTCAAAATGACATGGAGTTCTGATTTTAGGTTACATGAAAACAAAAATGGTGGACTTATGACAAGGGACCCTAGAGTTTTATGTAATGAGCACTCTTGAAACATATAAATATTTTATCCTGAAGTCACCTTAATAATGAAACTAAGTAGTAACAGCTTTAAGATAGAATCATGTGATTTGGGAGTGTTCCATTTTGCAATTTAATGGATTAGTCATCCTTTCAATGGAGGATTTTCAAATGATGATTTATAGCTACCTTTAAAGAAGTTTATATTCGGAAAATACTTTACATGCCTAATAGATGAATATATCTTGCTCAAACTTTTGAGTGATTCACTGTGTAAAATTTGTCTTAAAACGTGGAAAACCTGACAAAAGCATGCTCATGGTTTTCAAGAGTAACCCTTGAGAGAATAAGAATTAGAATTTGTTCTCAAAGGAATTGCTTAATGGAGATCTGAGGAATACACATTTCTGAGCACCTCAATTTTACATCTATATCTACTTTAAGGGGAAAATGAAATTACATTTCAATAACACAGCAAGAACAACAACAAAAAAATAAAGGTATGCTTTCATCTGCAGTGACCGATTGGCTCCCTATGTTAGTCAGCTTTAACTGGCAGTACAGTTCTACTGGGAGATGACTTCCTTCTCTGTATGAGCTGCTCTCTACTCCTCTCCTCAGCTAGACTACGCCCTGCCCTAAAGAGCCTTCTCGAGAACGCATAGGTTTCTTGAGAAGGCAGGGAAATCTCCCTGGTGCAACAGTAAATTGAATTCTGTACAGAGCAATGCTAAAAAGGGAAGCTGGATACTATATACTAGTCTTTTTATTTTCAGTTTTTGACAATGAAAGAATAGTGATCAGAATCACAACTGGAATTTTTAAAGAACTTAATACATTTGTAAAAT
Source organism: Vulpes vulpes (assembly GCF_048418805.1). Lineage (NCBI taxonomy): Eukaryota > Metazoa > Chordata > Mammalia > Carnivora > Canidae > Vulpes > Vulpes vulpes. The sequence continues at coordinate 128,411,104 of NC_132783.1, read as the reverse complement.
TTATTTAGAAAAAATATACAGATAAGGACATCAATAGATATCATGAAAAAGAAGAGCGATGAAGGAAGGGATAAGGGAGATTAGCTGTATTGGATAGTAGAATATTTTGTCAAATACTAATTGTGAATGTAGGATAAACCACAAATAAAATATAGAAGGCTCAAAAGAGAGCCATAATGTATGCTAATCTAAAAATAACAAAAATAGGGAAGGAAAATATTAATAGGTATTATTTTAATTTATAAGGTATTATTTACTCCCTTCCACGAGTCCGAGTAAGTTCTAAATGGACTGTAGAGTTAAGAAGGAACATCAGCAGAGGACAAACTACAGTATTTACCCAAAAAGGTGTTGGTTTTATTTTTAGTTTTTTAAATGTATAAATTCTTTTTAAGTGGAGAGGACAGGAGGAGTAGAGGGAGAGGGAGAGAGAGAATGTTAAGCAAGCTCTGTGCTAGACGTGGAGTGTAACGTGGGGCTAGATCTCACCAATCTGAGGCTCAGGTTGTGATCTCAGGGTAGTGGAATGGAGACCCATATAGGGCTCAACACTTAGCATGGTGTCTGCTTGAGATTTTTCTCGCTTTCTCTTCCACTGTCTCTCCCACTCATGCCCTCTCTCTCGAATAGATAAAGAAATCTTAAAAAAAAAAAAAAAGAATCAGGAAACCACTTATAAAATTTACAGTGCAAGAGAGTGAACTCATGAAAACTCCTTGAAGCACATTTACTAAAGACACTTCTCAAATATTAATATGATACTTCTTTTTATGTATTAAAGAATGAAAATCTAGTTTTATTCCCATGAAATAAAAATGTCCACAAACATAGGGAAAACCCGTCTGGAGACTCCAAAACATTCCCTGCTCTTCAGAGACTGCCAATCACTCATTGTGAATCTGTGGGAAACAGCAATGATAAAATCCAAGTGAAAACTGCATGAGGCGAGGTTGCCTTATATTTTCTGAACTAAAAATTCTGTATGTTACAATTATAATCTCTGTGTTTTCCATAATTAAACAGAAACGGATTGTCCTGGATATCCCCAATTCTAATGAGAGTGAGAATTTGGGTTTAAACTGTGTCATTAGTTATTAAGTTAGGATGGTTTTGCCTTAATCAGATTAGATTCTTACAAAATTACGAATCCAGTAGCAAATATGAAGCCTAGGGTATGCAAGATAGCATAGTGGGAAGCAAAATAACTGGGGAGAAGTTACACTTGAATGTCAAGGGGGCTTGATGAGAATTTTAAGGCATTGACAAGAGAAATGCTGAAGGCAGGACATGGTGAGTCAAGGATGATTAAGAGTGGTGAGACAGTGAAAACTGAGCACTCTCTTGAAGGAAGAGTTTGGAGCCATATATTAAAGGAAGTGTCAGAGCTGATTTGGTGGACCTTAAAGTGAAGTCACACAAGCACAGCTACAAGAGGAGCAAAGAAAGAAGGTTGCATACTGTGTCTAGTGTTATGTCAAAAAAAAAAAAAATACTGCCTAAAATGTTAACAGTGTTTTTTTTTTCACCTGGTGAGATTTTTACTTTCTCTATATTTTCCTATATTTTTTGAAAAAAAAATGATCATCATCACACATCTCATATTTACGAGAGAGGAAAATGATAAAGATTGTCACATTTAGAGGGAAAAGGGTTTTGTGCTGAAGTATAGTGGATGAATGGAGGCTGTTTAAATGCATGGGCCAAGAGTATAGAGAGTGGAGTACTGTAGTAAAATTTCCAGCTCTGTCCAGTCTGACACTTAAAGTTCTCCCCTGCTTTTTATTATGAAAAATTACAAATATATCCAAAAGTTGTAATTGAAGTTGAAAGTGAACATCAATATACCCAACCTAGATGCTTTGATTGTTCGCATTTTGCTGTTCTTTGCTTTATCACACCCAATTCACCTTTGTTTTTTGATGCATTTCAGAGTGAGTTACAAACACCAATACCCTACTTAATACTACATTTTAACAACCTCTCCCTACTCCTGCACCCACGTACAACTCATGACTCGTTCAGAAACCTCCAGTAGGCAGTTCTGCATTTAAATCTGATCTTGTTTCTCATACCTAGAAACTGTTTCCAATCCAAATATGTCCAAAATCAGCTGCCCACCCAGAAAGTTTACCAAACCCTACCCTCTAGAACTGTGTAATTTGTTCAACTCATAGAATATTAAAGACAGAAAGGGAAACTATCTAATCTGGGATTGCCAACTCCAATGTTTCCAGGAACCAAGCAGTAACATTAAAAATTAGTATCTCATGTAAGAAGTCAAGTGGATCTGGGAATGGAAACTGACCAAGCCTCCATGTGGGGAGGCAACAAGGACAAACTAAGCTGCCCATAGAGCTTGAGAAAACAGAATTTTCAGTTGGGGTAAGGTTTCCAGCCTCAGCCTGCTGGTTCTAAGAGCCCTTTATTTACCCATCATTTCTCTTTAGTCTTCTCTGTGGGTCTAGGACAAATTTTCTAGAATAACTAAAATACTACACTGTTAAGTAGATTCCTTTTCTAATGCATTTATAAGTGCAGGATCATAGCTGTTCCATTCAATACAGACTTTAACAATAGAAAGAGTAGGGTAGATGTTACAAATGCAAAGATGTGCTATGTTTCTAGTTTTTGCAAGTTACTTGCCCAAGAAAGCAATATTCCCTCAAGTCTGGATTGACTGCCTGTCTGTAAGGAAGAGAGAAACCAGGGTTCTCCTTGATCAAAGGGTAGGTGTGCCATCATTTCTTGGGAATGTCCTGTCAGATTTTTTTCTTTCTTTCTTTTCTTTTTTTTTTCAATGTGTGGCTTACAAGATAATTAGGAGAGCTTACCATGTGGAAGGGAAGAACAGTGAGAAAAATAGGGATGTAGAAGAGTTAAGACATATAGAAATTATACCTGGGTTTTCTTCCTAATTAATCATCAAGACACAGTCATTCTGGCTACTTTCTAGAGTTTCCTCCCTCTCTCTGTGACTTGCTTATCGAATTCAATCAATGCTTGCTTAAGTTGCCTTTTACATCTACTGAGAACTGAAACCACCTAAGCTCTATATACTCAGTAGCTATAGGTGGACTTTGCTTAGAAATCCTAAGTTACAGCGATTCCATCCTCACAATCTTCTCTTTGTTTGCTTGATAATTAACAACAGATAGTTTGGAAATTCCCTTGCTCCCCCACACCCTAGGTAACTAATTTAAACAGTATGCATCTCAGCCCTATCGTGTTGGGGTAGCTATGTTCTACGATTGAAAAAACTCCACCCAGCCCTGAAATGCTGTCTCATGCAGTTGTGGGTACGTGTGATAAAATTAGTTTCTTTCGGGTGAATGTCCTCATGTGATAAAGTAAACTACTTCTCTTTCAAAGTTGTAATGATAAAATTGCTGGTTGTTCCTTGGACTATGTCCATACATTCACACATCAAAATGTATTCATTTACGTTAAACCATTAAGTTAAACCTCAAATATTTACCTTATTAAAATGTTTTCACTATATTTCACACAAATTCTTTCAACTGTCATAGATCAAATTCAGCAGATGTTTATTTCAATTCTACTTCTTTTGACCTCTGCCAGGATTTACAGAAGCACTGAATTTATCTTTGGTTTATCAGTTTTTGAAGCTCAAATCAGACTATAGAAGAGTAATTCTGAGCTCTGGTTTTAAAATTCCACTAGCTGATGTTAAAAAGCATAGTAAAGTTCTAAAAATGTCAATGAAAGTTAATTTTCATCGACTCAATATTTTTAAAGATCATATAACATTTTGGGGGGGAAAATGGGTCTTCTAAAACAAAGTTTCCAATTGAAAAAAAAAAAGAGAGAGAGAAACATTCTACAAATGCTTTGTAAAATTGTCCTTCTCAAAACACTTATTTTGACTTTTCATTTTGAAGGTGCTTTGTGTGTTTTACTTACACAATAAATATTTCAGAGAAACTTTGTGTAGCTTTTGTTGTGTGATAGGCATTATTCTGAAGACATTCATAGATAAACCAATGTAATCCTTACAATAACCCTAGTAGGTAGGTGTAGTTATTCATCCCCTTTTACACATGGGGAAACTGAGGTACAGGAGCAAGTAAAATATTCAAAGTCACATAGCTGATAATGGGCAACACTGATATTCAAGCCCAGGAAGTCCACCTCCAGATGAGATTTGTTTTAAATTTTGTTCACTAAAAGTTTACTCATTTCCATGTAGAATTCCTGAAATCCAGGGTAAGAGTTGGTATAAGTGATCATCAAAATGGGTGAGCAGGACATGAATAACTAATGCAAACTTGGACTGGATACGTGAATCGTTTGGGGAGTTTAAAAGATAAAGAGACCTAAACCCCACCTGAGCCAAATCAGAATTTTCAGCGGAGTGCCTCACACAACTGCAACATTTAAAGTTTAATATGTGATTCCAATGCACAACCAGGTTGAGAACCAGCCACTGGTAAGAACCTCTTTAGCTAAAGCTTAGTGCAGGAGACCTCAAACTTTAGTATGCAACAGAATGCACTGGAGGGCTTGCTAACACACAAGTGTCTCAGTCCCACTCCTAAGCTTGCCTGTGTATATTCCAAATTGATCATTACTTTCCCTCAGCATTTGAAAGACGTTACTCCCCTGGCTTCTGACTTCAGTTTTTTTTTTTAATTTTTTTTTAATTATTTATTTATGATAGTCATATATAGAGAGAGAGGCAGAGACGAGGCAGAGATAAAGGCAGAGGGAGAAGCAGGCTCCATGCACCCGGAGCCCGACGTGGGATTCGATCCCAGGTCTCCAGGATCGCGCCCTGGGCCAAAGGCAGGCGCTAAACCGCTGCGCCACCCAGGGATCCCCTGACTTCAGTTTTGGTTGGAGTACGTGTGCCGTCAAATCTGTCATCCTCTGTAGGTGAAATTCTGTTGATCCCTTTAAGATATTTCTTTATCTTCATGTTCCGCAGCTTTACTGTACTTGTTAGAGATGTGAATCTATTTTTATTTATCCTGCTTGGTACTGAGAGTATCCATTTAAAAAGGAGCTGACAACATTTTTGTAAAGAGCCAAATAGTAAATATTTCAGACTTTGCCGTCCCTACGGTCTCTGTTACCACCATTCAGCTCTACCACTGTAGCACGAAAGCATCCATAGACAGTGCACAAACAAATAGCTATGGCTGTGTTCCAATAAAACTTTATTTATAGAAGCAGGTGGCAGGCTGAATTTGGCCCACAGGCTATAGCTGCCTGATTTTAAGCCTAATGGCTTTTTTGAATTTTGCAAAATTCTTAACTATTATTTCCTCAAAACTATTGCTCTACCATTTTATCCTTCCTAGTTAGTTTTGTCTACAGTCCCTATTAGGTAAAAGTCCCACGCTGTCCTCCATGATTTTAATTACTCTTCCAAATATTTTAACCCTGTGTCTCTCTGTGATAAATTCTAAATCAGGTTATCAACTTCATCTTTCAATCCACTAAGTTTTTCTTCATCTGTGTCCGGGGTGACCAATTTTCTCAGTTTGCCCAGCACTCTCCCAGTTTTAGCACTAAAGTCCTATGTCCGAGAAACTTCGTAGTCCCAGACAGACCAGGATAGTCGTTGACCCTATTCATGACCAATCCAGGTTTTCTTACCATATACTGAATTTTTGTTTCAATGATTAAGTTTTTATTTCAAATTGGTTGTTTTCACGTGTTTTTACTTAGTAGCTGTCTTATTTTGTTTCAAATGTTCCTATATTCTCCTATGGGTATTATTCATGTATTTGTTTCTTGATTACTCCTAATTTTGTAAAGTCATTTTCAGATTGCTCTATTACCTTAATTGAAGGTAAACTCATCTTTTAATTGTTGATTCTGTTAGGCCTTTATTTCTTATCGATAGTTTTCTTCCCATATTTTAGAATTTTGTGTTGTCCACCCATTTTGAAAAGGTTTTTTTGGTTGACTGGTTCATTTTTCCATCCTACTGCTTTCTCTAGTGTTGTGCTTCTCTCTACTACCTTCTGAGGACTCCAGCCCAGAACCAGCTCTCTACTGACAGCCAGCTGTGTGATCAGGCTCACAGTAATGCTGCACAGTTAGCATATTCATTAGCTGGCATCTTGGCCCCGGGGTCTAGCTCTGGGACCCTGTCAAGCCTAGGCTTTCTCAATTTCAGCACTTTCGTGTCTTGTGGGATATTTAGCAGCACTTTGACTCTACCCACTGGATGTTAGTAGTACCCCTGCCTCCCTTGTTGCAACAACATATGAATCCTTTCCATATATTACAAAATACCCCTACCAGGATCTGTTACTCTATTAAAATCATTACCAGTTGAGAACTGCTGGTCTATCCCAAGGCAGTTCTTAGAGGCAGATCATTTGGTCTCTTTCCATGAAGCTAGGATGAAAAATAGCATATCTATCCTTGCCCTTGGTTATAGAGAGTGATCCTAATTCAGGTTTTCAGGTTACCCTATAGGAGCTGAGCTGACAAACGCTTTCATAACCTAAACCAACAGCCCAACTCACCTAGTCTCACTCACAGCCTTGCGTTTCTGTTCTGTTTCTGATACAGATATACCTTTCAGCTTTCTCATTTTATATTCTACCTATCATTGACATATGATGGGGGCAGTGAGAGAGCCACAAAACTTTATTTTATTGACCAGAAGTTGATTCCTCTGTTTTATCTCTTTTCCCTCACTTCCCTTTAGCTTCCTATATTTTCCCTTTTCCCCCTTCATCCTTGATCAGTGGTATAGGGAAAATCAACAAAGTGGAGGAAATGTGTCATCATCAGGGTTGATGAGCTACTGGGGGAATCAGTCCAGTGTCTTTGGGGCTCCACCACACTCCACTTTACTCTTACCCCAACCTATTAAGACAGTGGTTCTCAAAGTGTGCTTCCTAAACCAGCAGCATCAATTTTACCTGGGAACTTAATAGAAATTCTTGGGCTTTACCCAAGTTTGACTAAATAAATAATCATTTAAGAATGAAGTAAAAATGAAGACATTCTTAGTCACACAAGGACCAAAATACATTGTAGGATGTATTACTCTTTTTCCAAATGGGCACCTATCTCTGCCATTACCCAGAATGCATGATGATTATGTATACCTACATGTCTGTCCTTTTAGCTGAAGTAAGACCATGTGGGACTTACTTTGGCAAGTTTTTTAAAAAATATTTTATTTATTTATTCATGCAAGACACTGAGAGAGAGGCAGAGACACAGGCAGAGGGAAGAGCAGGCTCCACGCAGGGAGCCCGATGTGGGACTCCATCCTAGGACTCCAGGATCACACCCTGAGCCAAAGGCAGACGCTCAACCCCTGAGCCACCCAGGCATCCCTTACTTTGGCCAATTAAATGTGAGTGAAAATGATGCTCTTCTCTTCCGAGGAGAAGTTTTTAGAACTAGAAATTGAGTTGGAGGGTTGTGTTCAATGGGTAATTACACTGTATTTAGGTCCTTGTTGAATAATAATGGAAATTGTTAGACAGCAGGCAAGAGCCTACGTATTTGTGTAAAAGGATATATGAATCTAGAGCAGATGAGTAAGACATAAGAAACAAACATGGAGTTTTATGAAATGTATTGACCAGTATGACAGAATCAGGAGCCTAGAAGTATAGTCACAGATAATACGGAAAATGGACATATAACCAAGGAAGCATTAGAAAGTATAGGACAAAAGAAAGAATGAAAAAAATAGTACTAAGTTTAGTTATCTACCTGGGAATATGTTAGATGACTACCTCACATCACAAGTATAAATAAAATCTTGATGATTAAAGATCTAACTGTGAAAATCAAATCTTTAAAAAGTTGAGTGAAAAAGAAAAGGTTAGAAAATAGCTTTAATATTTGAGGGTAGGGAATACCCTCCTTAAAAGGACATCAAAAAACAGAAATGATAAAAGGCCTATTTTTAAATATGTTATCGTTAAGATTTAAAACTTTTATATAAAAAAGAGACACCAAAAATATAGTAAAACACAAGCCATGGAGCACAAAATTCACAATGCACATAATCGACCCAGGATAAATGCCTAGAATTGGATAAAGATTTTCTATAAATCAACATGAAAAGATGATTTATAAGAAAATAGGCATCACGTGAAAAGAATTTACAGAAGAGGTTATGTGAATGGTCAATAAGCTTAAGAAAACATGTTCTATCTTAGTAGTAACCAGGAAAACTAAAACAACAATGAAGTGGGGTTTTACAAACGCTCAGAACTCTCTTAGTAATCTCAGATGATTACCGATATAGGGATGATGTAGAGAAATGGCAACTGGCACACAGGCTGGTGAGAAGTAAATTGTTATAATGACTTTGGAGAACCATTTGCTAACATTCAGTAAACCTGAAGGTGCCCATACCCTCTATGGCGAAACATATTCATTCTGGAATTGTTTGAAATGGAAAATAATGAAACAAATTAAATGTTGGGAGAATAGGTGAACAAATTGCAATATAATTACATAGCAAGTCAATAAATTGAACCAGACCTGTATGTGTCCAAATGGATATATCTTGAAGACATACCGATGTTGGGTGAAAAAAAAGGCATTTGGAGAAATCATAATCAAACAAAAGCAGACAAAACAATACTATATGTCATTTTATAGATATGGGCAGATGAAATAAAAACAGAAAACATGGCTGGGTAGATGAGATGCTGCTTTCAGAGCAGGTGTCCCCCTGCTGTTGGAGGCAGGGGCATGGAACTGGGAAGGGCAAAAAGAGAACTTCAGCTTTGTCTTTTTTATTTTTCTGAAAATATGGCAAAACAGCAATATTATGACAAAGTGGTAATATATGAGAAGTTTTGGTGGTATGCGAGAATTTGTTATATTATTTGTTTTATAACATACTATAATACTTTTTTTCAAACCATAATATTTTATTTTATTAAACTTTTTAAAAAATTTATTTATGAGAGAGAGAGTGAGTACATGGGTCCTGGAGGAGGAGAGAGAGGTAGAAGCCGACTCCCCACTGAGCAGGGAGCCCAATATGGGGCTCAATCCCAGGACCCTGAGATCATGACCTGAGCCAAAGTCAGACGCTTAACTGACTTAGCCACCCAGATGCCCCCATATCGTAATATTTTAAAAAGAGAATGACATGAGAGGGCAGAAAGGCAGATGGAATCCAACTTGGAGAATTAGAGAAGTGATATTGGAGTTACCAAATCAAGAGCTGGAGTCCAACACCCACTTACTTTAAGGACAAGAGTGCCACACATTTAAAGTATGTAAATAATGTGCTCCAGGAAATGGCCCTCATTTCCTCCTACATGCCTCGATGTGTGGATGGAAGAGATCCCCTAGTATTTGAACCTCTTATCTTTGGCTTAAAACTTGCTTGTCATAGCATAGGATTTTTTTTTTTTTTAATACACTAGGCTAGTTCTGCAGAAGGCAGATGGCCCCTTTGCAGAAGAAGAGGATATATATAAGCCAGGTAGTGGGAATGGGGAGAAGCATGAAGAGGGGAATGGATTTCCATTTGGGGATATTAGCATATTATTCAGGACCCTTTTAGCTTACATGATAAGAACAAGAGTCATCCTCCCTGAAAGAAAAGAGTTGGAAGCCCAGCTCTTAAGGGGATACTTCTAGCTCACTTTTTATGTTCTCTGATTTCCCTGGGACACCTGCTCTCAGTTGGGCTTTCACTGTAGCCACTTGAATTATTTGAAGGTCTGTAAACCCACTTCCTTCAGAAACTCGGCACTATCTATTCTCTTGTTTGACTGTGCTCATATTTGGGTCACAATTTTATTTTTTAAATATTTTATTCATTTATTCATGAGAAACACACACACACACACAGAGGCAGAGACATAGGCAGAGGGAGAAGCAGGCCTCCATGCAGGGAGCTTGATGTGGGACTCGATCCCAGGTCTCCAGGATCACGCCCTAGGTGGAAGGAGGTGCCAAACCGCTGAGCCACCTGGGCTGCCCTGGGCCACAATTTTAAAAGGATGAGGGAGGGAAAGTCAATATTTAGCTCCAGGCATGGTCAAGGTTGCCTGCAGGGTATGTATGTCGTTTCAGAAGTAGCCCTTCTTCTTTTCTTTCTTTCTTTCTTTTTTTTATTTTAAAGCTTATATCTATGTTATTTGAGAGATAGAGAGACAGCTCACAGATGTGAGCTGGAGGAGGGGCAGAGGCAGAGGGAAAGAATCTCAAGATCTCAAGTAGACTCTGTTGAGTGTGGAGCCCCACGGGGCGGGGAGGGGGGGAGCTCTCTCCCAGGACCCTGGAATCATGACCTGAGCCAAAACCAAGAGTTTGATGCTTAATGCACTGAGCCACCCAGGCACCCCAGAAGTAGCTCTACTTTCAAATGTAAACCAAATAATAGCACTCCCTCCTTTTCTTAGGAGCCTCCAGTGGCTACTTGGGGGATCAAAATAAGATCAAATCCCTTGGCTGCTGCCTATTTCTTAAAACCATTCCTGGTGGGGGATCCTTGGGTGGCTCAGCGGTATGGCGTCTGGCTTTGGCCCAGGGCACGATCCTGGAGTCCCGCGATCGAGTCCCACGTCAGGCTTCTGGCATAGAGCCTGCTTCTCCTTCCTTCTGTGTCTCTGCCTCTCTCTCTCTCTCTCTCTCTCTCTCTCACAAATAAAAATAAATAAATAAATCTTAAAAAAAAAACAAAAAACCATCCCTGGCCATTTCGTCTTCTCTTGGTTATCTTCTAGCCATCCTGGTCTTGCTGATCTGAGCTCTCCCCGTCTCACATCTTTTGCACCTGCCATTTCCTCTGCTTGAAGCAGTTCTTAACGCTGTGTTTACCTTGCCTGCCTCATTCTTGCTGTTTGGTGCAGCAGTTCTCCACCCTCGCTGGGCCCCAGCTCCCACCTCAAGGTTTTGATTTAACTGGTCTCAGTTGAGGCCTTGGGAACGTGTATGACTTAGAAGCCGCTCAAGTGATTGTCACATGCAGCCAGTGTTGAGAACCAGTGCTTCAGTGTAAACAGCACTTTATCAGAGACCAGAGCCATAAAGAGGATGCTCCTTTCTATGCTCTATCTCAGCTCCTTATTTATCTCCTTCCTGAGGTCACTATATCGTATTTTACTTGTTCACTCTGATTAGCTTTTGATCTATCACTTCTACCAAACAGTGGTTCTCTGAGTGCCTGGATCAGCAGCAGCACGTGAAAACTCATTAGAAATGCAAAATCTCTGGCCCTAGTCCCTGGCTGAGATGCATATTAACGTTTGAGACCCACCGTACTAGGTAAGGGGAAGCTCTCAGGAGCTTGGACCCCATCTGGATTGCTCCCCCTGCATTCTCGTTAGGACCCCAACATGGCATAGAGGTTCAACAGGCCTTTGTTGAATGATTGAGCAGGTGATAGCACATCTCTTTTGTCAGTGGCTCACATGTCAACGGAAAGTTGGATGAAAAGAGCAAAACAGACAAAAACCCCCAAACCAACTTTTACTCCATTTCTTAAAATCTTCTAAGCTTAGTCATAAAAGATTTTTTCCTCACTCATCATAAACATATAAAAATTGGTACATTATTAGATATCTATTCTTCCTTTTTTTTTCCCCCAGAAAATTCAGCAAATTGAAATGTACCTAGAATCACTTGTCATGTAGATGGGTATCATTCTGTTTTTTTCAATTTTTAGGACTGTGAGGTGAGCTAATTTGTCTAAGTTTACAGATCAAGTCAATTTCCACAGGGGCTGATGTTTGAGATTGAGAATCCTATTGCCATGTTCTTCTACTTCTAAAATGTGGAATCATGTTATAAAGAATGTGGGCTAACTCCATACCTTTCCTGAGCACCAATGTGTATAAATGAATATATTGCCGGTATTATCATAAAGAAAGAAAAATAAGACACAGTCTAAATGTCTAACCATATGGAAATGATTAAATCATGAAAAAAATGATTCATCATGAAAAATTATATCATAACCCATCTATTATTTGAGATATTTTAAATAGAAAAGCAGGTAAGGAAATGGGTTAAAAAGTATGACAGCATTAATAGAAAAATCATATTCATAAAATATATTTTAAAATAAATATATATTTAAATACATTTAAAAATATATCTTAAAATGATGAAGTATTTTAAAATGACGAAATTCTAGAAAGATCTGTACCTACTTCACGATGATCACCCCCAGGTATTGAAACTACAGAAAATGTTGTTTCATTTCTGCATATGTATTTTTCTAAGAAATATTCTCTAATGCTATGTGTTACTTTTGTAATAGGGAGATGGTAATCCGAGAAAACATTGCTTATGTATTGTACCAAATATGCACTAGGCAGTTAAACTTTTTTTTTCTGGTATTATCATCTCATTTCCCCCAAGAAAACCCAAGTAACTCTATAAACATCACTTATTTTTGAAAAGGCTATCAGTAATTAAGGTCAAGCCTTCTTGTAAGAATTTGGGACCTGAAGACCCAGTTGGAAATACTTCCAGGCCAGGTAAGTCCCATCCTGACAGGTGACTGCCTTTCTCCCCCACAGTTGATGCAGGTAGGATCCGTGGGCCCCCATTTCCTCTGTGGCTGTGCATTCCTCCCTGTTAGGACCTGCACCTCTGATTCTCTGTCTTCTCCTCCCTTTCTCCTCTATGGCAAGGTCATTCTCTCTGGCCTCTGTACTTCCTAATTCTGGCTCAAGAGTCTCCTGACTTACAAACACATCCCATGAACCCCTGGTGCTCTCTACTCCAAAGCCCCATCCCCCCACTGTGTTCCTGCAAGAGTCATCATCTCCATCCCTGTCTTTTCACCAGGGGCTGGCAAAGCAAGCAATCCCCTTCCTTACAAAGAGAAGGGGTGGCCAAGTGTCCAGTCTTCTGGGCTCTGGGGGGTGAAGGAGGGGGTGCATGGGATAGAAAGTGAGCTCTCCTCTAGACTCTGGGAGCATGAGAACACTCCGTGTATGAGAACACAGGCAATCATTACAGAGAAATAATAGGAAGCCGTGTAGCAGAATACTCACACTGCAGTTCTGCAACATTACGAGTTAAGCGAGCTGTTACGGTACAATCGGGAACCCAGTCACAATTCTAAGTGTGCTCCAGATGATGACCTTAACTAACTTTGGGAACACAACCTGCCCCTAAGATCTGAACGATTTGGGTTTTGTTTGCTTCTCTGAACTAAAATAATGAAATGCACTTTTAAACAAAAGGGCTCCTTTATAAAATCCACCGTGTTGTCAAATGGCTCGCAGTAGCAGCATTACTGCCCACCCTTTATCATTGGGGTTCTCCTCTAGGATCCCAAACACTTACAGTAGGAAACTTGACTACGATACTGATTCTGGCACCTTGCTGTCTTAAAAGGCAAAGACAAAGAATGCAGCTTTTCTTTCTGTAAGTCATAGCCCTTCCTCTATTCTGAAGGCTAGAATCAGAAACGGGAAATCCTGAAGCCACAGACTTTCAACTGGCATAACACTCAGCAGCTTTATTTGCAAACAGAACAGCGGGTCAAGCAAAAATTCCAAAGGATAGGAGGACGTGGCTGAGAAGCATCCCCACCCCTCTCTGCTCTACGTAGAGAGCATGAGATGTTTGCCAGGAGACCAGGGAAAATCATAAAATCTTTTACTTACCATTTTATTGAAAAGAGTGGATGTGCCTGGCACACGGTGACCATGAAGATGCTGTACTGGGGTCAGTGAATGTGCAAGTTGGCTTTGCAGAGTGCACTTCCTTTTTTGAACTGTGTGGTCTGTCCAGCCTTCACACATTGATATGTAAGGTTTATTTGCATGTTATCTCAGCCCTCAGAGCATTTGTATAACTGACTGGGTTTATTAAGTTATTATACTTTAATAAAATGAGAACAGGTGGAGCTTTGAAGTCTGAAAGATGCCATGGGATTTTTAAAGAAGTGTCTGGAGGTTACATTTTGTGTACATGATTATTGTATATAAAATCTATATTTGTGAATCTATCTATGAATGAATGAAGGACATAATCTAAAATGTTAACAGCTGTTGACTTAGGTCAAGGTTTTATTACAAATAAGCCTTGTTTTGTACTTTGCTGACTTTTCTATGTTGAGTATTTAGTATTTGTTAAAAACATAACTATAATCTTAAAAAGAACAAAGGGAACATGACAACAGTCCCAAATGTATTTAAACTGTCTCACCAATATTTAAATGGTGGAGGCATCCATAAGCTTATCATAGGATGACATTCGTTTCATCAAAAAAATATAAATTATATGCCAATCTGGCTTTATATGTTAGGTTATAAACAATTTTTATTAGCATCAGATGCCTCAATCTCTCTGCTGGTAAACTAGATATATTCTTAAAGCATCGTGTTTGATCCCATAATTATCTGTAATACCTGTCTGAACACATTCTGGTACAAGGATTTATCTCATTTATTTTGAATACATAGCCTGAACTAAAGTAATTTCAAGGGCAGAAGATCAACTTTGTTGCCTCTTGACGAGTAAAGGTAGCTGATTTCTTAGTTTGGGTTGTGAATTTCTAGATCTTCTTATAAGTACTACCATCTAGCAGAGGGGAACCAAACTTTTTCACTTGAGGCTGAGCTAATACAAATTACTGCCATGACACTACAAATCCTATATTAAAAAAGTTCTATATTAAAAGTTCTATATTAAAAAAGATGTTCCCTATTATTTATTCATTAAAATGAAAATGTTTTTCAAAATGAAGATGTGATTAGAAATATGGATAGAATCATTGCCAGGACAAAGCATGAAGACGGAGCAGGGGTGAGTTCCAGAGGTGGAAAAGAATCTGATACTGTCTTGAAGCCTGCAGATATTTTAAAGAGGGAATGGTCAGAAATTAGGTGGGTAGTTAGGAATCTGAAATTGCAGTCTCTGGCACATAATGAATACTCAACAAATAAAAGGAGGAGGATGACCAAAGTAAGACAGGTATAGGAAAGGCATGCTTTTAGATCTAAAGCATTTGTCAGCAGAAGGCCTTGACGTGGAGACATTCTTTAGCTTAATCAAAATGCCTCTTACCTACTATCTCCTGAAATAGTTTTTTCAGAGTGCAGGTATAGTTTAGTGTCTAAAGAAATGGTTTTCAAGCTGGTTGCACATTAACATCACCTGGGATGCTTTTAAAAATCCCAGTTCCCAGGCTTCACCCAGACTATCAAATCAAAATCTCTGGGTTTGAGACACAGTCATCAGTATTTTTTAGTTTTCACAGAAATTCCAAGGTGCAGGTAAGCCTGGTCTCTAGAAGGAGGAGCAGATGACTCATGCTACCAGTTGGTGGACAGATCACTAGGCAAGCCTTGGAGGTAGAAATAATCCTGACGCTCTGACACCATTGACTGCTGAGTTTAACAACATATTTTCACTATGCAGTACGTAACAATTACTTATTTTTGGTCATTCTATGATTTTCTCTCTGTACCAGCAAGTTGGACCAAAATTACACCATGAACAGAAATCTAGCAATTTCCATTAACAATGTAGCTGACTGGATAAGTCTCTGGTTAAGAGAACTTCAAATTTCGATTCGTTTGTTTGAATTCCACTTCAATTTGTGCTTATTTCCGAATGAAAATTAAGGTAAGTTTTAGTTGCTACTGACATAAATTCAGCAGCGTGTCAAAAACATATACTTAAGAGAAGTAGTCTGATTAAGAAAAAAACAGTAAGGACTGAAGCTCCCAACCCTAATCCATCCTCCAACATTGAGTTTTAATTTTGGAGCATAATCACTTTACTTAAAACCATATATCAAATATCATGTATGTGAGTATATTTCCTGTGAAGTCAGCTAAGTACCTAAGCCCCTAAGAAGGAAGATGAAACAGGAAATGCAATGAAGATGACAGACAATAGAGAGATACCATCTCAAGAAGATAAAGTTCTATTTTCCTGGTATGGGCACTGCAATTATTCCTGCTAGCGAAAGGGAGAAGTAGCTCAGAGGATGCAAAAGTCGTTAGAATCCTTTAACTACTTGGGCATGCATTCTCTTTTCCTAAATTTGCATTCTAGAGAATGATTTTTGTTTAGGCAATGGTAAAAGGAGTCGGCTACGTTGGTGTTCACCAAAGGTGAAAGCTAGGGGGAGACAGTGAGGCCCCAAGTTGTGGGGTGGATCTCAGAAACCAGCTTCATTTTTTAAAGTCAATTGACAAGAAGATGGAGGAAATAGCACTAATAAAAATTTAGGTAACACTACTTACTGATCATTATTTGAAGATGATTAGCGTAGGGGATTAGAATTACTTATAAACTCTTACATCATTTCAGCTTTATAAACCAAATGGTTAACATTTTAGAGAGGAAACACATGATCACTTACTTTATGTGTCCAACACTAATATGCCCGGACAAGACCCCAGAGGTAGGAGAACAGAGGCATGTTTAGTCTCACCTCTTCCAGGAAGCCTCCTCTTCTGTGCACTCGCTCTTCTCCCCCTTTTTCTGAACTGCAGACTGGACCACAAAATGAAGCTCTTTGGTATGTTTGCCTTTTATGGTTCTCCCATTGTATGGGCTGCATTAAGTTTGGCTCGCTAACTATATTTGAAACTCTTCCAGTGTGAATTAATTTGCATACTTCCTTCTGCCATGCTAAGATCCTAGAGCAACTTATTTTTCTAAACTTTTTTTTCTTTCCTTTTTTTTTTTTTTTGCACTCATGGGTTCCTTTCAGAATCTGATAAAAAACATTATACGGTTTTGCACACTAATTCTGCATGTGTACAGCCTCCCTTGAAGCCCATTATTTAGGAGAAGCTGTGGAAAAACTCTTGGCAAAAATATTATCAGATACTAGGAGATGGTCACTACATTACTGCTCTTTGAGGATGAAATTAAAACACAGAAATGCTGAGTGACCTTTTGAGATTTCACACTGGAAAAATGGTCAGCTAAAACTTCATTATTTTGTAAACTTGTCTTTTTCAATCAATGTGAATCTGAACGGTGCCAGCAAAGAACAACTCAAACTCACAAAATAGATTCATAGAAATTCAAGGAAATTAGTCTCCCTGTTAGGATAGATATGGAATAGCCAAGTGAAAAGTAGCAGGAAGAAAGCAGGATAAGAACAGGCATATTTAAAAAGGGTGTGCAAGAGGAAATGAGCTGTTCCTTGGTTTGGCTTATTTCTCTTTCACTTTTTGTTTTGAAAACAGAGTGGATTTTCACTCTTGTACTTTATATTTTTGATGAAAGCAGGCTTTAACCCATTCAGAACATCAATGCTCTGGAAGAAATAGCTATTTTTTAAAAAGATTTTATTTATTTATTTTAGAGAGAGAGTGTGTGAGCTGAGAGAGGGACAGAGTGGGAGAGAGAAGGGAAGGGAGAGAATCCCAAGCAAACTCCATGTCCAGTGCGGAGCTCAACACAGGGCTCAATCTCAGGACCCTGAGATCATAACCTGAGCTGAAATCAAGAGTCAGACACTTAACTGACTGAGCCACCCAGGCATCCCTCGAAGAAATAACTTACCAATCAACTTTAGTAAAAACTGAGCTCACCTTCCAAACAGGAGGAGAGTTCTCACTATATTTCAATAGGATGAGTAAATTGTATTTAAATTTAAGGAAAGCAGGGAAAAATTTTCTTTGCAACTTAAACCCAACCCCAGGCAAACATTTGCTGATCTCTAAGAATAACTGCTGAAACAGGACACTGGAGAAATAATCTAAACTTTATTTAAGGGGTCTTTTATCAAACCAACTAGCTTGGAAAGCAAAGAGACCAAGAACAAAGCTTCTAGAATTCTGTTGTATATTAATTTATTTATTAATTTCTTTTACTCTTTTGGTTATAATTTTTATCTTCCTCTCTCTTGGGGTTAAGGTGGCTTGTAAGGGTCTGCAGAGTCTCTTGAATCCTGCTCTTTTCTACTCATGGTTCTCACTGTTCTCTTGTCATGGCTTCTCACTTCTTCAGGCCTTACACAGTCTTCTCAGAGGCGGAATCTAAGTTGTAATCCTAGATGTCTTACTAGATCGCCAAGACAAGGACATTTAACTGACATCATCAAAATATATACTCTCATGGGTTGGTCATTGGGCTTAACAATTTGTTAATAAAAATTTGTATTTTAACAAATAAAATATCATACATGAAAAAATCTATTTCTGCTTTTATCTTTCCTCATTCATTCATTCATTCATTCATGCATTCATTCCCAGTTCCCTTCCCAAAAGTAAGGTTAGGCCAGAAAGAATGGAAAATAAATAGACGTGTCTCAGGATCTTGTAGACTCAGTGAAGATGACAAAGGGAAAAATGGATCTCTCCACCATTCCTTGAATTCTAATTCTTTCCCACTGTTAATTAATTGCAGGTATGAATATACTCATTTCCTAGTTTGTTGTCTCTTTAATTTTAAGATAGGAATATTTCTATTTCAGTATAGGATAAATATTGGTGAAGACTTACATTCTTTCCTTTCTTTTTAAAACATACCTAATTGCAAATCTTTGCCAAAAAAATAGGCAAGAAGCCTACCTAAATATAAAATTACCTATGACCTAAAATAAAATTAGCCATACCAGAGTATAACCTGGTGACAAATTTCTTTTGTTCAGAAGAATACAAATGTTGCTATTTTAAATTCTATAGTACCTTTTGGAACTTAATACTACTACTTCGTTATGCTATTAGGAGGACTTGTAAGAATCTATAATGTAGCTATGAAATACATTTATTAGAACATAATTTGTGAAATGATTCAATGTCATCTTGGCCTTCTTGTATGTTTGTTTGTTTTTTTGTAGTCTCTTCTAGGCTGACTGATTGCAGTAGGCTAGCACATGAATAAAAAGTATCATTAATCAATACATGATACTGGGAAAACTGGATATCCATGATGCAAAAGAATGAAGCTGGAACCTTACCTTATAAAATATAGAAAATTAGCTCAAAATGATAAAAAACCTACACATAAGAGTTAATATAACTGTAAGACTCCTGGGGCACCTCGGTGGCTGTTGAGCATGTGCCTTCGGCTCAGGTCATGATTCTGGGGTCCTGGGCTCAAGTCCCACATCAGGCTCCCCGTGGGAAGCCTGCTTCTTCCTCTGCCTATGACTCCTCTGCCTATATCTCTGCTTCTCTCTCTGTGTCTCTCATGAATAAATAAAGAAACTCTTCAAAAAAACCTGTAAGATTCCTGGAATAAAACACAAGGGAGAAGCTTCATCACAAAGTTGGATCAAACGACTTCTTGGATATGACACCACAAGCACAGGAAACAGAAGAAAAAATAGGTAAATTTGATTTCATCAACATGAAAAACTCTTGTGCATCAAAGAATGCTATTAATAGGGTAAAAAGGCAACCCCAGAATCAGAGAAATATTTGTAAGTTGTATATATGAAAGGGAATTAATATCTAAAATATATAAGGAATTCCCATAACTCAACTACCTGATTAAAAAATAGTCAAAGGACTTGAGTAGATATTTCTCCAAAGAAGACATACAAAAGGCCAAAAAAGACATGCAAGGATGCTCAACATCACTCATAATTAGGGAAATGTAAATCAAAACCACCTAGAGATACCACTTTTGTATCCATTAGGATGGCTATTATTAAAAAACCTAGAAACTAACAAGTGTTAACCGGGCTGTGGAGAAATTAGAGCCCTTGCACATTGCTGATAGGAATATAAAATGGTGCAACTGTTAAGGAAAACAGTATTGTGGTTCCTTAAAAAATTAAACATAGGGACACCTGCATGGCTTAGTGGTTAAATGCTTGCCTTCGGCTCAGGGCGTGATCCTGGGAGACCAGGGATTGAGTCCCACATTGGGCTCCCTGCATGGAGCCTGCTTCTCCCTCTGCCTATGTCTCTGCCTCTCTCTCTCTGTCTGTGTCTCTCAGGAATAAATAATAAAATCTTTAAAATCTTTTAAAAAATTAAACATAGATTTAGCTTATTATCCCATAACTCCACTTCTGGGTATATGCCCCAAAAAAGTGAAAGCAGAGATTCAAAGAGATATTTGTACACTCATGTTCATTTATATATATATAAATGATAGCCCAAAAGTAGAAGCAAACCAAGTGTCCAGCAACAGAGAAATGGACAAACAAAATGTGATACATGTATCATAAATATATAAATGCAACATTAATACATATGTTTCATTGCTTTTTAAGGCTGAATAACATTCCATATTGTATACAGGGAAATTCTGTTATATGCTGGAAGATATTCCCTAAGTGAAATAGATGCGAAAGGACAAATGTCAAATTCAGAGACAGAAATTAGAATAGTAGTTATCAGGGCTGGGGATGTAGGAAATGGAGAGTTATTGCTTATTAGGTGCAGAGTTTCAGTTTGGTATAATGATAAAGTTCTGCAGATGGGTAGTGGTGATTGTTGCACAACAATATAAATATACTTAATGCCATTGAACTGTCCACTTAAAAATGGTTAAAATAGGGGAGCCGGGGTTGCTCAGAAAGTTAAGTATCTGCCTCTTGATTTTGGTTCAGGTCATGATCTCAGGGTTGGGGATCAAGCCCTGTGTTTGGCTCTGTCCTCACTGGAGAGTCTGCTTGAGATACTCTCTCCCTCTCTCTCTCTGCCAGTCTCCTGCTCCCTCTCTACAAAAAAAAATTTGTTAAAATGGTATATTGCTACAATTAAAAAAGCTCCTCAAAAAAAAATCACTGAGACCACTAATTATTTAGAGGAAAGTACTAACCCATTCTGCCATAAAACATTATTCTCAGCTTTCAGATTTACTCTTTTTGACTTTTTAAGTGTCACTAATGTTAGAGTCACATTCAGTAGGATTTATGTCAAGAGCCTTGCATAATAACCATGTTTATTGTTTGTTTACAAAGGCCAAAGTCATTAAATGCATTATCTCAATAAACCAACACAAAATCCTATGAAGTGAACATTATCACCCCTAGGGCATCCTAGAGCTTGGGGGTTTAGTAACTTGTCTCTTGTTAAAACGTACATCACTTCCTTCTCT
Organism: Vulpes vulpes; assembly: GCF_048418805.1. Taxonomy (NCBI): domain Eukaryota; kingdom Metazoa; phylum Chordata; class Mammalia; order Carnivora; family Canidae; genus Vulpes; species Vulpes vulpes. Next base: position 128,390,146 of record NC_132783.1, on the reverse strand, counting down.
CGAACCACTTCACTGCTCTTAGCATGGTCGTGGCTAACGAACCCGAGGTGGGAGTGGAGAGGTTGAGGGGAGTTGGAGGTGAGCAGAGTGATAGATGTTTGTCCTGTGAATTCATTATATGTGTGTGCTTGTGTGTGATTGAGAGAGAGAATACTTTTGTTTCTTTCAAAATAAACCTAAGTTAAGCCTAGCCTCTTATCCACCATTTAGGATTATTTTTATAAATAACTATTGGGAAACGACCTCAAGGGTGTTATTGTGGGCTGTTGCAGGCAGTGTCCCCTGTGTACACAGTCAAAGGGCCCTGGGGATATAGTGGTGTAAAGCCAGGGGAAGGATGCTGATCCACACCTCAAACATTCATTAGTTGCCACATATACGTTGCTATCTACCAGGTGAACAATAGAAGGAATAAGCTACCTGAGTTTTGAGTGTAAAAAGGGAACAATGTAAAACCATAGCGATTCTCCAAAGCTTCTTATCCCATTAGGCCCAAGAGAATATGAATGCCCATCCAGCTTCTCTGGGTCCTCTTAATAAGGCTAAGTTTCAGGGGAATCATCAGAATGTATGCCTGAGACAGAAGACTATTTCCCCCAATTGTTTCTTCCCTTGAGTTTGTGGAGTGCCCCTCAGAGGGCATGTGGAGTGGGGATACCCTGAGCCCCATCTGCCTACACTGAGCTCCACCTTTCCTTCTCAGGAGTCTGCTTTCTCACAACCACAGGCCAGGCTGAGCCATGTAAGGCCCAGCAGCCAGAAGGTCCTCATCTCTCCCAATTTCTCCTGATTCTTCCTCAGGGTAGGTTTAGAGGCGTTCTCCCAAGGGTAGAGTCCTGTTGGGCAGTTTCTGGTGTCTCAATGGTGCACCCTGCTGGAAAGGCTCTACCAGCTATGTCACGATTGAAGGGAAGTTCCTTGGAAGATCTTGAGGTCACCAGTGCACCTGCACGGTTCCCCTCCACTTCCAGTAAAAGGGACTCTGACAAATCATTAAGCTGACCTTAGGGAGTCCAGTTGAGGCTCAGCTCTTTTCTTGTTTGACATTTATAATTCAAAAGAGTGCAAGGCATTCTCAGTATTTACTCTGATAACTCCCCTTAGTCCAGATGCTCTACAGCAGAAACTCTCTTAACAGTGCGTTGTCTGAGCTGTGTTCAGTATTTGCATGCATTTAACAGACCCAAATTCTTTTTGATTCGCCTAGGTTTCTGGGGGCAGGGAACAGGAATTCTTTTAGGCTCCCAAGGCTATTTTCATATCCAAGGGACCAGGCCAGCACTTCTATTTTTAGAGCTCCATCCCTATCACATGTAACATACGAAAATGCATCCCATATCCAATAACCTTTTCCTTTGTTGCTTAGAAAAAGAACTTGAAAAATATTGTTAAAAATTGTGCTTTTAATTTTTTTGCAAATAAATAATTTACTGTGATCTTTCAGTAATTGTGTGCATTCTGAATTTGTGTGAAGTGAGGAAAAACTAACACATTTATTTATAAATGGAGGAAATGTTTATGAACAATACCAATTAGTGGAGTTGATATGATCATATTATTTCATGTTTATTAAACATTTATTAATTTTGATTTTGCATTTTTTTCTTTTGTATTTTGACGGTTGTTTTTAGGGGAAGTCTCAGACCTTTTCAAAAGCTTTGAAGCCTTAAGTACCACACTATTTAACATATAAAACCATACAGTCAGCTCTCTTGATCACTTTCTTATGTGGGTAGCCTTACCTCATACAATTCATTAAGTTGAGTATTAAGCTGGACCATATGAAATTGTGGGTTATTTGTTTTTTGTGTGTTTGTTGTCTTTCTTTCTTTCTTTCTTTCTTTCTTTCTTTCTTTCTTTCTTTCTTTTTTTCCTTTCTTTCTTTCTTTTTTGTAAAATATGTTTGGATAGGGACATTTCGCATGATTTAACCTAATTGTTTTTGGTTACAAATATAAATCTTTCTTTCATTGGAAACATAGAGTTAAACTGGAGAGCTAAAACTAACAAGAGCAGCATGCTCTGCATGGGGTTGGCACTCAGTAGGTACTTGCTTAGTGAATGGATGCAGGTACTAATGAATGACCCAACAAGAAGCAATGACATACACAAGAATGAAATTGCATGTCATGGACTTGGATAATGGACCTGGTGGAACATATTAATCATACAAAGTACTTTGGCAATTACTTTTAAAGCCAACACTATCTTTTTAATTTTGTTTGTTAGCCAGAGACTGGCATGGACTATGGGAGAAAGTAATCTTCATAGTTCACTGCTGACTGCTCATTCAGGGATAAAAAATGGAAACATCATAGGAGTTTAAGGAGGAAAAGAAGCGTTGTGGGTTGGAGAGAGATTTCAGAGGTCAATTGGATGTTCATCCTGTTTAACATTTGGCAGCAAGAACTATCTTCAAGGGTAGGATCCTTAATTGCAAAGTCCTGGTTTTTACTTTTGTTTGATCTCGGAGAAGTCAACAGGTTTATTTGTTTATTTTGTTGTAGTTGTTGTTCTTTTTATTTTTTGTTTGGCTGGTAAACCTAGAGAAAACAAAGGATTATCATATCATGATTAATAGGACTTCAACTTTGGGTTCATCCATCCATCCATCTATTTATTTATCTCCTTATCCTGTTGCACCCTGGTGTGCCAGATGCTGTCTAGATGCTGGGAATAGAACAGGGTGCAAGATAGTAGACACATTAGGAACTAGAGGGATCTTCAGCTTGCGTAGAAAGATGAAATATTATTAGTTCTGGAAGAGCAAAGGGAAAAGTGCTCAGAAAGCGTAGACAGAATCGATTCTTGGAGAAATTGGAGATTTCACTGAAGAGATGTTAATTATTCTGGGTCCAGAAGGAAGGTTTTTCCACTCTTTGCATAACCAGATAATTAAGAAGGAGGAGGAGGAGGAGGAAAAGGAGGAGCAAGAGGATAAGAGGAAGAGGAAGAAGAGGAAGAAGAAAAGGAAAAAAAGAATCATGCTCCAGAAAGGATCCACCACAAAGGTTCTGGTTTAACTGGCGTGGATGGACATCTGTTTTGTTTTTGTTTTTGGCTTTTCTAAAAAAGCTAGCCAGGTAAATCTAGTGAGCATTAAGCTGAGAAACCCTGGTGTGGGAGAAGAAAACACACAAGGGGAATAAAAAAAAAGGGAGGTTAGTTTGGTTGAGGGAGGAGAAAGTTGGAGAGCATTCTACTTGAAGTAAATAATATGATAAAGAAAGGTGATGTTTAAGATTTTCAGTCTCATGATGGAGCAGGTCCAATTTAAATAAGGTGCTGGAACTGAATATTTTGTAGAAAATGGGATATCAGGAAGAGATTCCTCGAGAGAAAGATTCAGCAAGAAAGATTTCATCAAGGAGCTGGTGGACCAATCTGGGTTAGTTGCAAAAAGTCAACCAGAAGACACTAGCTTCCTTAAAACTATTATGTATATAGATGGTGAACTTGATCTTCATTATTCATCAAACACAAAATGTGGAAACTGAACCAAGACATTTACATAAAAACCTGGTGCAAAATAAATGAAAACAACAGGACCTCACAAGAAACAAATTAACCCTAAGAATACTCAGAGTAACAGGATTCCCACAGGAAACTATTTACACTGAGGATTAAACATATAATAAGAAATTACTAAGTACCAGTTTGAAAAGAATGCCACGAAAATGAGTTAGTACACTTAACAGACAAATCAATTGCAGTGCAGAAACTATATATTCTGGAGCAGTTTAAGAGATGCTCCCAAATGAATATGTTTAACATCTTCAAAGAGATAAAAGCGGGAATATGGGAGGCCAGGATTAATTAAAAATAGATTAAGGTCTTGAACATAAGATCTGAAACCATAAAGCTCTTGGAAGGAAACATAGGTAGTAAACTCCTTGACCCAGGTCTTAGCAATGACTTTTTGAATCTGACACCAAAAGCAAAAGCAACAAAAGCAAAAATAAACAGGTGGGACTACATGAAACTAAAAAGTTTCTGCATGGCAAAGGAAATCATCAACAAAATGAAAAGACAACCTACTGAACGGATAAAATATTTGCAAACCATATATCTGATAAGCAGCTAATATAGAGAATATATAAAGAATTCCTACAAATCAATAGCAAAAAAATAATTTGATTAAAGAATGGGCGGAAGATCTGAATAGACATTTCTCCAGAAAAGAGACAAATAAATGGCCAATAGGTACATGAAAATGTTCAACATCACTAATCATCAGAGAAATGCAAATCACAACCACAAAGAGCTATCACCTCCCACCTGTTAGAATGGCTATTATCAAAAAGATAAGAAATAACAAGTGCTAGTGAGGATGTGACAAGAAATAACAAGTGTTAGTGAACCCGTGTGCACTCTTGGTGGGAATGTAAATTGGTCCAGCTGCTCTGGGAAATATCATGGAGGCTCCTAAAAAAATTAAAAATATAACTACTATATGATCCTCCAATTCCACTTCTTGGTATTTATCTGAAGAAAATTAAAACATTAACTCAAAAAGATACACGTGCCCCTGTGTTTACTGCAGCATTTTTTACAATAGCCAAGACACGGAAGCTACCTAAGTGTCCATCAATGGATAAATGGATAAAGAACGTGTGGTATATATACACAATGGAATATTCAGTCACAAAAAAGAAGGACATGTTTGGACCTTGAGAGCATCATAGTAAATTAAATAAGTCATACAGAGAAAGAGAAATACTATACGATCTCTTTTATTTTATTTTATTATTTTTTATACAATCTCTTTTATATGTGGAATCTGAAAAGCAGAAAAACAAACAAAACACAAAACTCATAGGTACAGAGAATAGGTTGGTGGTTGTGAGAGGTGGGGTGAGAGAAATGGGGAACTCTGTGTTTTGGTTTAAATAAATTGAGTAAATAATAATAAATAAATAATAAAGATCTTAATATTTAAGTGATAAAAGCCAGGTCAGTGTATGGATCAATGTATATACTTTACTACCATTGGGCAAAGAACAAAAATGGGGAAAGAAAAATCTCTCTCTCTTTCTCTCTCTCTCTTTTCTCTCTCTCTTATCTATCTATCTATCATCTATCTATCTATCATCTATCTATCTATCTATCATCTATCTATCTATCTATCTATCTATCTATCATCTATCTATCATCTATCTAAATATATATACATGTACGTTTCTTATTTGCTTGCATAGAAAAAAGAAGATGTAGAAATAGGCATCAATGATAATAATGCCAAATAGTTTTTGAACACTTTCCCCAAATTCAAGTCCTTTGTTAGTCTTTTACATGTACTATCTTACTGTGAATCCATGAGTCTCAAGCACCTTCTGTGCCCACAGTCTAGTTTTTGTTTTTAATTAAAGCAAACACATAAAGGTCATATTTTAGGTAAATTGACCCTGCCCCTGTGGCCATATCCATTTGGAACAGAAATCAGCACCTTGGCAAAAGTCCACTGTCTACAGAACAGACATAAGGAGGACCAGGAGTTTAGGCTATCATTAGAAACTCATCCTGTTTTAGGAACACTATGTATTGGATAATGGAATAAAACTCAATTGATCCAATCAGATTCTAACAGCATGCCCTTGGAAACAGACTCTGAGAATCTGAGTTTGTATGCCTCATATTTATTAGTGTGTGTTCTTTGGGGAAAAAATCTGTTAGGAGTGTGGAAAGCAAAATTAGGAATACGGGGAAGTTCAATTGTAATGCTCTTGCAACTGAAGCTTCACCAAATCACCTGGGGAGCTCTGAAGCTGGAGGGTGCTTCAGAGTTGTCCCAACTGAGGCAAGAGGACTGCCTTATCAAATACCAACCACAACGACTAGTCATCAGACAGGAGCCTCCCTCAGGTCGGGAGCATAACCTTGGGCATGGTCACTTCCTTGTTACAGGGTAATTGCTAAAGAGAATTGAAATGTTGTGTGAAATGTCAGCCATTAACCTTCAGGGGTAATCCTCCTAGGAGGTGGGGGGATGGGCACTTGAAGATCCTGAAGGGACACCTGGGCTGTCTACCAAGACATCCTCTACAGAGTCTTAGGGAATTTTGAATGCAGGAAGCACTGAAAAAACATAGAAGCAGCAGAAGCAGACAGGATAGAGAAAGTGATAAACTGAGTCATAAAAGTGGTAGCGTCACTACAGCATTAATGACAAGGTAATTTGGTTGTTACAAGAGTTTTTGGACATTTCGAGGAGGCTTTTGTATCTTCAACAATGATAAATGATATTTCAGATTTTCATAAACACCAACTGTAATTATGGAGACAGTTATATTCTGTTTCCTGTGATCTGAAAAAGCAAACCTAAAAGACATAGATCTTAGGGATTCAACTGTGAAGTGCATCTTATTCAAGGGTATTTATAAGAACATGTGAAGAAAACTTCTGTGGAAAAAGAAAAGAAAACTTCTCTGGAAAATACAAAAATATTTTTAGAGAGATTAAGAATTTTGATTATTTGCTGAAAAAAATTATAGTTGACCCCTGAATAACATGGGGGCTTAGGGACACTGATCCCCACACAATTGTAAGTATGTGCACTATTTTTGACTCCCCCAAAACTTAACTCCTCATAGCCTACTATGGCCTAGAAGCTTACGGAGAATATAAATATAGTTGATTAACACTAGTTAACACTAGTTAGTTAATCAACTAACACATATGTTGTATGTCTTATATAGTGTATTCTTACAATAAAGTAAGCTAGAGAAAAGAAAATGTTATTAAGAAAATCATAAGGGAAATACATTTACAATACTGTACTGTAAAAAAACCCCATATACATGGACCCATGGAGTTCCAACTTATGTTGTTCAGGGGTCAGTCATTACAATTGATTTTTTTTTCACATTTCTGTTTAAATGCAGAGGCAGAAGATGTAAAATTGCATGCTCAATGACACATAAAATCTAATTTGTTCATTTTCATTATCCATTCAGTTTTTATCCTCTGTTTATGTGAAAAATCTAGAAGTTTCATACAAATTAATTTAAGAGCTAATTTTCAAAATAAATCACCTCAAAACTTTGTCCCTAATGATGTAAGTTGTTCTCACCTTTAGAAATTTTTCGTTTACTGGTTTCGCAGGCAATGCCCGTAAATTCGATTGGGCAGGAACACAGACATTCTCCCTCTAGCAGAATTATGGTACCTCCATTTTTGCACTGGTTGCATTTTCTCACACTGAATTCATTGATGTAATCTTCAATGGCACTTTCCAAATTTTGTTTCTTTAGGTGTGCATCTTTTATTTGCACTGGAATCAGATTATATATAGGAGATAGCTGCAAGAAAGTAAAACATTTAACTTTAGGACTTTTTCTACTGGTGGAGTTTGTGTAATACCATTCACTGAATTATCTATGAATTCATGAATTCAACGAAGGCTTATTTAGTGATTGTTATTGGTAGATATGATGTTAGCTTTTAAGACTATAGTAGTGACCCAAACTAGGCATGATCTCTGTGATCACGAAGATTACATTATAGAGATAAGAAAACTGATATTAAAATAATTTTATAGATAAATGGAAACTATGGTAGGTGCTATATGGGATGGGTACATGTATTTTAAAAATGCAGAATCATGGATTTAAACGTTTTGCAGGATCATATATTGACATTATTTTGAGAATTATTTTTGCTGCCTTTTTTCACTCCTCTCTTCCAGCAGGTAGCCAGGTGCTCACTGTCTCTCATTAAAGTAGAGGTTTGTGTGCAAGACCAAGATCAGAAAGTGTCTAAAAGCAAATTCTTTTTTTAAAAAGATTTTATTTATTTGAGAGAGAGATACAGAGAGCAAGAGAATGAGCACAAGAGGTTGGGGAGAGCAGAGGGAGAGGGACAAGCAGACTCCCTGCTGAACAGAGAGCCCAAAAAAGCTGAGCTTGATCCCAGGACCCCATGATCATGACCTGAGCTGAAGGCAGATGCTTAACTGACTGAGCCACCAGGCGCTCCAAGGAAAATTCTTTACTGCCTTCCTCCCCCACCCCCTTAAAGCATGGATTTATTAAGAAATTTTTGCAGGAAAGAGTGTGAGAATCCCACTGAGGAAGGAGATTCCTCCAGCCTTGGTATGTCCCTCAAGTAGCACGAAACCCTACCTAGATCTCTGGCAGCTATTTTGGGAGGTAGCAGGAACTATGGAGTGATGCGGGGGAAGTTAGGTCCATATCTGGCACCAAGGGTTCAGTTCTGTCAAGGACTCCCATGCACAATCTTGGCATAGAAGCCTTGGAACCACTTGACTTCAAGTGAACATGTGAGTTTGAACAATGAGGTTACCATCAGCACCGTGAACTAAATGTTTACATATATTAAATTCCCAGCTTCCCAACAGACACATCAGGGTTCTTGTATTAATTTGGGCAACAAGTAAAGGCCTCCCTGAACCCAATCCAATAAATGAATGAAGGCTGAATTTTCCAGCAGTATGGAGGGATGGGATCTCAATGCCAGATTTAATTAGGCTTACAGAAAATGAAATAAAATGATTTATTCTACACACTTAAATTCCTAGAGTAAGACACATAGCTCCCACAACTGATGCAGGAAAGCTTGGGAAAAACTTTCATGAGAATATAACCCTTAGGCTGAGACTTGAGGGTTTGAGGGTGCTGGGCCATAAAGAAGAATATTCTAGTCATACAGAAATCAAACAGTTCCTATGGTGGAGAAACCACAACATATATTGAAAGTGTGCATCATATGTCTCCATAAGCAAATTCAATTGCGTGACTCTAAAGAGCCACTTGAGTAAATAAATCATTAGAAATCGAGGCCCTGTAGTGGCATAGCACTTTGAAACAGGAGGCCACAAAATTTAAAAGAAATTGGAATCCAAAGGCTCAAGAAAGAGGAGATAAAAAAAATACCACAAATTCCCATGAGAGAGTGATGATGGATTAAGTAATGTCAACTGATTTTTCTATTTTCCTCTGATGACAACGACAAAAGCTGAACAAATAAAACCAAAATTAAAGATCTGCTTGAAGGCCCTGGAGAACTAATGAGGTAATACTTAGTGGGTAAAGATCTGGGAGGAGGTGGAAATGCAGTGAGGTGAGCTTCGTGTTTTTGGACCACAGTGCCCTTGACATGTTTCCTAATTTGAGAACAGGCAGCAGAGGGGCTGAAGTAAAAGAGCATGTTACTGGGCTGGGGGAAAATTCAGGGATGGCAAAGGAAAATAAGCCACGCTTTGGGTTGGGATCCAAAGGACTACAGCTCAGAAGTAAGAGGGTATTGTAAGTGGGGCAGCTCTGGCAAAGACTGTGGTGTGGTTTGCATTAGAATAATCTTGGGAGTGCCTGGGTGGCTCAGTCAGTTAAGCATCTGACTCTTGATTTTGGCTCAGGTCATGATCTCAGGGTGGTGAGTTCAAGCCCCTCATTGGACTCTACGCTGGGTGTGGAGCCTACTTAAAAACTAAAAATAAAAAACCTTCCAGTAATCTTGAATCATTGTAACCCCAGCTTTCCAGATGTAAATATGTATTTCCTTTGGAGGAAAATAAAATCATTTCAGGCCTCCAGCTACTCCTAGAATGATTTTTAAAGTATAGTATCCAGCCTCCAATAAAAGTAACTAGGTACACAAAGAAATAAGGCAACATGAATGAGAACCAGTAGGAATACTAGACACTAGAAGCAGAGCTGTGAGGATGCCAAGATTTGAATGACCCGACTTTTAAAGAACTAAATTTGGTACCTTGGTGGCTCAGTCGGTTAAGTGTTTGGCTTTGGCTCAGATCATGATCTCAGGGTACTGGAATTGAGCCCCCATGTTGGGCTTCCTGCCCAGCAGGGAGTCTGCTTCTCCCTCTCCCTCTGTTCCTACCCTCTGCTTATGCTCCCTTTCTTTCTCTCTCACAAATAAAGAAAGAAAAAATCTTTTTCAAAAGAAGAATGACGTTTACATGAGCAGGGGGATAAAAGAAGAAATCAACAATTTTAGCAGAAAACTGGAAATTATTTCTTAAAGCAGAGGATTTGGAAAAAAGTAAATAAATATAACTATTATAATTTGATATTATAATATTCCAGTTAATGGCCTAGTTACATAGAAGCTATAATAAAACTGAAGCAAATTTAATGAATCGGAATATAGGCCGAAAGAAAATATTCATAATGAAACATAAAGAAATAAAAGATTGGAAAATACAGGATGAGGGTAGAAAGCATAAAAGACAGAGTGAGAAAGTGAATGATTCATATAATTTAAGTCCCAGAAGGAGAGAATATTTAAGAGGCAATATTTGAAGAGCTAATGGCTGAGAATAAAACAAACCTGTGAAAGACAAGGTATCCCAGTAATGAGGTTGCAATTTTTTCTTTTTACACCCTGGCATATCAGAGTAAAATTGCTAAAACAAAGGCAATTTAAGATTTTATTTTTAAGTCATCTCTCTTCTTGAAATGGGGCTCAAACCCACAACCCTGACATCAAATGTCACATTCTCCATCGACTGAGCCAGCCAGGTACCACAAATCTTAAAATCATCTTAGTGAAAAGCCAAGTTGACTCGCATATTTGATTTTAATAGAAACAATAAAAAATATAAACTGTTCTAGGACAATGAGATATTCAGAGGAGATTTTTAAAAAGATGACCTGGAAACTTCTACCACTCTCAAAAAAAAGAAAAAAGAAATCTAAATTGATTATAGATCAAAAAAGTAAAGGCAAAGCAATAAAGATTCTGGAAGATAATATATAGGAAAGCATCTTCAAGACCTTGAAGTGGGGAAAGATTTTAAATAGGACACAACAGCACTAACTATAATGAAAAGAAATACATATGTGACTACATCAAAATTTTTTTTAAAAATCAACATTATAATTCCTGACATGATGTACTGAGAAGGACATAACATCATTTCTGTGGTATTCTTGCCAAAATGCATAACCTCAATCTTCTCTAAGCCTAAATTGAGAGAAACTTGACAATATAGCTAACACTCATCAAAACATGTCAAGGTCATGAAAGACAAGAAAAGTCTAAGAAACTGTCCCAGGATGGAGGAGACTAAGGGGACATGACAACTAATTGCAATGTGGGATTTTGACTGGATCATGGAACGGAGAAAGGATATTAGAGGAAAAACTGGTGAAATTTGAACAGGTCTATGGGTTAGACAATGTTAATTTTCTGATTTTGATGAACTGTACGATGGTTATGTAAGTTGTTAGCGTTAGAGGCTGCTTGTTATAGGGTGAATGTGAACTCGATGCTATTTTTGTAGTTTTACTCTCTGTACTGTTTATGCATTTTTACAGTAAGTCTAAAATTATTTCAAAAGAAAAAGCCAGAGAACATTAAAAAAAAAAACAAACCCAAAGCATGGAAGTCCTCAAGTGAAAGAGAACAATTATAATACTTTTAAGTGAGAATAGGGTCATATCCAGAATATACCAAGAACTTCTATAGTCCACACAATTGTCTACAGATTTATACTTTATGAGTTAGTATAAAAGATTTAGATGTCAACAATGGTATATTTATTTGGAAGAAAGTAACCTCTTACCGACTTTGCTATATTGGCACAAACAACATAAGCATGTGGTGGAGTTATTTTGATTTTTGGGAAAAGAAATTCATCTTGTTTTACCCATCAAAGGAAAGTCAAGGGCAGATAATCTAAGATACAGGAATAGAGGGTCATGGAGAAACTACAGTGTGGATGAAATGCACAAACATTGTTCCAAGAGATAAAAACGAAGGTCATGCAGTGACAACAGTCTCAGAGGAGCCTCAAGCCCTGGAGGTGATCCCACAAGAGAACAAGGCACGATTAATATGTACTTTGTGAAGTGGTCCTGAAGAGCCACACCTTTTTCTGATGAACTTTGGCTCTCTGCTAATGAAGAAAAGAGTTCTAATTTTTCTCCTATCCTAGCTAACTCCATCTTTCTACCATTCGTAGATGTATTTTCCGTGGATGTAATCTGTCACAAAACTTGACAACATACAAGTAAATTGAAATATAGTTTAATAGGAGGTACACTGAGGTTTCTAACGGGCTCCCAAACTAATTCATCTAGGTGCCAAATGTAGTTTGTTGTTAGAAGGAGTGTTATTTTCATCCCTGTACAAGAGAATTTAGAATGATTTTTTGCTTTATCTTTTTAGCTGTAATGACTACAGCACAAAGCACTGGTACTACAGCTCTTTAAAATTCTATGCTTTTTTAATACCTGGTGCATCGCTGCTAAGAGTTGCATAATATAACAAAAATGGTAGGCAAATAGTTCATTATTACTCAAGTTGCTCCAGAAAGAGCTTAATATAGCCTGACATGTGGGTGCATATGATTGGTTGAGGGAAAAACAAGAAAGGGGGAAATAGAGGGTGGGAAAGGCAAGACAAGGCAAAACCAACACAAAATTTATGCTAGGAGGACCCACCCATTGGCTCGAGCTTGGTCACAAATTTGGGTATATTTTCTAGTGCATTGAGTAAGACGACTAAATTTAATGATCACATACATTTAAGAAATATTTACACAATTCCCAAGAGAAACAAAATGATCCTTAAAACTGAGATTAAAGAGTAATACCTCCCATGAGTTCTCATGAAGGAGACGTCGTATTACAAAACATCCTTCCAGTAAATAAAGCAGTGGGTTATATAACTTTGTTTTTTATAGTGCCAAAACAAAACTTTACAGGAAGCCAATTTGCTCTATGCTAGCTATACTGATCTCTGCTGCTTTGAGCTAGAGGAAATAACACACTTTAGATCTCTCAGGCAATTACGAATAAACGTAATTTCCTCAGCTGACATTTTTATAACTAGTTTGTAGCAGTAAGCTTAAGAAGAAACCAAAGTTCAGCTATTCTGTTGAGATAAAATGTAGAAATGTTGTATTAACATTCGGGCAAGCTGGAAATAGAATTAATATACTTCCATGAAAACTGAAGCTCTGGGATCCCTGGGTGGCGCACCGGTTTGGCGCCTGCCTTTGACCCAGGGCGCGATCCTGGGGACCCGGGATCGAATCCCATGTCAGGCTCCCGGTGCATGGAGCCTGCTTCTCCCTCTGCCTGTGTCTCTGCCTCTCTCTCTCTCTCTGTGACTATCATAAATAAATTAAAAAAAAAAAAAAAAAAAAAAAACTGAAGCTCTGACAAAAGTTAATCTGAAGGCGAGGTCCTGTCCCATCTACATAAAGAAGGGTGGAGGAAAAATTCTTGGGCTGAGTTAGTACATTCCTCAAGAAGGTTGGGGTCTGTTGAAGCACACAGGCAAAGAAAATTAGAGCCACAAGGTTCTGCTTAATAGAGCATGGCCTTAGTTACTTTATGTTTTTATTATATTTTTTTCCATAGTTACTTTAACATGGAAACATATGCTATGCTATGTTGTGTTATGTTACATATAACTAAGTATTTTACTTAGAAAAATCTCTGTAAGATTCTTTAGAGTAATATAACTTCCTAGTGTTTCCTCCAAGAAAAACTTTGTAAGATGAATACCTAGGTAATTGATTTAATTTGTTCAGATTAAACATAAATCAGTTAATAGTTTAGTGTAGGGGTGTGTGGAGAGGTTTTGCCAATTCTTTCAACAATTAAATAGAAGTGGCAATTATTTTAATATGAAGACCATCCTTGGTGTTTGAACATGTCATCCATAGACAATAGAATGCTTCAGCTTATCAAAGAATTAATTAGTGATTATAGACTGTTTAATTGCCTCGCAGAATAGCTTCTAAACCAGAAAAACAGTTCTACTGGATTTATAAAATTAAAATTACTTGAAATCTACTTTAAGGTAAAACCACAGTATATATTATATCTCTTTAGGGATTTAAAAGCCACACAAAATCAATAAAACACATAGTATTTTACTAATTTCTGCACTTTATCTACAAGAAGATATATTTTTAAAAGTGATTTCTGGGTGACTTACTATAGCTGTCATTTTCTTAGGTAGAAGAGGAAAGTCCAGGCTTCCAATATATAAGAAAGAAACGTATACCGGTACTTGGAATGCCTAATAATCTAAAAATCTCGAGATTAATAATTGCCCTTGAAAATAGGATAAACTGGGATGCCTGGGTAGCTCAGTGGTTGAGTGTCTGCCTTCGGGTCAGGTCGTGATCCCAGGGTCCAGGATCGAGTCCCATATCAGGCTCCTTGCAGTAGAGACTGCTTCTCCCTCTGCCTATGTCTCTGTGTCTCTCATGAATAAATAAATAAAATCTTTTTAAAAAATAGAATAAACTATAGTTTGCATCCAGCCAGTATGCCTGTCCAAATGACCTGATGAAGGTCTTTGCATAATTCTAGCAAATCTAATAGTAAATCTTTAGTAGGTGCTTTATTTACTTGAGATTTTTAAAATCAGCTCTAGAATGTAATGGATGATGGTTAAGACCTTCTCAGAGAACAATCCTGGATCCATACAAGGAAAGCTGAACTTATTTTGTAGAGAGGAGAAGACAAGCCAATTTAAGTGTCCATGTGGATGTAAACATTTTTGTAAATTAATTCTTCTTTCATTTAAGATTTTCTGAAATATTTATTTATACTGAGTTCAAAATAATGAATTTAAGTGTGTTTAAACATAATTAAAGTTTCTCTTCTGACGAATTTCATATATAGACATGTTAATTTGGTCAACTTTTCCTCCCTGTTGTCCTACTTTTGGGGCAAAATATCTGAAGTTTCCTAGATATGTTAGCTCAATTTCTACAACTTAAAGGGAAAATAGATTACAATTTTCAAGTTTCTGAATTCTTCCTCCACATAAATGAGATGGTTTTGGTAGCTTCACTCATTCTTTGAAGACAATAAAATGGGATGAAGGAACAAAACTTTCCAATAACCAATCCTATCAAAATGCCAACATGATTGTAACTCGAGTTAATCAACCTGAAGTTGGGATGCCTGGGTGGCTCAGTGGTTGAGCGTCTGTCTTTGGCTCAGGTCGTGATCCTGGGGTCCTGGGACTGAGTCCTGCATTGGGCTCCCTGCATGGAGCCTGCTTCTCCCTCTGCCTGTGTCTCTGCCTTTCTCTCTCTCTCTCTCTCTCTCTCTCTCTCTCTCTCTCTTTCTCTCTCTCTGTATTTCTTATGAATAAATGAATAAAAATCTTTAAAAAATGCAAACTGAAGTGAACGGTCATCAAAGAAAAATCTGATCTGAGAGAAAATTGTGAAACATACAGGCATCACTAAAAGCCTGGAAGGAAGTAGTAAAAGAAGGAATAAAGAAAAATACATACTCTTTGTAGTTAGTTTTGGGGGGAGAGAATGGGGCTGAGACTAGCATTTATATCTTCACAAGTACAATGCAGTTTGTTTCCCCTAGAAATAAGTACCAGCAAGCTGAAGACTATAATGAAGATACAAAAAAAGAAAGAATTTTTGGACCATAAAGACTGCTCACCCTTGGTTTTATTTTCTGACACCTTATGAATTTCCTTTTCATTAAGGCCTCTAGTGATTCTCCTGCATTGGAAGTGGTGCTGTGATGCCACCGAAAGCAAGAGACAGAAGGGAACCACAATTCCTGGGCACCAATTTTGTGTCAGTCTGTGCTACAGGCTCTACACAAGCAATACTACCAAATCCTCGAAATAAATATGAAGCCCTGGAGAATTTAGTGTTTAGTTTAGTAGTTAGAACTTTACACCTTTAGAGGACAGAGACTTCAACTCAGCCTGGGTTGGTGTAATGTCACAGGTCATGCCTTTTCTCTAAGCCATGCTTCTTTCCAGAGATGAAATAGGAGTGCATTTGAACACTCACATTTCTTTTAGATGAAGTTAACTATTCAAATGAACCAGTATTAAATAGGAAAACTTAAAAGTCTTCTATTTAGAAGCAAATGCACCTTACCTTGTGATTTATGAGCACTGGAGCATCATTTAAGGAAGTGGCCCAATTTGTAAAGTCAGTTATATTAATTGTCTTGGCTCCTTTGAGAAGCTTCTCTTTCAGATCATATGCATATTTTTGGGTTCCTCCTCTTATCAGTGAAATAACATCATCAATGATGCCATCACTACTGATGTTTACTGAGAAAAGAAAAAGGATATAAGTGAGTATACTTTTGTGACATTTGAGTAACATTTATTGAGCCTTTGATAAAGTATAATCTAGTATATTATTTTATTTTTATTTTTATTTTTATTTTAATTTTATTTATGTAATTTTTCTCACCCCAAATCACCAAGAGCAATTTTTATTAGTGGCCAATTGTAGACTTCAATTCTCTTAAGAAAAATCACAACAGTATGATAATTGAGAATACATTGATGATTCCAAGTTCATCATTTAAGCATATGCACATGTAGGAATTACACATGACTTTGGGATATAGTATACATTTTTTGTTTCAGATTTACCTTCATAGTTACATTTTATATAGGTTTGTTTTAAGCGATTTTAATATTATGAAAAATCAAAGAGCGTAAAAAAGAATCAGGTGAAAAGCAAAATTTCTTTCCATTCCACATTCCTACCCATCTCTTCTTCAGTCTTTCTCTCCAGACTGAATGACTTTTAGCAAAATTTGTGAATCTGATAGAGTTGTACATTTTTGAACTGCAAAGGAATTTCGAGAAGATTTTTGTTTATCCTTTCTCCTTTTTATAAATAAGAAAACTGAGACTCGGATAAGTAGAGTGACTGGTCCAAGACTAGCTTAAGGGTCATATATTGAAAATAAGACATTTGATGGCAAGTTGTTTTCTTTGTGCTTCATCAATGATTTCCAATCATGGCCACATGTTAGTGGTTGGTATGCTTTTAAAAATATCAGGCTTTCCTTTCTCTGTCTCCCCACTATTATCTGATTCTTTAAATGTGAGCCTCAGCTATTTGTATGTCTGAAAATATTCTCAGAATAAATTAGGGTAAAAACTGAGAACTCTAGCACTACCTCATACTTGTAAATCTGCTAAATATTACCAACACAAGCAACATTTATATCAAAGATATTTATATTTTTTAAAAGGTTATGCACTGATTGAGTGTTAAGGATGGATTGGGATTTCTTCCCCCCCCCCAGTTTTATTAAGATATATTGACACACTGTAAAAGCTTAAGGTGTACAACATAATGACGACATACACATATATTGCAAAATGATTACAATAAGTTTAGTTAACATGCATCGCTTCATATAGTTAATAAAAAATGTATTTTTTTTACCCTGGGATAAAAACTTTTAGGATCTTTTCTTTTAGTGACTTTCAAACATATTGCAGGCACAGTTAAGTATAATCATCATGCTGTACATTACATCCCCAGTATTTATTTATAAACTTATAACTGGAAGTTTGTACCTTTTGACTCATTAGATAAAGATGGATTAGGGGTATTGAGTCAGGTGGAAGGCTGAGTTAGGCCAATGGTTTTGGTCTTGTCCTTTCTTAACAGTCACCTGCAGTATTGCCACTAGCCCATTCAGAAGTTTTGTTAAGATTAGGGGCAAGAAAGGAAATTTTTCCTGAAGACATTTTTATGCCATTGGCCTTCTACCATTGCCATGATAAAGATGCAAATCTAAAATGCCTTTCCCAGAGCTGTGCACTGTATGACCTGCACAATGGTGATTCTAATGAATACATGTCCACAGGTTACTTGTGTTTATAATGGTTTGAGAACGGCCGTAAAGGTAAAATAGTTTTGAAGCACTTTAATTTTTTTTTTTAAATAAAGAGAACAGGCAATAGAGTCTACAGTGACAGGGCAGATCTCATTGACAACACTTCCTTCTTTTCTTTTCTTTTCTTTTCTTTTTTTTTTTTTGCGTAGTGAGTTAGGTCATACTTACCAGTTTCACCCTCACCCCTCTTTAAACAATCATCTTTATTAAACTTTCCACTGATTTCAACTCCAGCTTCCAGAGAAAAATCCAGATTAAACCCGAGGCATCTCTGTACATCCCTTAGTTCAACACCTGTTTAATGTATTTAGTTGAAAATTATTAAATAATATCTATCAACATCACAAATAAATTCATTATGCTATTTTGTAAGAAATTATTCCTAGACATTATTACTGAGCTCAAAGACACAGTCATATCTACCCTGCTTTGTCCTCATATTAGAATCTAGTGGCCTCCTTTTGAATTTGCTTGTCAACCTAATAACAAAGGATATATAAATTTACTCTTTGTTTGAAAGGGACATAAGTTAGAATAGGGCAGTTATAGTAAAGTTATTTACCTCTAATATCATGGAAAGGAGACACTGACATCTAACATATATTGAATGCTTATCATATACTCAAATCATTCTTAACATTTTGTATGCATTAATGAATTTAATCCTCACATTGGCCTTTTGAGGTAGGTTCTGTTATTATCCTCATTTTATAGATGAGGTTATGGCATGGCAGAGCAGAAAAGCAATCTGCTGATGGAATTCAGCAATTAGCCAAGTTAGTATTCGAACCAGAGTTGTCTGGTTGTTTAGCGTTTCTCTGTATTGACTTCATAATTTGGTGTAGGATGCATCAACATCTCTTGATCCTCTTTGGAAGACTGTTCATTATTAAGGTAGCTAGTTTATTGCTTTGAGCAGATGGCTTATATATATGACAATTTTGTTTTGGTCTTATGAATACTACTTAGTAGATATCAGTCTTGGAAGCTGACTCACTGAGGTGTATGGATGCTATAGTTACTAGGAAGAAAAATCCTAATATTTCATTCAAGTCTATGATTTATTATCTTACTAGGAAGAAAAATCCTAATATTTCATTCAAGTCTATGATTTATTATCTAATTATTTTATTTTAAGAGTAAACTGCCTCAATTCATTGACCATGTCAGTTTTTCCTCTTATCAATCCAGATCATACACACACACACACATGCCAAAGTGCTTTATGAAAAAGGAAAAGGAGAAATTAAGTTAATCCCAGGGTTTCATGGTGAAATTTAGAAGTGGGGACCTGGGGACATTTAAGCATTCATTTATTCAATAAATATTTTTGTGTACCCACAACTAGTGAGAACATGAGAAATATTGTGTGGCTTTCCCCATGAGAAAGGGAGAAGGAGGATTAAAATAGAAGACCACACTAGAAATCTAGAATACTAGGTTTATGACCTTAACCTAAGAAACATAAAGAGATTCTGAAGATGTGGATGAAAATATCTAAGTGATCCCAACAGTCGTAGATTCTCTACCTCTGCTGTGGAGCTTTTCGTGTTCTGACAGGGTCTGGACATCCCAAATCTAGGTGGAGGACATGGCTTGGTTCTCAGGTATTGCCAATGGAGAAGTGAGAAAGATGACTTTCCTTTCAAAGATACCAGAACTGACCTAATGACCCTTGTCTACCTAAGGCCAGATGTTAAGTAAAACAGAAATGGGTAGGTCTGAGTTATCCAAGTTTAAAGATTTCAGCCTATTGAGCTTTTTCACCAAAACAATTCTTAGCCTAGAGTGTTCTTGTGTTTTGATCACCTTGCTGAGCCTTTCTCTTCTGATTTCCAGGTTACTCAAGACACAGTTACTTATGCGCCTCGCCCATGTGATATCTATCAAAATAGCCTACCAGGTAGGACTAATGAAACTTTATTTTTCTGTCTCATAGGATATAGTTCTGCAGGGCACTATAAACCAAATAATCTCATATTCCAAAACCCTGGCTGTGCTTCTTCCTGCTCAAGATGGAGGGAATTAAGAGCAATTAGTTCTGGCCATGACATGTTTGTTTCATCTATAAAGTGCTTATCAACCATGGAGGCAGCATCAGGTTTTAAGCTCATAGCCATATCCCATTCTTCACTTGACACAGATCATGGCTACAGGGAAGGAGCCATAGAAATGGCTTTTGGCAGCACTTCCCTCCCAAACAGACACACTGAAAAACTTTGAGGGCAGAGAATGGAGATATACTAGCATCTATCTCCTCTTTAAGGAATATTATAACTAGACATAATTACTCACAAAAAAATAATTAAAACTTATTAACAAAGTCACTTTGCATCTACCTTATTCTTAGATGGTTTAGAAGAGCCTTTAGGCCAGTACAGTAAGTGTGTTGTTCATAGACCTTTCCTGTACATGTGGTAGACATTGATGACCAACCATGGCCTTCTTTCTCATGTTTCAAGTGTGGTCAGAAATCTACTTAACATGGACCCAATTCAACTACCACCATATGATTAGAATTGTCATAAGATGTGGTAAAACTAATTTTCTACTCTGGCTTTAAGACATTAGACTTATATGATCTTAACATTACTTTCTTCCTCCTGAGAAAATTTAGAACAATATTTTCCTTCCAATACTGAAGAATCGTTTGGAGGATAATTGTCATACATATAATTAAGCCAGTTTATTGATTAAGAAATAGATTATGTAAATTGTCTCTTGTACTTTTTTCACCTTGTAAATCGTATTTCACTAAAAGCAGCATCACCAACTGATATTAAATTACAGTACAATTTTGTGCATTTCTCAATAGTGCATGACCAAGTCATTTTGTTTGAGGTAAAAGCCAATTTTCTGTTTCATAGGGTTTTAGATGCCAAAGGGCAGAGAGAGTTCTTTCAGAGAAGCAGGTTATAGGACTTTATTTTAAAGCCTTTAACTAATTAAAAAGGTTAGCAATAGAAATAATGATGCTAAAACAGCATTAGAAGTTAGAGCTCTGTTTCCAAGTATACCTTTCTCTTCCATGGATGCTTTATCCAAAACATATATTAATTCATAGTACCCTCCTAGAGACCCAGAGCTGCTATAGTGAGTTCCATAGGTTTCCAAAAATGCAAAATATTCCCCCTTTTCATAGGTAGATGGCAGAGCTTTTATATCATCCAAGAAAGTGGTTTTCAGCATGACATCCCGACTTCTCATCACAAATCTTCCCAGATGAATTACTCCTTTCACATGCAGAAACACTTTTTCCTTTGTTGTAGAGAGGGGAAAAAAATAAATTTCATTACCATTATTTCAAATTTAAAAATCACAAAATTTGAATTTCCCCAAGCAATAATTTTTTGCCAGTGACCATAGATATCACTTTTACCCAGAAGGATGGCAAACTCAAAATACTATTAGTCCCAAATGTTAATGAAGATGTGCAGCAACTAGAATTCTCCAGCACCGCTGGTGGGAATGTAGAATGGCCTAACCACTTTGGAGAACTGCTTGGTAGTTTCTCATAAAAGTAAACATACACCTACCCTATTGTCAGCAATTCCACATCTACATATTTACAAGATGTCACAAGATCAGTGACAAAACAGTCCACAAAGAGATCCATACCAGACTTTTATAGCAGCTTTAGTCAGAATAGCTTAAAACTACAAACAACTCAAATGTCTATCAACAGAAGAATTGATAAGCAAATCGTGGTATGTTCATGAAAGGGAATACTAGTTAGCAATAAAAAAGAGCAAACTACTGATACACACAACAACATAAAAAAATCTCAAAAATATTACGCTGAATGAAGAGTCTAACTAAAAGAGTGTGTCCTGTATGATTTCATTATGTGAATTTCTAGACCAGGTAAAACTAAACTATGGTCAGAGAAATTGGAAGAGTGGTTGCCTCTCAGGCACTAGGGGGATTTACTGAAAAGGGGATGAGGAATTTTCTTGAGGTGATGGAAATGTTCTACATCTTGTTTGATGAGGTGGCTAAACAGGTAGTTACAAAAGCCAAAACTCACGGACCTATAGGCTTAAAATGTTTGCTATTTGCATGTTATTGCTTGAAAATTATACCTCGCTAAGTTGATTGTAAAACGTTGACGATGGAAGGAGAGGTAGCCATTATAAATGCAGCCCAATCTTTTAATTTTGTGGATGGGGAAACTCTGATCCAAAATTTCAAGTTATTGCCCCAGATCACAAAAATAGTCTGCGGCAGTGATGAGTACTACAAACCTAGGTCTCAGGTCTCCCTGTTCCCTCCCCTAAGTCCTTTCCATTTTTGATAACAAAGATAGGATTGACAACATTTTAAGACATGAAAGCTAAACGGGTGAATAGTTAAGCATTCCTAGAGATGATGGTTTAAATTTCCAGGAGAAAATCAGGGCAGTGACAAAGAACTATGTGTTTCAATGCCTCAGATTATCTCAGTCAAAACTAAACTACAATTGACACCTATGATTTTGTAGAGGGTTCATTTAAGCTATAGCACTGGTTAACATATGTTGTTTGCAGAGAAGTTTAAAACATTTTTATTATTTTTTAAAAGTATATCTTGATGTATATGAACATCACACCAAACTTTCTGTGTTCCAGAAGCGCAATTGTTCACATTGTATGACTTCAGGTGATGGTCAGTTGTCCACACTGTATGACTTCAGGTGACTGAATAGAAGTTTAAAACATTTTATTATTTTTAAAAAGTATATTGTGGTGTATATGAACTTCACACCACATTTTCTGTGTTCTAGAAGCACAGTTTTTCACATTGTATGACTTCAGGTGAAGGGTCAGTCTTTAACAAAAATCTTAAAGAAACTCACTCCACATAATAAGTCATATAAATTCTCCCTCCGATGATTTGCATAATAATTCTTGGTGGAGTCTCAAAGATGCACCAAACATATTTAGATTCCTTCTTATTGTTGCTAAAGTAGGAGGTATAACTCGTCAGAAATATGTCAACATTCTTTGGCTCAACTTATTTCAGAGGCAGGTCTTAGATCATTTCCATCTCAGATAATAAAAACAAAATATCTCAGCCTTACTTGTCTAATCATTCGCTATCGATTTCTCTGCCCTCATGAGAAGTGAAATTCCTTCAAAAAATGTTCTCTACTGGCTCCTTTCAACTCCTCTCTTCCTAGTTTCTCTTAAATCTAATCCAATCATGCAGCTCTCCTCACTATTTCTGCAAAACTTCCCCTGACAAGGTCACCGATGACCTTCACAATGCTAAAGCCAGCAGTGGTTCCTTCTTTGACCTATTAGTACATCTGACACAGTTCGTCACCCCTTTCTCCTTGATAGAGTTTCCTTTCCTATCTTCTAGGGCAGTTCTCAAACCGTAAAGTGCGAACAAATCTCTTATAGAATCTTGTTAAAATGCAATTCTGATTCAGCAGGTCTGGGTTGGAGGCTGAGGTTCTAGCTTCCCAGTGATGTTGATGTTGCTGATCCATGGACTACACTTTGAGTAGTCAGGTTCTAAGGCATTATACTTGCCACATCCTGCTGTCCTCTGCTGGTTCTTCCTCTTTTGCCAGACCTCTTTCTATCGAAGTTCCTTGAGTTTAGTCTTGGATCTTCTCTTTTCCACTTACATTAACTCTTAGTGGTCACACTAAACCCTGTGACTGTAAACACCATCTACATATGAACAACTCCCAAACTGATAGCTCAATCCCAGAACTTTTTCCAGCTCAATCCCAGCTCAATCCCAAACTCCAGACTTAGAACACCAATTTCCTACTTGACTTCTCCAAATGAATGTCTAACAGACATCTGGAACTTAATCTAACTAAAATATAACTACTGCTTTTCTTCTCTCAACCTGTTCTACTTAAAGTTTTCTCTATCTCAGTTGGTAGCAACTCTATTCTTCTAGTTGCTCAGGTCAAAAAACCTTAGCATCTATGCTTGACTCTATACCTGGCCTATTCATCTTCACATACCTGGATTTCTGCAGTAGTTTTAAACAAACCTTCTTGCTTTTGCTCTTACCTCTCATAATTTCTTCTCATGTAAGACATATTAGAGTATGTCAATCTTCATTTAAAAGGTTCTAGTGACTTCCCATGTCACTCAGAGAGAAAGCTAAACTCTTAGAGCAGGCTATGAGGCCCTTCATGATCTGTTCAGGGTAACCTTTCTAACCCATTCTCTTTCTGGTTCACTTTGGCCCAATGGGCAGAGATATGTTCTCACCTTAGAAACCTGTTTCTAACAGTTCCTTCTGCCGGGTGCAAATATGACTATTTGGTTATTTCCTCTCCTTCAATCTTCACTCAGACATCATTTCCTTAGAAAAGTCTACCCTGAGCTTTCTTTTTAACACTACCATTTGCCTTTGCCTAGCACTCCTGATTTCCCTTGTGTTCTACTTTTTGGTTTATTCCACAGCACTTATCACTTTCCAAACAATATATAGCTTGCTTTTTTGTCTTGCTTTTTTTGCTGTTACATTTATTTTGTCTATCTCTCCCTGCTGAACTTTCAGCTCCATGAGGACAAGAATCTTTTTTTAGTTTGATTCACAAATGTATTGTAAGCCCCTGGAACAGCCCCTGGCCACATAAGAAATACACAGTAAATATTTGTTGTGTGATTTAAAGAATCTTCCAGCCACATACTTTGAAAGATGGGTATGCATATTAATAAACAGACAAGGTACAGAGCCATACAAAACAATTATATGAATAGGAATAACATCAGTACGAAGAGTGAATTATTATTATTTTTAAAGGAGGAGAAAGTATCTAAACAGGTGATCATGTCATCAGAAAAGGAAGAATGAACATTTTACAAGGATCATACTGATTAGAGGAAGTATTTTCTATTTTTCAAAGGAGATGAAACAAAATTCTAAATCTGGATTAAATATCAAAAAAACAAATACATTTTCAAAGCCTTAAAGGTATGATTACAAAGTAAGCAGACCAATTTCATATGCAATGTGTACAATTTCATGGCATCATTACTTTAGAGACACTGTACAGTAAGTCAGCATAAGGCATTGCAATGAATTACCAAAATTCCTCTGTATGATTCTTCATTGTGATTTGGAAGATGGTACAAATTGAACAGCCTATTACCACAATCCCAGTCCAAAAACACGCTCTGAGTTCTTGATACACTTGTTCTCTGTCCATTAACACCAAACATCTCACCCACTTATATTACTGCAGATCCCACAGGGCTCTTCTCCAGTTAGCATCCTTCTCCCTGAACTTCTAGCTACATATTTGAGGATTTATTGAGTATTATTTTTTTTCTCTCTCTCTCCAATAAACTCTATCTGTTCCAAACATTTAGAAGAGGCGGTTTGGTTAGTTCGAAAAATATCCCATTATATCCTTTATATTAAGTGTTTGGCCTTACCTTCTTAGAAGAATGTGTCAAGAATAGTTGGTAAATTTCATTTTTGGAATATGTAAATTGAAATTTACTCTCAGCATTTATAGAGGCGTCTATGGGGGAGTCTTTTCCTTCAGGGTTAATTTTATACTTTTCAATTGCTTCAGTAGGTGTGAGTTTTAAAGCTATATCTGCTTTAAAATTTGATGTCTTCTCTTGGACAATTCTTTTGAATGACTGTATCTGTTCTTCGTAATATTCCGTTCTGAAATTTTTATCGGCTTTGGTCTAAAAGAGAATGATGAAATGCTGTTAAAATCCACATACAAAAAACCACCCTAAATAAACACAGAACAAAAGAAAAATCAAGCAATTATTTGAAAGGTATTTGAGCAAGGGAGTTAAGAGTGAAACAATGAAGTGACATTGCTGGGCTCTGATATAGAGTCCATGACTCTGAAGACAGGACACAGTAATCTCTCTGAGAGTCTGATTCCTAGTCTGTGAAAAAGAGATGATCACCATACATAGTCCAAAGCCTGTTCCAAGATAATGCAATGAGATAATGCATATGAAGGGGTTAGAACATAGCAAGCTCTCAAATGTTAATATGTTAATATTTAAAGAGCAATTTGCATAACAGATGCACAATATACTTCCATTTGTGTAAAAAAAAAAAAAAAAAAGGAAGAAATGATAAAGCCAACCCTGACTGAAGGCTTCTGGGGCAGCACTGCTTTGAATATTTTACACATGTTAATTAATTTAAGCAAAATGTTAAGACTTGAGCTCTGCACTCAACCCTTACACTCTCCTGTCCATTAATACATGCATACATGTTTGTGTGTGTGTGTATACACACACACACACACACACACATACATAATAAAAAAACAAAAAACAAAAAAAATGAAGAAAAAAAAAAGAATAGGAAAGCAAGCAAGTGAAGAAAAGTTTTTACCAGCACAGAAACTTACTGGAAAAATCGACAAAGCATAGAGTGTTTGCCCTTGAGAGGGGGAACTGTGAAACGGAAATCTCTAGTGGGAGCAGGCTTATATTTCCTTGAATAATCTTTTGTGATTTTCAGACTTTTTGATATTTTTTTGCCACATTCATTTTTGCATGGAAAAAAAAAACACTGAACTAAACAATCTAGTTAAAAATTAAAACTTTCAATTAAAAAATTCTTTGCCAATTTTGTCAGGTATCAGTGGGAGGCTTGTTAATCTCAGCGCTTAAACTCTCTTTCCAGTGATCCTCTGCAAGAGCTTGTAACTCCTGTCTGAGAAGGAGAAGTTCATTTCTTCAGTCAGCAGCACAATTTAGATTCCACAGCATTCTGTGGGGACTGTTCCGCACAGGGAAGCCTATGTCTGAATGTTTCTGTACCTCCACAAAATCCATATGTTAAAATCCTAATGCCCAATGCGATGGCAGGAGGGGGCTCCTTTGGAAGGAGCCTTCATGAATGAAATTAGTGCTGCCGTAAAAGTGACCCCACAGAGCTCCCTAGTCCCTCCCACCCTCTGAGGATGCCAGAAGTCCATAGTCCTAAAGAAGGCCGGCCCTCCCTAACTCAACTAGACTAGCACTCTGATGTCGGACTTCCAGAACTTCTGATGTCCTCATCTTCAGAATTGTGAGAAACAAATTTCTGTTTTTTCTAAGCTACCCTGCCTCTGATATTTTGTTGTATCAGCCGAATGGATTCAGACAGGGAAGCTAAAGTTATCATTGATGGGAATGACTAAAATGTGTATAATTTTCGTTCAAGTAAGGCATGCTGGGAAAAGTGCTCAGTATAAAGGGACTGCGTAACCTGACCACATCACTTCCCTGCTTAAAATCGGTCTTCCCACTGCCTTTAGGATAAAGTCTAAACTAATTCCAAGTTAATCTCTCGATGATTGTGCTCCAGCCCTTTAGACACATTTTTAAAAACTTTCCACAGCCCATGCTCCTTCCTGCCACAGGACCCTTTTATATTGCTTTTACTTTCTGGAAAGTTCTCTGACATCTACGCCCCCTCCCCCCATAAACCAAACACATACACATTCTCTCATATATACGCACTATATGGCTTGACCTGGTTAATTCTTACTCCTCTTTCTAGTCTTAGTTTAAACATCCCTTCTTCAGCATGGTGAGGTCTTTCCTAATCCCACAGACTAGCAAATCCATTTTCTATAAGGACTCACGTTTCTTAAAAAAAAAAAAATGCAGAGTGGCTGGGTGGTGCAGTTGGTTATGCATCCAACTCTTGATTTGGCTTAGGTCATGATCTCAAGGTCTTGAGATCAAGCCCCGTGTTGGGCTCTGCACTCAGTGGGGTCCACTTAAGACTCTCTCTCCTCTCCCTCTTCCCTTTCCCTCTGTGTGCTCTCTTTCTCTCTCAAAAAAATCTAAAAAAGAAATAAAATGAAATGACAAATGTTTTCTTTTATGATTGCTTATTTAATAGACTTTTCGATGGCAAGATCCAAGAAGTCAGGGAACATGTCTGTCTTCTCCACACACCACTATAGCCTCACCACTTAGGAAAGTGCCTGACACAGAGTAGATGCTAACAAAAATTTATTAAATTTAATAGGCAGGTCCAATATAGCTAATAATAATAACTCATATTTGTTGAGTGCTTACTCTTGCAGGGGGCTGTCAAAAGTGTTTTGCATAGCATTTAATTTAATTCTATTAATTCATTTAATTTCTTACCTTTAAGATAATTTCTGCAATTATCCCCCATTTTACCAATAAGAAAACACAGGTTTTGAAACTTGCCCCAAATCACACAGCTAGCATTGAAATCCAGAAAGTCTGATTCCAGGGCTGAGCTGTTAATTCTTATGCTATCCTGCCAAAGAGGGCTTGACAAATTCTGACTAGTAAAATAAAGGGCTCATGGAAAAGGTTGCCTTGAACTTGGCCTTGAAAAATGAATAGGATTTCTGTTGCCTTGAGATCTAAAGCTAGTGGAAGTGTGGCCGGGTGAACTGGGGAGACCCTGGGCTCTAGGGCCTCAACCCAACCCATCCGGAATGAGTCCCTGAATGTTCTTGATCTTGGGAAAGAACTCGAGGACAGACACTCAACACAGTGGAGAGCGTCACAAATGGGAAAGTTCATTAAAGCAAAAAATACAGTCTCAGGATGGGAGAGCCAATGAGCTTGAGAGAGAGCTGTGCACCCTGGGGGTTGGGTTTCTATCTTGTACTGATGGTCCTTAACAAGGGGGCTGAATGTTTACTGGAGCAGGAAGCAGGGCTTTGCGTTTTTTCTTCCTAATTTGGTCAGGGGTTTCCTGTCATGGCACCTGCCAGTCCTGGGCCTGTCTGGACTTCCTGTGGAGCACTGCCAGGACAAGCCTCTACTCGTCCCAGTTGTGGACCGTGACTCCCTTGTTGCTGACCTCCAGGTGTTCTGTTAGAACCGGCCTGCATACTCGGACAGGAGCCACTGGAGGCAATTCTACTCAGTCTTCAATGCTGAGAAGTGCCAGAGCTGAGCGAAATGACACCAGGAGACTACTCCCTAACTCTCCTGGAAGGCTAAGCTCTTCTTACCTTACTGTGTGCTAATCAGCGACAGGAGAGGGGTGGTGTAATTTGTAGGCACCTGCACTTATTCCTGACATGGCTAGGAAGAAAAAGGCACTGGCAAAAGTCAACTTAGCAGTGTGGAGGATTGCTTGCAGGTGTAAGAGCATATTGGGCGGAGTATCAGCTAGCATGCTGCTGAGTGGTCCTGTGTGACTTACTAGGATGCCAGTCGTGAGTAGAGTCTGAAACAGTGAAGGTGGGGTCAGTTGCAATGACAGAGAGGGAACAAAGGGGCTGGCTTGTTCCAGAAAGTCATGCATTTTATAGGGTCAGTTCAAGATCTCCCGTTTAAAGGTTTAACCAACTGATGCTTTTTGAAAAGGAAGAAATATTATTTCTGGAACTAGGAGTGGAAGAGAGAGAATAAGAATACAACCAATAATTTCAGAGTTCAAATTGAAAGGGAGAGAGGTAGGAGAGCAACTGGAAATAGAACGTAAGGAGGGAAACTGTTAAAGATGCAACTGAGGCTTTGTACAGACAGACAATAAAACCATATTTGACTTATTATGATTATTAAAACCATATCTCACTAATTGAGCAAAGAAACCCGGAAAAGAGCAGAGTGATGGGCATCCCATGAACCATCCTCAGCCAAGGTACATAGTGAAGCCACCCCCACATTCCCAACCCTTTAGCTACTAAACTTTGGGGTAATTTGCAACTTAGCAATAGGTAACAAATATGGTTCTTCTCCATTATATTATCTTCAAGATCATTTTCTGTACCTGTATCTTAAATGTTAGTGGCTCTAGGACTTCATTCTCTAATGTTCCTTTCTCTCTCATTTTGAACTTGCTGGGTGTTCTCAAGCACTCTTAAGATTTTAATGATCATCTATATGCTGATGATCCTGAGTTTCTGCCTCCAATTCAGATAGTTCTCTCTCCCCTCACATTTGTATAATGTACTCTGCACAGGATAACTCCATCTATATGTCACACAGACCCTCACACTCGAAATTATCAAAATTCAAATCATTACCTTCTTCTTGGCACTGACTTTAACTCTTTTTTTTGGGCAGATTCTCCCCTTCGCGACTTCCCAGGTCTTTTTTGATGGGCTATCATCTAGTAGGGGTGTCCTTTAACTTTCTGTCTCCATATTTTATATCCATGGTGAGTGGTCATGGCTAGACATTCCTCTAAGCACTTTGTATTTATTAACACATTTAACCTTTTCAAAATCTTAAGAAGTAGGTATTATTACCACCCCACTCTATGATAAGAAACTGAAATTCAGAAAGCTAAATAAGTTGCCTAAAGTCTCATGGATGATAAGTGGGGGAACTTATCAGAATTTAAACTCAGAGGGTCTTAATTCGGAACTGGCTAATTGACCATATGCTATACTGTCACCAATTCATTAATGAGCTCTTCTTAAATATGCTAGATTTAATTTCTTCTTTTTAGTTTCTATTACAGACACAGTTTAGTCTTTTATCATTTCCTTCTTGGACCATGAAATAGCCTCCTTCTGTTGTTACCTCTCTGGTCTTGTCCTTTTGGAATTCATATCTACAAAACACAAAGATTTAAGATGAAACTCTGACCATGCTGCTGTCCTCAGTGGCTCCCTTCTCATGCTCAGGATCATGCCCAAATTACTTAATGTGGCATATGAGCACCTTCATTATTTGATTTCTGCCTGTGACTCCAAATTTGAATTCATATTAGTTCATCATAGACCATAGTTCTCTTCAAAAAAGCAGTTTCTACAAAACTATTGTTCCTTGGAAACCTACAACAAACAAACCAGCATATGTATAATAAACCTGATCTATGCACTGCCAGGGTTTCTAAATTGATTCAGGTTGCCAGTAGAAAGTACAGTTGGAATGTTTTCTGAACATGAACATGAAGCCTCTTTTTTCTGAACAACAACAAAAAAGCCTCTGTTTTCTGTTTTGTGTCAACTTCAATGGCAATTCCAATTAAATTTTTACTTGATTATGGGCTCTTGCCTTCATAAAAAGTACTAGCTTTTAAAGAAAAGATTGTTGGGGTGCCCGGGTAGCACAGTTGGTTAAGTAGCCAACTCCTGATTTCAGCTTGGGTCTTGATCTCAAGGTCGTGGGACGGAGCCCTATGCCCAACTCCACACTCAGCCCAGAGTTTGCTTGAGATTCTCTCTCTCTCTCTCTCTCTGCCCCTCCCCTAGCTTACTCTCTTTTCTCTCTCAAATAAATAAATAAATCTTGAAAAAAATGAAGAAAAGATTGTTAATATACTGCATGCATTTATTTATTAATTCAGTAATCATTTTTTAAGCAAAGAATACAATGTTAGTTCCTCAGGATTCCATAGTAAATAAAATGACTAGAAACTTGACTTAGGGTATATATGATGCAGGAAAATAAATGCTAGAGCAGAAAGGAAAACAGAGGCTATTGCATTAGTTATCAAGTGAAGCATCTAATCAACATAGAATTCAGAGAGGGCAGCCTGGGTGGCTCAGCGGTTTAGCGCCGCCTTCAGCCCAGGGCCTGATCCTGGAGACCTGGGATCGAGTCCCACGTCAGGCTCCCTGCATGGAGCCTGCTTCTCCCTCTCCCTGTTTCTCTGCCTCTCTCTCTCTCTCTCTCTCTGTGTGTGTCTCATGAATAAATAAATAAAATCTTAAAAAAAAAAAGAAAAGAATTCAGAAGAGAAAGAAGGAGGAGTGGTAATCAAAAGCCAGGTCAGGAGTGACCTTTTTCTCCCTACCACAGAGATTGATTATTCTGCTAGCTACAGGGAAACACTCACTATATTTAAGCAGCAAAGTGAGAAGATCAGATTTATCATTTATCTTCATACTGATGTGTGTGGAATGAGTTGAAACTGAGCAAAACTAGAGGTCTTAAGCTGATGCGGAGACTCTCATAGCAGCCTAGCTGAGAAACAACAGGGGCCTAAGGCCATGGCCATGGCAGTGGGAATGGAGAAGAGGAGACAGATTTAGCAGACATTATGAAATAATGGAACTAGGCCATTGATTGGCTATTGAAGACTTTGAGGGACATGCATCTGTAGAGGAAGTCTTTAGAATGATTCTCAGATTCTGAATTTGTTGATTAGGAAGATGTTATTTCATTGTATCCATCTAAGTGAAGAATTCAAGAGTGAAAATCAGGGAACTGGGTCAAAGAGTGGATATCAGCTTTGGGTATGTTAACTGTGTGACGACTGCAGATGACTAGCTACATAGGTATACAGTTCAGAGAGAGACCAGAAATACAGTATTTGCAAACCATCAGGTTAGAGGTGAAAAAGCTACAGGAGGGGAAAAAATCAACCCAAGGAGAAGATGTAGAGACCAGAGAAATAAGGTAGAGTAGGAACTCTGGTGAGACTTATATTTAAGGGCTGTCCTAAGTAAAGGGAGCTAAAAAAAAAAAAAGTAACTTCAAGATGGACTTTGGCAAAAGGAGTCTGGGTAAGAAAGTAATAGAGATTTGGTGCTGTGAGCTGTACTGTGTCCACTCCCCCTCCCACCTGCCAGTTCATGTGTGTAAGTCCGAAGCCCAGCTACTACAGAATGTGACTGTATTTGGAGATATAATCATTAAAGAGCTAATTAAGTTAAGATGAGGTCATTAAAGTGGGCTCGAACTCAATATGACTGGTGCCTTTATAAAAAGAGGAGATTAGAATGCAGACAGACCAGAGGGAAAAGGCTGTGGAGGTACAGGAAAAATGGCATCTACAAGCCAAGGAGAGAGGCCTCAGAAGAAACCAACCCTGCAGACACCTTGATCTCAGACTTCTAGCCTCTCAAATTGTGAGAAAACAAACTTCTGTTGTTGGAACTATCCACTCTATGATACTTTGTTATGGCAGCCCTAGCAAACTAATATAGTTAGAGAATTCATGGGAAGTGCAAAAATTGAGACTGCAAATGTAGATAAGAGTATGTGAAGATGGGCATTTCCTTCTTGTGTTTGTGTTTTGTAAATGAGAGTCTTAAAATATTTATATATTAAGGGTAGGGTGGAAGAGGAGAATGTTCTAGTAGAACAGACAGAAGGCTTAAGAGGATAGCTAGCAAGGTACTTGGCATGAAATCCAGAGTCTGGAAAGACACACTTTCAACTGAAACAGAAAAGAAGGATGTTAAGGGTGGACTGAGTGGCAGGTAAGTTTGTACACAAGTATAACTTGGAAGAAAAAACTAGAAAATTCTTATCTAGGCTTGAGTATCCTCTGTCAAGTTGAAGTTAAGGCCATCTATTGAGCTCAAGGTCAGAACACTCGGATGAAGAGCTTGAGGGGGTTGCTGGAAGTTTTAAACTAACCTGGCAGGATGAATGGGTAGTCCTGCAGCCAGGAGGGAGGTGTGGACCTGCTGAGCTGTGTGGAGGCCCTGGGGGAAGCTATAATGCCACCCATTCTTAGATCAATATGACTTTCTCTAAACCGCACAAGTTTACAAGAGAGGCGGAAAAATAATAGGGTTCATCTAAAGTTGGAGTTTTTCTGGATTATAGAAGGAATAGAAGGCAGTGACATTGATAATATTATCAAGAGTGGTCAGATGGGTCTGGATTGATTAGAGGGAAGAGCAGGAGGAGCAAAATAGACTGGGAGGAAAATGATGTCAAAGAACCCGGTTTTGATGGGGACCAAGAGTAGGGTTGTGGTCATAAATGAGAGTGAGAGCTGAAAGATGGGTCCGTTGCAGTGAGGCAAAGGGTTAAATGTTGGGTTTCCCAATGTTCAGATTCTCGAGGCAGCAAAGTTCTGGTGAACACAGGCTAAAGATGTGGTTCCAGATGTGAGTGGCTCTAGTAAAACAGACACAGGAAGTGAAGAAGCAACAAGAAGTGATTTGCAGTCCACAGAATATAAAAGTCACCCAGGATTTTGGCTGGATTTGGGGTGGAAAGGAGGATCAGAATCCAGGTGCATTTTACAATTCTTTGTTGATCTCTTAAATCTTACATATTCATGGTGACCCAGGTTTAAAGAAAATTATAACAAAAACCTGAAACCTGATTTACAAATTGTTGCTTTCAAGAACAAAAGTGGAGAAGACCAAAGAAAAACAGGGGAAAGGAACTGATTTGTACATGTCACCATCACTGTTTTTATCCTGTGATTGCAGGCTTCAGTGATTCTTAGTTATTACTTCTGACCTATAAAGTAGGCAGTAAACCTTGACCTGTAATGTGACTGCTAATTACATGTTTAATTGTAGCTAAATCTTTTA
This sequence comes from Vulpes vulpes, assembly GCF_048418805.1. Classification (NCBI taxonomy): domain Eukaryota; kingdom Metazoa; phylum Chordata; class Mammalia; order Carnivora; family Canidae; genus Vulpes; species Vulpes vulpes. The sequence continues at coordinate 128,356,354 of NC_132783.1, read as the reverse complement.
CTAATTATATTCTTTAAAAAAAGAGGGATAGCAGATATTTACTGAGTGTTTACTACGTGCCGGTAACTTCTTGGATGTTTTAGACTCATTTATCTTTACAAGATAGGCATCATCATTTCTATTTTACAGATGAGGGACTAAGGCATGATGAGGATAAATAATTTTCCTGAGATCTCACTGCTGCTTAGGGGCACAGCTGGGATTCTAACCTATGTAGTGTGTTCTGGAGAGCCAGAGAACCAGAGCCGCATTTGAGATAGGGGGTATTGAGGGAGTGTGAATCTGTTAGAGTCAGACGTCATTATTAAGAAATATTCCTCATATACTGATAGCTCAGTAGAATTCTTTCAAAATACAAAAGACAGGAAATTACTGTCAATGAGTAAGTAAGATAGGATTTAAAAAATTAATTCATTCAATAAAAATGTGTTGAGCATCATATGTACACATATATTGGGTTGAGTATTAGTATAACAGGCCATCAGGAAGTATAAAATGCATTTTTTGCTTTTAGTTACTATAATAAAATACATGAAAGAGGAGGTAAAATGTTCTATTGGGTATTAGAAGGTGCAGGAAGAAATTCTAAGAAATCACAATAGGGATTTCCATTCAATAAGCTTATATTCTTTTATGTATGGTAGAAACAAATTTGGCTACTTCCCAAGACCATAACGCATTAGAGTGGGGGGAGCACCAGCAGTGGTAACACCAAGAAGGTGATTTGGGGACTTTAGCAGGCCCCCAGGCAACTCCATCAGTACACCTCAGTTAACACTGGCCAGATATCCAGGTCTACAATCCCTCTCTGCTTTTTATAAGCTTGGTGCCAAAACTCATTTGGAAGCATTATTCCTATCTGAACTGATAAAAAGTCACTATAGTCTTCATTTCTCCCACTTTGTCTGAACTTCAGTGGTTTCACTACAGAAATATTAATTCATGTGTTTGGTTATGAAATGCTGTTCCCGACTCCCCTGGGGGGTGTAGGTAATATACGGGGTAAGCAACACATCACCTTTGTAAGATCCGGAACACTGAGTACAGAAACCCATCTGTTTTCAGATTGTAAATAAGAGACAACAGTGTATTTACTCTCCAAATGTAGCTTTAAGATCAGTCCAGGCAAGGTCCCCATTCCTGACCACCTTGTGTCACTCACAGCCATTCCTACCTCTATGGAGAAGCTAAGAGGCTGGTCACAGTGACAGAGACAGGAAAACTGTATGATACAGACACATGTGAAAGAAGTACCAGCCAAATAGCCCAGACTTTAAAGTCTTTAGTATTCATGGGTGAGCTTGATCGCTTCAGGATACAATGGGTAGGGATTGTTTTACAACATTGTTAAAAATAAAAGAAATATTAACCATATTTATTTAAAAGTATATGTTTTTTTTTTTTGAAACTGTTGTGAGTGACAACAGTGGTAAAGAACTTTGTGAAAACTGAATAGAGTGAACTTTATGGGTCACCAATGGGACCATTAAAAAAACAGATTATTGTAGCTCCTGGTTTAGAATAAGCTAATTATTATTCTTTATTTTATCTTGTTAAGACCAAAGAAAATCTCTCTAAAGGCGATGAATATTAATCCTTTAAATAGAGGGGTCCAGTTAGTAGATGGTTCTAGAGAATTTAGGTGACTTTCAGGAAGGTGGTTAGGTTGGTTAGGTTTCCAGTAGCATTGGATAAAGTAAAAAAGTCTTTTTAAGAAATAGTTTAACAAGAGCTAGAGGGGTTTGAGGTGAGTGAAAACAGCCACTCACAGGAGTCAACCAAGGGGAATCCTGAAGAAAACAACAAATGTAAAGATGGGTTTGGATTGGTAGGCTAGCAAAAAAAAAAAAAAAAAAAAAAAAAGAGCTTAAATAGCTTGAGCAGTGGTGTACCCAGTACTTAAATCAGCATTGATTTAATTTTTAGTTTGATCAGAATCTTAGATGATTCTTTTTATGGCAACTAGGTATTTGCAAAAACTCTTATCAGTAAGTGCACATAACTGAGGATTGATTGTAGGCCACCGTATATTTTCTAAAGAGACAGAAGCTATACCTCTTTTTCTTTATTTTATTTTTTTTTAAGTTTTTATTTATTTATGATAGTCACAGAGAGATAGAGAGAGGCAGAGACACAGGCAGAGGGAGAAGCAGGCTCCATGCACCGGGAGCCCGACGTGGGATTCGATCCCGGGTCTCCAGGATCGCGCCCTGGGCCAAAGGCAGGCGCCAAACCGCTGCGCCACCCAGGGATCCCACCTCTTTTTCTTTAAATCAATCTTATATTCCCATCAAGTTCTCGTTCTACTGAACTTTTCACATTATTCAGCATTAAATTTATTGAAGTGGCTTTTCAGCTAAAAGCTGAGCCATGTGTTTGGTTCTGAGGAGACTTACTTCATAGGCCAGAGAAGCCACGTTCCAGGGTCTGCGGTAGTAGACCAAGGTGTTTCCATCCCGAACTCGATCACAGAGTCCATTGTAGTACTCATTGTCAAAAGGTGTGCTTAGTGGCTCCATCCCTAAGATGTTGATGCTGAGAATGAACAGAGTAACATCAGAAAGGGAGACACCAGGAACTGATGCCAGGCAGTCCTCTGGGGCTGGGGAAAGAGAGAGCTTTGGCTCGCGTCCCCATCGACCCATTTATGTGTGATATAATCAGGAACAGAAGCAAGAGCCTGCTCACTTCTGCTTTATGTCTCTGGCAGCAAGCATACCTTAGGAAGGCCCAATAAACTTCCAGGCAACTAGGGCACTCTTGAGAGCACAATGAAAGAAATGCAATAACCAGGGAGCAAGGGACCATCTGGCTCCTGGAGTCTTAACTCCGCTGTTGTAACTCTTAGCTAACCTCCCTTGGTGAGCTAAGAGCCAACTCTGTAATACCCCCTATTTAAGTTATTTGAGCACAGAGGATCTCAGGGGGGCAGTATAACATATGCATGTAATTTTTAATCTATGAATCAACATTGGGGCTCTTTCTCTCCCCATTCTCTTTAAACTTAAGCCTTTTCCTCCAGCTGTTTCATTGCTTGTCAAGAACCTCATTCCCTCCAGGCTTATACTATTTCTATTATACTTTCCAAGGGGAAACACAAAAATTTCAGCATCCCAAAAAGGCATTCTCAGAAGTTCTACTTTTTCCTTCCAGCAAAACAAAACAAAACAAAACAAAACAAAACAAAACAAAAAAACAAAACAAAAAACAAAAAAAAAACAAAAAACAAAAAAACAAAAACCTTTTATTTGTCAAGCTTCAGTTCAGAAACAGAAATCTTATTTAGCTTTTAAAAAGTTACGTTTGATTTGTAGACCCAAAAGCAAAGTCTGAACAAGAACTAGTTCATTCTTTGTGAAGTACACTTCTGTTAATTGCAGGAACGGGCATTGCCATCTAGTCTGTTTCTGGAATATAAGGCTCCAGACCAGGGAAGCCAAAATAGAAGTCTGATCTGCACTTCTATAATTCAGTTTGACAAAAAAGCAGAAATACTTCATGGCTCTAGACCACATTCCCAAACTCCAATGAACTAGATTATAAATCTGGATATTGGTTTCAAGAGTAATTTGTCAAAGGGTGGAGACGGTTTACTCTAAAACTCGTTGCTAATGGAAGAAAAATAATTGAGTATCTTAACCAGTGGATTAGTTAAAAACAACATCTTCACATAAAGGGCACATTCTTTTTTTTTTTTTTTAAGATTTTCTTTTTTTATTTGAGAGAGAGAGAGAGAGAGAGAGCTCGCATGAGCAGGAGGAGGGGCAGAGGGAGGAGCAGGCTCCCCACTGAGCAGGGAGCCCAATGTGGGGCTCCATCTCCAGGACCCTGAGATCATGACTTGAGCTGAAGACAGGACACAATTGACTGAGCCACCCCGGTGCCCCTCAATGGCACATTCTTAATTAACTTTGAATCTACAAAGAAAATGACATTATAGCTCAACTTTAAAGAAAGATAAGTTAAAGAACCAATTCAGGAGTATCTTTCTCTGAGCTAAAATTTAACCACTTCTCACTTTTTGCTCTATCAAAACTCTTCGTGAAAAATACAATAGGCCTAAAGTTCTAACATAGGGCCAAAAATGAGACTTAGTAAGTTGAATAAGAAAGAAAAAAGAGACATTATTATCTGGTTTACTTTTCCAGACATCTTATGCCTTACAGTAGGTTGAAATTTCAGCTTCACTTCTTTACCCATCCCCACCCATCCCTGCATCTACAGCAAATGAGTAATACTTTTTTCCCTTTTTTCCTTCCATATGACTAATGTTTTGATACACAGACACAGAACGCTGGAAACAAATTTTCTGTGTTTGTTTCTTAAACAAGCCCTAGATTTTCTTTGTTCTACAGTGAACTTGTCCTTCACGAATCTGCATCAACAGAGACGCTGTACCTCTTCACTGTCAGTGGACAACAACATTAACCTCTGTTGTTAATGATGATTAACTCTTAGGTGACTATTTTATCCAAGAAGAGTGTAGTGTTCGTAGTAAATAGTAATATTAAGAGAGTTCATACACAGTCTTTGCTCTCATGAAATTTATATTCAGATTAGGGAGTTGGACACATAACCACCAATTTTAAAAAACAGTCCAAGGACAAATACACATGTGCCATATAAGTAGCCCAGGTAGGTACTGCGCAGGTTCCCAAAGGGTCATAAATAGAGTTTAGAAGAAGTAGGATTTGATTTGGGCTCTGAAGGATGGGGACGGAAGGGCGGGAGGAATGGTGTGCCCGGAAGCCTGGAGGCGGAAATGTGTATGGCGTGATTTCGGGTAGTAGTTTTCAGTTTTTCTGCTTGTCTATTCTATAAAAAATTATAATAAATTCTGCCTGCCTGCACAATTTTAATTTGACCTCTAAGATTTTTCATCTTAAGTTTAAGATGTTGCAAAGGATATAATTTCTCAGTGTGCTACAAATATTTACATCTTAAAGTACAATTATTTTGCCTCTTTTTAAAATAAATCCAATGAAATATAAATGCCATAGTGATGGTGGGTATCAAATCACTGCAATGTTTATATTTCTTTAGCAACTAGACATTTTCTGGTATTCCTTTTGATTCTTGTTTTTAAAAAGACAACTTTATTTTTTAGAGCAGTTTTAGGTTTCACTGCAAAAAGAGTAAAAGATACAGAGGTTTCCTATATGTCTCTCTTTTCATTCTTGAATTCATGTTTCTATTCCACTTCCACCACAGAATTTTAACTTAATGTAATGTTATTTTAGCTTGGAGGTTTTAAGGTATCACTTTTTTATGCATTTGTGTACTAAAAAGGTAGTACAGGTAAAAGGTAGTACAGGTAGTACAGGTAAAAAGGTATTAATTGAAATTTAAAAAAATTAAATATAGTTTAACAATAGGGTCTAAGTAATTAAAAGCTCTTCTGGATTGAGTTATCATTATTATTAGTAGTATATATAAGTGTATTAAAATTTTGAAATAGTTAACAAACATAATTACAAAATTTTTTGGAAAGGTGTCTCGATGAAATGTATGGGTGGTCTTTTTAAATTAATTGATTAGTTCTTGCCTTCAGAAATGAATATTACTTATTGCTAAAAAAAGATGTTTCAGTATCAATTGTATTCTGGTTTTCTATTTTTTATAGCTGCAAATGCTGGAAACTTTACTCACATAAGTGGAAAAGAATAGAAGGAATTTTGTCATGGCATTGTCACTTGATTCTTTGATTTTCTGAGTTTTATGCCAAGAAAAGATCACAGACTAGTCTTTCATTAAAAACTATTTTTAGGGGCGCCTGGGTGGCTCAGTCGGTCTGCCTTCAGCTCAGGTTATGATCCCTGAGTCCTGGGAGGGGAGCCCTGCATCTGGTTCCCTGCTCAGTGGGGAGCCTACTCCTCCTTCTCCCTCTGTCCTCCCCTGGCTTGTTCTCTCTTTTGCTGACTCTCTCAAATAAATAGAATCTTTTAAAAAATTAAAAAAGTATATTTTTATAGCCCATTATCTCACAATCAACTACATTATCTTTCAAAAGGAATTGGAGACCAGTTGACTCACAAGATCTTGGAGTCCAACTGAGCACCAATATTTGGAAATGTTTCTTGGTTCTTTTGCCACACAGTAAAATTGAGATAGGTGAGGGGGGGGGTACTCTTCTTTTAGAAGGTGAAAGGCTATTGTGAAAGGGAGATGAGAGGGGGAGAATAGGCTTCACAACTTGAATGCCACTGAGTTGTTAAGCTTCTCAAGTTTATGAAAAATATGTATGTACGGAATCGAAGATTTACTGTTGGTTCCACAGATTGGTTAAGCAGCTAGTAGTTAAAGAAACTATTATCTTAAAACTTATCTGCCTCCCCTTTAGAAAGTCTTTTTGCACCCCACAGTATGCATACCCCCCTTTGAAGGTTTTCCTTTACAGAACAACAAATGGACCAGTTGGCTGGATCCATCTGGAAAGTTACAATGAAGCGGATCCACACTCTAAAGCACAACTAAGGAAGAAATGTTTCAAAACTTTTGACTTTGTTCCACTACTACAGAGACAGCCAGTCTAGTCTAGAATGAGCCAATTTTTTTCGGCCAAGAAACATGAAAACTTCTCATGGATGGAATGTCATCGCCTGGGAAATAAAAAAAGCATGTATATTTGGCAGCACCTAGAGATGCCTGTTTATATGCCAGCATCTAGAACCATGGCAATTCTAACCTACCAGGTGAACAGAAAAGAAAGCTCCCTCCACAGAAGTGGCACTATGCTTCGATCACATAAAAAAGTAATGCATTATGTACTGAACATCATTTACAGCTGGTTCAGATTTATATTTTTTCAATGAATGAAAGATGGGTTGGGGATTTCCCGAAACACTTCTGGAGAATCTCAAATGCTTACAAGGCAAGAGGCGGAAATATTTGTGATACAAGGGAATTCTCCTGGGATTAAGAATTTAAGTGGGAGTTCTTCAAATGAAAAAAAGAGGTATAAATTAAATTAATGACTGGACATTTGTGACTTTGGGTAAAAGAATCTGATTGTATATGACCTCTGATAAGACTTGTTGAGATTTTCCAGATTGGATTGTGTAGAAGCAGTTTATAAGCCTGTTGCCATGACTAGGGTGTTTACTCCTATTATTTCTAGTCAATATATCCTATAGTGGCTTAGAAGAATAATTGTGATACATGGTAACTAAATATGCAATGTTAATGAGATCGAAGAATATCACCAATATAATAAAGCATGTCACTTTGAGAACTCTTCTTAAATATTAATTAACTAATTTCTACTCTTAATTCAAACATTTGGACGATCAATAAGGAGTTTCATTTTCTAAGGTTAGTTTTGCTTTGAAGTTTTGATTTACGGGCTTTGTAGTGATGAGAGGAAGTGATGTGGGGTGATGATGAGCATGTGGGGAGAAGCCAAGGTAAGGTGTGGTGAAAAAATATATAGTTTTATGAAAGTGAGAGAAACTTGGGCTTAGTTTCACTAGAAACGAAAGAGTTCCACTAGAGGGGCACCCAGGTGGCTCAGTGGTTGAGCATCTACCTTTGGCTCAGGTCATGATCCCGGGGTCCTGGGCCCAAGTCCCACATCAGGCTCCCCACAGGGATCCTGTATCTTCCTCTGCCTATGTCTCTGCCTCTCTCTGTGTGTCTCTCATGAATAAATAAAATCTTTAAAAAAAGTAATTTAAAAAAAGTTCCATTAGAATCTAAAGAGACTAAACTGGTTCACTCAGGTTTTTTTTTTTTTTTTTTCCTGTAAAATGAATATAATACCTCCCCTGACAACCTCACAGGATTATTATGAAAAATCTACAGAGAAAAAAAGGTAGAAAATAAAGTTCAAAGTACTATGCAAATGAAAGCTGTTGGAGAATAATAGGCTTTATGAAGACTACATTAGTTGTAGGTTATTGTTCATGGTAACGAGGTATTTAATAAAAAGCTTGGTGGATTTATTCTATAAGGAACTACCTTATTTTTCACTTCTGCAGCCAACCTTCCCCAGAACTGAGGCCCCATCCTCTTGCTCGGTCCTGAAGACTCAGCCCTGTGACATTCCCTGTCACCAGCCCTTAGTGTGGCAAAGCTTGCTGTATTTAGCCAGCTTTCTGGGATGCCTCACTATGAAACTTCTTAGCAAATGCTATATAATAAATTTTTCTTTTCTCTGAACAAAGAAAACCAATAGATTATGATTGTTTTCCAGCTAAGTGGGCTAAAATTTCTGTAGCCTTTTATAAGATAAGGTGTAAATTTGCATTGAGAGAAAATAAATAACATACACAATGCTCTGCTTCAAGCCCATCTGTTTAGATTAAGGAGAAAACTGTTTCTTGGACCCCAAATAAAGCAAAATAAAGTAACACTGGACTTTCACCACAGACTCACAGTCTCTCCTTGAGGAAAGCAGCAGGATGAGTCAGAACTCATCGCAGTACGCAGTGATCTGGTTATAAGGTTTCCAACAGCCCCCATACCATTTACTGACAATTATTAAAAGAACCTCCTATGTTTGGAGACAAAGAGTGTACATTGGATTCAAGATTCCTACCTTTCGGCCAAGGGCCAAAGACACTTAGTGAGTGGGCAATACGTGAACGCTGTTAGGAGATTTTATAAAGTGAATAAAGGGTGTATGAAATGTGATGTTTCATGTGGTGCCTGACTCTTGGTATCCTGGAACTTTTTCCCTCATTGAGATTCAACAAGTGCAAGTTGTATCTGGCTTAGAGAGAGAAGACATCTCTGTTTAGAGCCAAACCTCGTCCAGAGGCCTTACCTTAAGAACTGTCCCCTACCCTGGTATAGGGTTTCTCAGCCTGAGGGCCACTGACACTGCGGGTCTGGCCGCCCTGGACACTGCAGGATGTTTGGTACCATCCAGGGCCTCTACCTACTGGATATCAGCAAAGCTCCCTCACTTCTTGAGTCCTCCATCCCCACCCCACAGCTGTGACCACCAGATTAGGTTGCAGACTTTGCTAAATGTCCTCTGGGGAGAAAATCACTCCTGGGTGAGAACCAGTACCTTAATCCCTCTATCAGCCTTGCTGATACCTCCATCTTCTTTCCTCTCCTTATCCCTATTCTCAGGACTTGAGTCCTAAACCTGCATGTATTTCTAGTGACCCAGTTTCACCTGATGCCAACTGACAGTATTTTAGAAACACTTATTTTCATTAATTAATTGATTGATTTACCTATTTATCAGCTCCCAGTATTTATTGAGTGCCTGTGATGAACCGGGTCTTATCAACCACCTAATCTGAGTGCCCGTGATGATCCAGGCACCTAGATTAGGTGGTTGATAAGACATATTCCACTACAGGCAGTGAAACAGAGCCATCTGCCATCTCTGTCATACCACTGGGTGTAGGAAAAACTACATCTCTGTTGAGTACAACTTGCCAACCAATCTACCCAAAGTACCTTTCCTGAAAACAGCTCAGAACAACAAATGGAAACTATGCCATAGGCATCCCTGGAATGTTCTCTGACTATATGGAGCAGAATGGAATAGCACCTCAGGGCCACGTCATTTTCCTAATTCCTAGAGCATAGATCTCTGGGTAATCTTTATTCTGTAAAACTCTGAGTTCTAAACTGTCCAAGACTTCTCATCTAAGCATAGCTGGCCAGAGCCCCTATGTTCTGCAATGAACATAGAATGAATGAAAATGAACGAAACCTCTCTTTGTAATAAGAGCCAGAGTCTCCACACCATCACCATCTGGCATCAGAACTTCTTCTCTGCCTTTTCCTCTTGGGTCAACTCTAGAAGACTGTACCTTCCTCAGACCTTATAACCAGGTACAGATGCAGGACAAGTTCCCCATGGAAGACAGCTTTACTTACAAATCAGATATTTGAATTGCAAGACCTACCACTGGCAAGTGTCAAGTGTCAACAGTCACTTCAGCATTGCTGCGGCCTTCCAGAGGAAGGATGACCTGTGTCATCTCCTGCTGGACTCGGAGAAGATCACCTCCCATCCTGATTCTGCAGACCCCCTAAGTGAGGCCAGGCGGTTGTGCAAATTGTCTTGAAATGCTGATTCAGCACTTATCTTCTTTGAAGCTCAGGCACACTTGGGGCCGAATGCGGGCCCTCGGCCTCTCTAGCACCGGGGAGGGACGGAGGTCACCTTTGCCTGTTCTCACCCAGAAGCCTTCAAGCCAGATACAGACCCGTAGCCCGCTATGCGCGCCAGTTCCGATTCTTCCACCACTTTCTCTCGGCAGGGGAGACGGGGATCACCTTCACAGTCGTCCTCATCTGAGAAGTCCCCGCAGTCATCGTCACCGTTACAGAGGAGCCGCTTCTTTATGCATCTGCCTGCGATCAAACCCGAGAGAGCCGCGCTGTGTCCCAGGCCCGGGCTTCCTCCGTCCCCCCAGGTCAGCAAGGGCACCGCAGGGCGGGAGGGGACGGAGCACACAAGCGCTCGGGATTCCCCGCAGGGCGCACCGGGCAGCCCTCTCCGCGGCCCCGTGGCCCTTGGCAACAGGACCCGAGAGGCTCCTGACTCTGGGAAAGGAACAAGGGGTGGTGGGCGGGGGGTGGGGTGACTGGGTGATGGGCACTGAGGGCGGCACTTGATGGGACACCAGGTGGCATGCTATATGTTGGCAAATCGAACTCCAATCAGAAATATACCAAAAAAAAAAAAAAAAAAAAAACAATAGGCTTCTTTCTTTTCGCCCCTGAGAGCGCCCCGGAGCCCGCGGGGGGGGGGGGGGGGTCACCTGTTACCTGTGCGGCACCTGAAGTCGCTGCCGCAGTCCTCCTCCTCGGCCGCGCAGGGCTCGGCGGGCTCGCACCGCCGTCTGTCTCCCACCGCGTCTACGCACTTCTGCCCGTTAAATTGTCCGAAGACCTCGATGCTCCTTGAGCGAAACTGCACAAAACCCGCTGGAAATGTTAGGATTTCTGTCTCCCCAAACGGACAATGATCTAGGATGGCGGCCGCAGCACTGTAGGCCGCTAGAGACCCAGTGGCGGCGATGGTTTCACGGTGCAAGGGGCCCTAAGTGCAGTCACCCGGGTTAGAGTCGCCTGCCCGGGCGGGCCCCTCAGGGCACGCATCTGGCATTGAGTGCCCCGTGCAGGTGTCCAGGCAGCGGGAGCCTCACCCGCCAGGTGTGGATCTTTCCTTCTCAGTGTGCAACGCAGCTGGGCAGGGATGGGGATGGGTGGTCCCTGCCCCAGAGTCCTTTTCCTGCAGGTGCCCGCAACACAGTTCCCATTTGGGGTGATGAAAGGGGAATGACAATGGACACTTACCATTTGCTTGAGGCAAGGGTCACATTCCGACCACTGGCTCCAGGAGCTCATTCTGCAGTCTACGGGGAATGGCTTGTCATCCTCTCGTGTTGTCCCTGGGACAGAACTAAGATAGCAGGACGCGTCAGCTGCATGGCGTGGCAGGTGTCTGTGTCCGATTTATTGCCCGATTTATTGACTCCTTTTCCGCCTTCCAAACCAAAGGACCCATCCTTTTACTCTAGCTCTCATTTGACATTTGAGCGTATGCTGCTTTGTATTTTCAACTGGTCTTGTGGGATTCTTATACTGCTTTGTGATGTGACCTTCAGCCTACCCACAGTTGCAAATACTGGTGATGAGGAAAACTGGCAAGTCATGCTGCTACCTGCTTTACGTGGATGGGTCTTTTATTTCCAACTGCCTTATGAACTCAGTGAAGCTAGAGACCTTGCTTTACTTTGTGTCCCTCAGAGGCTGAAAAAGCCTCCAGTTGCCTGGTTCTCTTGCAAATTTAAGCCAGCGGGCCCAGCCGCTCCCCTAGCAAGTACCTGGGAAGCCAAGCTTTCCCACCCCTGCACTGTGCATGTCCTAAACCGGAAGCCTTACCCCTTCACGCTCTGCTTCAGGACTTACCCTTTACTGCTCTGAATTTTAACACCTAGATTTTGGCCCTTACGGCCTTCCCTCCCACCTCCAGACCCCAAAGCTCAGCTGTGCTTTTCCTGGCTTTGCACTTTTCTTTCTTTCTCGGTTCACCATTTGCATCTCTTCTACTTGCAACACCTCCTTGGATTATTATCTTGTTCAATGAAAGAAAAAAAAAAAACAGAACAAAACATAAAGCAAAAGCCATTAACCAAGAATCCTATAAGTGCCCTGCTCTACTTCCCTGAACTGGCACCTGTCGTTTCTGGAGTGCGGCCTCCTATTCCAGAGAGCTGGCTCGGTAAAGCCAATCCCTCCATGAAGACTAGATCTTAGCCCTTCTCTGAGATCTTGACCAATTGAATACGTTCTCCAGTAAAACTCTTCCTCACTACCAGTTTCTTTCCATTTGCTGTATATTGTGTTCAAGTCTTTGATATTAAGAAGAAACAAGCAAATGAATGATTAAACAAAACACTCTTTCTGAACTCTACATTTCCTTCTGGTTGCTTCCATTTGTCCCGTGTCCTTCACCATGTCATTACCTAAAGGAATTGTTATCAACTTATTTATATTTCTGTTTCATCAAAAAAAAAAAAAAAAGTTTCATCTCCTCCTTTAACCCTCCATGCCCCTTTAGGTACCTCTAAAATTCTCCCATCCTTCCAGCCAACTTTCTTGGAAGAGTGGTTTGTACCCTGTGCCTCTCTCTTTTTTTAAAAGAAAATATTTTATTTATTTATTCATGAAAGACACACACAGAGAGAGGCAGAGACATAGGCAGAGGGAGAGGCAGGCTCCACACAGGCAGCCCGATGTGGGACTCGATCCCGCGTCTCCAGGATCACGCCCTGGGCCGAAGGCAGATGCTCAACCGCTGAGCCACCCAGGGGTCCCTGTACCCTGTCTCTTGTTGCTTACTCCCAACCACTGCTCAGCCCTCCTGCCCAAGGACACTGCTCTTGCCAAATTCAGTGTCAACTGCCATGTGGCTCATTTGATCCTTTCAGTGCTTATTTTATTGACTTCCTCCCACTGGCCAATGCACCTGGCCATTCTTGCTGTTTAAAACACTCTCTTCCCTTGGACTGAATGACGCTAAACTCCTACCATTTCTTCTTTCTCTTTCAGTGGTCCTACTCACCCATGTAGGCTTCTCTTCCTTAGAAAGTCTCTGGAATGTTGTTTTTCCTCAAGGCCCTGTCCTTGAATCTGTCTTTTCCTTTTTCTGTCTACATGTTCCCAGGGCTTTGGTTTCTGTGCAGTCCAGACATCTCCCCTGAATTTTAAGCTCTTGAATATAACTCCCAACTGGACATCTGCACTTGGATTTTGTTTCGGTTCATTGAACTCGATGTATTCCCAAAACAAATTCATTATTCTTCCTCTTCTCTCAAAGCTGCTACCTCCCCCTGTAGTTGCTTTCTGGGTGAACAGCACTTTCATTTATGTGGTTGACCTGGCCCGAGGTGTGGGTGCTCCCTGTCTTATCCTGTATCCCTCACACTCATCACCTGTAACTAATCAACCATTAAAATCTGTTGTTTAGTTTCGTAATTGACTCTCAAATCCATCCTTCCTTCATCTTTGCCAGACACTTCTCTGCTCTACACTAACATTACATATCTCCTGGATGACAATAATTTCTTGCTAATCCAACTTCCATAAATCATGCAGAGGATCTTTTAAAAAGGCAGATTTGATTGTACCATTGCCTCCTGAAAACGTGTCTGTAAGCTTCCTATCATTCTTATGATAAAGTCCAAGTTTTCTTACATGGTGCAGCAGACGGAATAGCGACGCCCCAAGATGTTCCCATTCTAATCCCTAGAATCTGGGAATATTTTACCCTACATGACAGGAAGGAATTTGCAGATGTGACTAAGAGAAGATTATTCTGTGTAATCTGGGTGGATTCATTCCAAACATGTGAACTCCTAAAAGCAGAAAAGCAGTTCAGGGAGATATGAAGACACAAGAAGAGGTAGGAGAAATTCAAAGCACGAAAAGGGACCCCACTGGCTATTGTTGGCTGGGAAGATGGATGGAAGCCATGAACCAAGGAATGCGGGCAGCCTCTACAAGCTGGGAGAACCAAGACAATGGATTCTCCCCTAGAGCCTCTGGAAAAGAATGCAGCCCTGCCAGTACTTTGATTTTGGTCCAGTGAGACCCACTTCAGCCTTCTGACCTCTAGAACTGTAAGATAATAAATTTGTGTTGTTTTAAGCCACTGATTGTGGTAATTCGTCACAGCTGAAATGAGAAACTAAACATGGTCTAGTGAGCTCTAGATGGCCTATCTCCTTCCTAATTCTTCAACTCTACTTTCTCCATCAAAGCTTTAGTCACACCGAATTTGAAATTCCCAAGATAATCTGCTTTTTCTTAGGTCTTCAGGCCTTTCAACCCTCTATTTCCAATTTACTACTGTGATCTCATCTCTGACATCATGGATCTCATCTTGGGCATAATGGATTCCCCACAAAGAGCATTCCCTAAACTCCTTGCATAATTTATTTTTTTCTGTGCATATTCTTCCAGGATCTTGTTCTTTCTTGAGTCATAAGCACCTTTGCAGGGATATTTCATTTAATTAGTTCACTTATTCAGGCATCCATTCATTTATTCATTCGTCAAATATTTATTAATGGTCTCTATTTGCTAGGCATATGGGATATAATGGTGTGCAAAACAACAAAACAAAATAAAGCCAAAACCGTGATGCCCGAACTAGAGCTTACATTCTAAATAGCAATATCAGTGAGTTAGAAAAATTTTAACTGTTCAGCTTGCAGATCAACTTCTTGGAATATAGTAGGTGCTCAGTAAATGTTTTCTGAACACGAATGTATAACTAAGTGCAAGAAGGGGCAGGACGTTCTTGATCATGTTTTCTTGGGCAGATCTAGGTCTATATTTCTCTATGTAACAATCTCCTGGTGATCTGCCCTCATGGTATTTGTGCAAGACCTGTCTGTCAGTAAGGCAGATTAAGACTGGACACATCATTTCTGTAAACCTGACTCTTGCCTAAAACAACCAGAAAGTCAGGGAGCCTGATAAGCTTCTATCTTTTAAAAGTGCAGGTTAAACATGCATTAAACAGCTGCCAGAACTCTTTGGTGAACCTGCTTTCCTGGAAGCCTGAGTATTAGTGTGTATCTGAAACTGCATGGCTGAGAAATTCTCTGCTAGAATGTTCCCATAAAGCTAAGATCTCCTCTGGAACTGATAGGCCTCATCAAGAGGCAATGGCAGATGCACCTTTATGATCTATAGCAGTAAGTCTCAATACATTGCATATCATAATCCTCAAATATTAAAAATAGAAATTGTAAAATTGTCATCCTCACTCCAAAAACAATTAAATCAGGCTTTCTGAGATGGGCTCCAGGCAGCAAATGTTTTTAAAAAGTACTCTCGGTGATTCTCATGTTCATGCACTGTTGAGAAACACTGTTTGGCAACATTTGGAGGGTATTCATGAAATCCAAAAGGGCACAATTCAAGTAGGTTGGGGGCATATATCAATATAACCCAAACTTGAAGCTACCACTAACCTGAAAATGTCACTGAGCTGGTTTATCATTAATTTCAGGAATTACTCTAGGCCCTATTTATTAGTGTCCCTATGGATCTTTTCAATATCTTTGTTTCTCCAGTATTAGTCCTGTTGCCTTCAACTAGATTATCTGCTCCTGTTTTTTGTACTTCTCACTTATTTAGATGATCAGGTTAGTATTTTGCTTTACTGTCTCCAAAGAGATTATTCCCTTGGTTCTAGAAACTATACCCTATAGACCAGTGACTTTTATCTTTCCCACCTGCAACTGAGAGCAGCTCTGAAGAATAACTAGTTCAGAGGGTACAGTAGAGACTGAAGGATCATGTATGGAAGGTAAAATCCACTGTAAACACTGTAAACACTCCAGAGTGAGAGTCCTTTGCCTTGCGAGCCTAGAACCCAGCCAGTGATGGGGGCTGATGAGAAAAGCTGTTCATCTGTCCCACACCCTGGGCCCAGGATCCTGCTCCAAAGATACTGACATTGGCTGTAAACTATTCTCTAACATTCTTCACATAAGCAATAGCACCGCATTAATTATCTACACCCTGATTCCCTTCCTTCTCAGCTTCTAACTTAAGGACTCCTTTTCTTTTTTATAGATTTGACTCCCCTTCTGGACTTAGTACAGAGCTCTGCCTCTGATTTTTTATTGTCCTCCTAGACCATGATTTAGATTCATCCCTTGAAAGACCCCATCCCCTGAACGACCCCCTAAGAAGGTCCTCTGATCACACTGTTGCCCCAAGAGCCAGACTAACAATCCTCTGGATATCAGGTGCAGTGTATTTGTTGGTTTACTAGTTCTGTCATACCACAGACTATGAGGCTGAGACAACAGAAATCAATTTTTTCATAGTCCTGAAGTCTAGAAGTCTGAGATCAAGGTGTCTGCCTTGTTGGTTTCTTGCAAGGCTTCTCTCCTTGACTTGTAGATGGCTGTCTTCTCCCTGTGTCTTTAGATGATCTTTCTTCTCTACAGCTGTGTTCAGATTTACTCTTCTTTTTTTTAAAGATTTTATTTATTTATTCATGAGAGACACACACAGAGAGAGAGGCAGAGACAGAAGCAGAGGGAGAAGCAGGCCCCATGCAGGAAGCCTGATGCGGGACTCGATCCCAGGACTCCAGGATCACGCCCTGAGCCAAAGGCAGATGCTCAACTGCTGAGCCACCCAGGCGCCCCCAAATTTATTCTTCTTATAAGTGGTATTGGATCAGAGCCCACCATAATGACTTCATCTTAACTAATTACCTCTTTAGACACCCTACCTCTAAAAACAGTTATATTCTGAAGTATTGGGGGTTAGGACTTCAACATATAAATTGGAGGAGGACACAATTCAGCCCACAACACTCAATAATTTTTTTTAATTAAGCCATTTCTTCTATTTGTCTACTAGTTTTACTAGACAATTTTCAAATCTCATTAATCTTTTATTCTACCACTGAGAGATAAATTTTGTAGGTATTATTAGTTCTCTTTTACAGATGAGAAACTAAATCCAGAATTACACTACTTATCCAAAGTTGGACAGTTAGTGGCAAAACTGGATTCAGAATCTACGTCTATTTCTAGTTCACCACAATTTTGCCTTTTTCTGTGTGCTGCCTCACCTTCCCATCACCAGTCAAATCCTCTTTGAAATGATCTAAAAGGTCTCAGCTTGGTCAATACTTTTTGGATGTAATAGTCTCATGACTTTTAGACATTTTGAAATACAATAAGTTAACAAAATTTTTTTCTTTTTTCTTTCTTTCTTTTTCTTTCTTTCTTTCTTTCTTTCTTTCTCTCTCTCTTTCTTTCTCTCTCTCTCTTTCTTTCTTCTTTCTTTCTTTCTTTCTTTCTTCTTTCTTTCTTTCTTTCTTTCTTTCTTTCTTTCTTTCTCTCTCTCTCTCTTTCTTTCTTTCTTTCTTTCTTTCTTTCTTTCTCTCTCTCTTTCTTTCTTTCTTTCTCTCTCTCTCTTTCTTTCTTCTTTCTTTCTTTCTTTCTTTCTTTCTTTCTTTCTTTCTCTCTCTCTTTCTTTCTTTCTTTCTCTCTCTCTCTTTCTTTCTTCTTTCTTTCTTTCTTTCTTTCTTTCTCTCTCTCTTTCTTTCTTTCTTTCTTTCTCTCTCTCTCTTTCTTTCTTCTTTCTTTCTTTCTTTCTTTCTTTCTTTCTTTCTTTCTTTCTTCTTTCTTCTTTCTTTCTTTCTTTCTTTCTTTCTTTCTTTCTTTCTTTCTTTCTTTCTCTTTCTCTTCTTTCCTTAATAGAGCAGTTTCAGGTAAAGCACATCAGTAGGACAATTTGGTTCTTGCCTGGATCTATTTTAAGTTTAAACCTAAATGATGTCAAATTAGGCAAAAATAAACTAAAAAGTGTGTGAACATCCAGCTGTTCTCCCTTCATTGCACCAGATACCTGGATACTTGGAGGCAAAATAAGCTTGACTCTGGGGAATTATTAGAGGAAATAGTATATTATGCAAAAACGGATGTGTTACTGAAATGAATGCACTACATAAATATTAAGAAAGAAGATGAGTGGTCTTGGATAGCTCCTTCTGAGCCCATCACTCCCTCCTGAGCTCCTCTGACTCACTAGGCAGATAATGTTTTGTAGCTGAAAGACTGTGTATGTACAATGCTTACCACCTGCCTTTCACCCTGCTGAGTTATTAAGCTGAGTGGAGAAGTGTTTGTAAAGTACTTTCTGGATTCTTAGATGATGTGTTTATCAAGTAAAACATATCTCTAAGTGTTTCAATCTCAGCTTGAAAGTCACTTCCCAGATCAAAGTAATGTATATCAACACAACAGGCGATCTAACTCTGAGCCAGAAATGCATTAAATGAAGGGCCATTGATGTACACCTGGGCCCATCTCCTGGCCATGAAAAGTTTCCAGCTTTAGTAAAAGGAAACCTCAGGAGCAGCTCACACTCCAGGACACAATGTGGCAGGCCCAGGCAATAAAACACCTGCTGTAGGAAGGAATCTTTTTGTCAATAAATAAGACAATGTGTTTCCTTTGAGTGAAGAAATATAAGCTAATTAGGACTGCATTCTTAACCCACAGATCTGCCAGTTTGCTTAGTTCATGCAATTCATCAAGATGAAAAGATAATATAACAGCAGTGTCCAACACTATTTTTTTCAGGACCTTTCTTGATTTCCCAAGTCTTATTTAAGAGCTTCTTTCATGTGCTCCCAAAGAGCCAACACCAGTGACCTTTATGGAGGGCCTGCTCTGTGTCAGGAATGGTTCTGGGGGCTACAAAACAACAACCTTACCATCATGGAGACTACATCCCAGTGGGTGAGATACGATAAAAGAGCATCCAGCAAATATGACATGCAATAGCAGTTAAAGACAAAAGAACTGTAAGGAAAAATGAAGCAGGGTGAGAGAATAGAGAATGCTAGGGCTGGGGTAGAAGAGGGAGTTTTCTTATGTGGGGTAGTCAAAGCATCCTCTCAGACGAGGTGTGGTGATATAAAAGTGGGTTCACAATTTTTTTTTTGTCGTTCTTCCTATCAAAGATAGAGTCTAGGTGCCCTCCTCTTGAAGCTAATAGTGTCTTTCTTAATCCCTCAATGAGTAGAACACAGTGGAAGTGAGCCTTCATGACTTTAAGGCTAGGTTAGGGATGGCCAGGCAAGTTCTGCTGGCTTATCTAAAGACATTTGCTCTGTTAGCCTTTTCCCACTATGTATAAAACTGACTACCCTGAGTCTACCACATGGAGGATAGAGAGAAAGAGAGAGAAAGATAAAGAGACAGAGTCTCAAGGAGAAATGACTGTTCCAGCCCCTTGCTTTTTCAGTCTTCCCAGCTCAAATGACAGACACATGAGTGAACGAGCCATCATAATAATCCCAGGCCCTGCCATCATCTGACTACATCCATGTGAGAGACCCATGGAAACCATTTCACTGAGCCCACTCAACGCTTGGACTCATGAGCCAATAAAATAATTGGTATTGTTTTAAGCTACTGTTTTGGAACAGTTTGTTACACAGCAAAAAATGACCAGAACAGGAGGTGATACTTGGTTAGATACTTGGATGAATTCAGAGAGAAGCTATGTGAGTGTCTAGAAAAGAAATGTTCTATGCTAGGGGAAAAAAAGTGCAAAGGCCCTGAGAGAATATGTTGGAGGCACAGAAGTATGGTGACAGAGCAGAGTAAACAAAAAGGAGAATGGAAGATGTGCCTGGAGAAAGAGATTAGGTGCAGCTCCTGCCTTGTAGGCTGTGATGAGGAGTTTGGGTTTGCTTATGAGCTTGATGGAAATTCTCAGAGGAGTATGAGAACAAGGGTACCACCCAGAGTTATGTTTTTAAAAGATTTAAAAATGTCTCTGGTTACTAGATGGAAAGCTGACTAGTGGGGTGTGAGCAAGGTTGGATACAGGCCAGAAATGACAGTGATTTGGACTAGAATAGTCACAGTAGGGATACCAGGCAGTGGGTAGATCTGGGATATATTTTAAAGATAATACCAACAGATGTGCTGTTAGATTGTCTGTGGGGAGGATGCAAATAGAGGATTCAAGTGTGATTCCCAGGTTACCACCTGGGTAATTTAATGAGCAGCGGTGCAGGTTGGGTGAGGTCGGTAGAGAAATCAATGGGTATGTTTTGGACGTGTTAAGTTTGGGATGCCTGTTAGAGTTTTCAAGAGCTGCTGACTTAAGTAATTAGGCATTGCACTCAGGGAAGTGAGGTGCACTATAGATACAAATACGAGAGTTGTCAGAGTATAAGTGCTATGCCACTCCATGAGGCTGGGTGTGGGTGTGTATGTCTGGAGTAAGGCTGAGGTTGAGCCAACATTTAAAAGAAATGCTACAACAAGTCTATAGACTGATGGGAATGATTCGGTACAAAGGGAGATATTGATGATGCAGGAGAGAAGGGGCAGTTTCAGGAGCAAAGTCTTTGCAGAAGCTAGAACAGATGAAGCCAGTGCACAAGTGGAATGGTGAGGCTCACAGGAGCCTGTCTCCCCTAGTATCATGGGCTTCACTCAGAGACCTTGGCTGAGCTTCAATCGCTGTGTATTTGCTTCTATTCCTGAGAAGACTGTAAGCCCAGTGAAGGCAAGACCCTTGCAACTTGTTTTACACTGAAGTTCCTGATGCCATGTCTGGCCTGTGTTACAAACTTAATAGATATTTGTTGTACTACCTGGATGAATAGACAAACAACCATCCTTGTTTAATAGTAGTTGACAAATAAATATCTGTTAACTTATATTGAATATGAATATTAAAATCGTAGGTGTACACAACCAAAGGAGGGAAAACTGACGTTTTGGATGTCGTCAATTTAATAGTTAAGCCTCTTTTTTCCATTAACAGATGTTTGGGTATTTTTCCAGATTGTTGAGATAAATTAAACTCAAATAAATTGAATGATAATTGCTAACATTTGGGAGTGCTTAGTTTATGTCAGGAATTCTTCGAAGCCTCTATTATGATCTCACTTAATTTTGACATGAGCCCTATGAGATATCTATTACTAGTATTACCATCATTTAAAGACGATGAACTGAGTGAGCCACAGAAATGGTGACTAATTTTCCTCAGTTTACACAGCAGAGGGCACCTGGTGGCCAGATTGGGATTCAAACCCAGGCGGTTTGTCTCCAAGGCCTACCTACCTAGCCTCTCTCAGGACTTCTAACTCCCTGTTTAGTGCTCTTTCTTAACTGTATGAAAAAAGAAGACTAAGATAAGTATGAAAATCATAACTACACCAAGAACATACCACCGATGCTGTCAAAAGATGAATGTTAGATTAGGGAAGGTGTTTGTAATTCTTACCAGAACCGAAGGACTGGTTTATAAAGTGGTCATAGAAATGCATAAGAGAAAGACAAGAAGCTCAATGGCAAAAAGAGTAAAGAACGTGGACAGTCACAAGGAAAAACATATACATGGCTTTTAAACAGATGAAAAGATATGCAACCTTATTGTGGGAATCATTTCGTAATGTATAAAAACATTGGATCATCATGATGTACACCTGAAACTAATAGGATATTATATATCAGTTATATTGCAATTAAAAAATAAAAAAGAGAGAAGGAGATTAAAACTATTTGAAGAAGCATTTTTTTTTTTTTACACCAAAAAGAGAGACTGACAAATATCAAAAAAGTTGGCTAAGAGTTGTTGCTGAGGCTGTGGTAAGTAAACACTCTCATACTCTGCTGGGGAAAGTGCAAAGTAATAACAAACCTCCCGGGGCCATGGGGCCATTTAAGCAAAGTCACAAAGGTGATTTCCTTTTGACCCCTTTACATCACTTCTGGGAATGAGTCCTCAGGTGTAACTATCCACTTGTAAGATGACATACAGATAAAAATATCCATTGCAATATTATTTATAGTACAAAAGATTGGAAACAACTTAAGTATTCATCAATTAAAGATGGATTATCTAGACTGCATATCCACACGATGGGAAATTAATCAGTTGTGAGGAGAATTAGGAAGGTCCTTCTAACTGATACAGCAAAGTTTCCCGGATATATTATAAATTATATGGGAAATATAAATTATAAAGGAAAAAGCAAAGTACAAGATAGTGTATAAAAGGAAGTGGAAAAATTAGATTACATATGTGCCCATGCTTTAATCTACACTAAGACATTCTGGAAGGAAACACAGAAAGTTAATGAAGGTGGCTGCCTATGAGAAGAGGGTAGGGCAGGAGAGGGTATATTCTAAGACTTTAAACATAAGAACATAAATCTGATGAAAAGTTATGGGTAGGGAAATCAAGACTTCTCAATTTGTTATATTTTTTGATCTTTGAACCATGTATATATGTTGTTATTTATAAATTAAAAAAATATATAGTGATAGCAGTACCCATGGCACTCAAAGCTGGCCCGTCACTGTGCTAAGGACACTGCATGAATTATCAAGAATTTCACCTAGTAAGTCACATTTTTATTCCCACTTTGCAAGTGAGGAACAGATTTAGAGAAACTGAGGACATTGCCTCGGGTCACATGGCTCATAAACGGTGGACCCTGGAATCAAACTCAGGCCACCCGCTTCCAGGACCTGTGTTATGAGCTATGACTCTACTAGCACATTGGTTTTAACATTTCTGTTCTCCTTAGAGAAGCATAAGGGATGATGCCCCATTCGTGGCCTATTCTCATGGGTACTCTTACGTTTGTAAACAAACGATTATTGATACATCCCCAACAATTCATGGGTAGCAATAGCTCACTGTCGCTGTGGCTTCAGGTGAAGTCATCTGCAGCCATGTGATACCTCCTGAAGGCAGCTGTAACTCTATCCCTTGTTTTCCTCAACCAGAAAGCATATCAGAGTAATAGCAAGTGATTATTAAAAACCACATTTCACATATATTGAGTTTTGTGCCAGGCACAGATGTTGGAAGTACAATGTATGAATGATAATTTAACTGTCCTAGAAATCCTTATTAGATAGGTGCTGTTATTGTCACTGTTATGGGGTGAATTGTGCCCCACCCCCTCCACCAAAGCTGAAGTTCTAACCCCTGTACCTCAGAATGTGATCTTATTAGGAAAAAGGGCCTTTACAGAGGAAATCAAGTTAAAGGGGATTCATTAGGGTGAGCCCGAATCCACTGTGATTGGTGTCCTCCTAAGAAGAGACAATTTAGAACCCTACAGAAATGCGCAGAGGAAAGATGAGTGAAGATGGAATGATGTAGCTGGGAGCCAAGGAGGCCAAGGATGCCGATCACCAGCAGAAAGTAGGAAGGATCCCACCCAGAGCCTCAGAGGGAGCACCGCCCTGTGGGCACCTTGATTTCAGGCTTCTGGCCTCTAGAATAGTGAAGCAATAGATTTGTTGTCTGAAGCAGGCCAGAGTGTGGTACCAGGAAATGAATACAACTACCAGCCTACAGATGAGGGAATCAAGGTACAGGAAGGTTGAGTACCCCGCCCGAATTTACATGGTTGGTTGGTAATGGTGCCTCGAGCTGAGTTTGGGAAGCCTGGCTCCAGGGGAGGGCCCCATTCTGATCACATCTGTATTTTAAAAAATCATTTGCCAACTCCAGTTGTCTGGCTGAAGTGATGTGTCTCCCTTCCTGAGGGGTATGCATCCTCGGTTTTGACCTCCACCCTCTATCAAAGGGCAGAGCACGGCCTGTTCGAGCCGGGGAACCCTAACAAGCTCCTAAGGGCCTGGAGGTGAGAGTGCTGGAAGCCAAGTCCAGCTCGGCGGTGCAGCTGCTCAGAGCTGGGGGGCCAGCCGGGGGCTTTGAGGTCCTCCCTGGAACAGCCGAGCATGGCTGGGACCCAGGGGCACAGACTTCAAAGTGGCTGCAGCCTTCCCCACGGCCTCTCATTTTTGATCAGCGGGAGTCTCAATCCAGGAATGTGGGTTGCTTACAGTGTTTTGTTAACTTAAGAAAGGGCCAGAAGGCTACAGCAACTTGTAGTAAATTGCCTTCCCAGATCCCCTTTGTACCCGATGCCCAGAAAATGTTTTCTGGGTGCAACAGTGCTTTTTAGCGGACATGGGCAGAGGAAGTGATGGCAAGAGGGAAGGCCTGGTGCAGCATGCAGCCAGACCCGTGCTGGCCCGGGTGGGGGGGGGGTTGGCCCTCCGTGGGTGATGCAGCCCTGTGAGCAAACCAGGGGCCCAGGGGAGCGCAGGAGCCACGGCAACCCCCCCCCGCCCCCCCCACTGCGGCCCAGGGGCCGGCGGAGATGTGCTTGGCAACAGATGTCAGATTCCAGAACAGAATCTGGTTGAACCAAGAGTCAAATGATCAAAGTGGAAACGGACGCAGGTTGCGGTTGTGTCTGGGCAGAGGGAGAGCGTTTGGCCAGATACGGTGCCCCAGCTCTACTGACAAAACCCGAAATACTTCCATACTGTCCCCAAACCAGATCATTCTGGATCGGATGGCACAGGTCTATGTGTTCTCCAGCAACTCTGGGCACAGCATAGATGTTCGGTAACATCCTATTAATCTGCTTGATTTATTTCCTGGCCCGACTTGGCAGAAGCTTCGTGTTCCCAATGAGGATCAGAGCAAAAGGAAAGTCTTTGCTGGAATCAAGGCTGACGGGCCCACAGGATGGTGATTCTTCTTGAAAGGAAGAACTATGACCCTAAGCCTGAGGTCAAAATGTATGCCTCTGGACACAGCTTGGGGTGTCAAGGAGGAGAAGTAAAATGCTTAGCCTTTGCCTGACCTGGGGACAGAAAGGTGATGCAGCCACCTGTTAGGAGTGCTAGACATTGGGGCAGAATGAGGGAGAGATGAATTTTCTTTCCTTTAAACTTTTCAGGGGTTAGACACTGATAAAGTCCGGTTTAGCAATCATACCCTGGTGAAAACCAGCTTCGTTTCTTAATTCCAAGTACCTAAAGATTATCTTGGCCTTATTAACATTTGAATGCCTTGTTTAAAAGAAATTGCTGGAAAGGGCAGCAGGTTTCCTTAGACAACTCTGGAAGACACACTCCTGTACTTTTCCTCACCCTTTTTCAAAGTTTAAACTTTGGGGCTATCTTAATGTGGATTGAAGTTTCTTATACCTGCTTTCCTGTTAAGAAGGAGACCTTGAAATATCAAAGCCAGCAGTGAAATTCCAGAGACAAATGGAAAAGCGACTCACCTAGGAGTGGGCCCGGCGGTCAGGACGCTTATTTCGAAAATGCATAGTGCAAAGGCAAACCTCTGGCCCGCAGACATCTGCTCTGGCTAGGCAGTGCCGAGTGGAATGGCCAGACAGGTCCTGCCAGGTGTTGATCTGCAAAGGGCCAGAGAACTGGGAGATGATTACTGCTTGTTTTTTGGTCGGGATTTTGGTCAAACGGGGCTTCCTGGGAGCCAAAGTCCAGTCAAAGGAGAGTCGTTTCATAATTCTTGGCCTACTGTTTTCTTATACTGACCAGCATATTGGGACAAGGAACCCATGGGTGCTGAGTGGACTGAGGTTAGCAGGAGGGTTGAAAACAAAAAACAAAAACAAAAACAAAACAAAAGGCCAGTGTTTCTCCTCCAGGGAGACCTCAGGAGGAAGAATGAGAGAATGTATAATTTAGGGGAAAAATGGGCCTGTGGATGGTTCTCAGAGAGGCATAAATTAGTAAAAGAAATTAGTCGAAGAAGAGCCCTGGTTGGAACAGGTGGCAGGGACAGATGTGAGATCTGAGAGCGAACGGTGTGGGTTATTGCCACATGGGTGTAGCAAAGTGCAAAATGCAGTTATAAAGCTGCCTTTCTTGATAGATGCAGTGGATCATTCTGAATCTAGGTAAACTCCCTAAGGCATGCATAATATCCCGCAGGAGGGAATGTTCCCCTTATCTCAGGAATATACCTGTCAGCCAGATCGATCCTGGGATGGAGCAATTTACTTTAATCCATCATAAGGGACTCCCTCCCCTTCCTATTTTCACTTTCCCTGGGACTCGTGGAAAGGGTAAGGTGTCTCCAAAGTGCCAGAGGGTATGGATGCCACAGCTGCTCTTAAAACACAGGTCCAGGATAGAATGACCTGGCACCCGTGAAAAACCACTGATGCCTGGCCACCCCCCACCTATTCCTATTTAATTGGTCTGAGATGGGACCTTATATCAGTATTTTTTTTTTTTAAAGCTTGCTAAGTCATTCAAATGCGTGCCAGGGCCGGGATTTAGAATGACGAGCTTCAGAAGCAATATTTCATTAAATTTTTGAAAAAATATTTGCTGGCACAGGACTTAAGGGGCCTTCATCAATACTTATTAATTACAAATAGGCAACTTTCCAACGTTAGGACATATGCAGACTGATAACACAGAGGGTGGGGCCGGGGGGTAGCAGCTAGTTTTTCCAGCATTGCCCTACCTTTCCGCTAATGGTGCCACTTAGAGTAAAAGTTATTTATTCTCCATAGGCTTTCTTGTTGTGTATGTGGAGACTTGGAGATCTCTAATGGGGCTGATTTCAGCCGTTCCTGAGCTTGCTGTCAACCTGCAGATGGTGCAGAATTGCCGAGTAATGTGGTGATTCGAATGTGTGCAGCAACACTGGTCCCCAAGCCGATGATGAAGATCTATGCCCAAGGACACTTCTTGGGAGTCTTAGCTAATGACAAGCGGAGACGGGCAAGATAAGGTGACGTTTTATGCTAATTAGACTTAATGCTCATTGGTTAGACTTTGTGATTCTTGATAATTAGATGTGAATGGAGATTGAAAATCACTTCTGTCCTTGGAGACTGACTCACCGCCTCAAAGGGTGGAAGAGGGGAGAAGGGGAATTTCTTAGCTGGCTGCTTGAATGCTGTAGAAGTTCGGTAGAAGTTCTGTTTCTTTTATCCCCATGGTTCAGGCTAAACATAATGTAGCAAAGGAATGGGAGCAAAATAATATAACAATATATTAATTATATATTATATGTTAGTGATATATAATATATGGTATATGTTACATTTTTGTAGTGCTTTTAACTCTTTTTTGACCTTAACACTTATCTGACATTTTTATAAATGAGGTTTATACTTCTGTGTGTATCTAGGGGAAGTGAAGCATGCTGGACTAGAGAAATGAAAACAATAACATATTTATTTAATACGTAATGGCTTTCTTTTTTTAAGATTTTATTTATTTATCTGAGACAGACAGTGTGCGTGAGCATGGGGAGGGGCAGAGGGAGAGGGACCACAGACTCCCCACTGAGCAGGGAGCCTGATGCAGGGCTCAGTCCCAGGACTTTATCCCAGGATCCCTTTGATTATGACCTGAGCTGAAGGTAGATGCTTAACTGACTGAGCCAACCAGGTGTCCCAAGACACAATTGGCTTTCAAAGAAAAGAAAGGACAAAAGTTTGTCAAACTTCTATGTGTCAAGGTAATATACATGTGTATGTATATATATATATTTACATACATAAATAATATATATAATTTATATAATTTTTATATATAATATATTTTATTATATATGAATAATATATTATATATTTTATATTTATTTGTATATAAATAAATAATATATTTTAATATATAAATAATATAATGTATATAATTTATATATATATAAAATAGCTAACATATATACACACACACACACACACACACACAAGTATAAAATCTCATTTAATCCTCAAAATAATCCATTTTACAGTTGAGGAAACGAAAGTGCACAGAGATCACATCATTTGTCCAACATCACGCAGCGTCTGCAGTCAGTGAGAAACTGGCATTCAAACTTGGTGTGCCTGACTCCTCATCTCAGTCTCTTCCCACCACACATCAGTTGTGTTATGTTGTTATGTTAAACAACTTGAAACTGTAAAATTTCTCACTAAACCCTCTCAACTCTATAAATAGTAGGCTTCTGGTTTAGCTTTACCGATGAGGCCCAGAGAAATACAGCCAAGACTGCAAAGACAAAGTGGCCGAGGCGGGATTTGAATAAACATGTCTTCAAACTCTGATGCCAGAGTTTTCCACTCTGCTGAGGGCTCTCAAAGTTTTCTCCACTCAGGAGCCTTAAAAAAGAATTTTGTTTAATTTCCCTTTGGTTTCAGTTTGCTTGGGAACTTTGTGGCACTAAATTATATCTATTGCACAATAATTATACTTTTTCCTGTTTTTTAAATTTTTTATTTTTGAAAAGATTTTATTTATTTATTCATGAAAGACACACAGAGAGGGGCAGAGACATAAGCAGAGGGGGAAGCAGGCTCCATGCAGGGAGCTCACTGTGGGACTGGATCCCAGGACCCGGGGATCCTACCCTGAGCCGAAGGCAGATGCTCAACTGCTGAGCCGCCCAGGCATCCCACGTTTTCCTGTTTTAAAGTCAGAGTCACGCACGTGTATACATTAGAATGTGTGACCATTAGGCAGAAACACTTAATTTTTACTGAAGTGATGTAAAATGTTGGGTGTAATTTCCATCTGGCTCTCTTAAAGTGATGGAAGCAGTTTTCTGGAAGTTTATTACTAGAAATTTCATGGACTCCCTCAGTGTTCAGGGATCTCAAGATGCAGGCGCCATCTCATTCCGTATCTGTTTCTGACTGAATCCTAAAGGATCCGTGTGTCCTACACCAACCATACTGAAATTGTAGTGCTTTCACTTATGACACACACAACTGAGGGAATTAGAATCATTAAACAGCAGGCCCCTTGGTTTGGGGTGTGTCCCATTTCCTGCTATGTCCCCAAAGTCTAGGAATGTGCCTACCACTATTAGGCTTCAACAGTTATTGGGAACTATGCATTCATAGATGAATAAATAAATGTAGATGAGGAAAATGATGTCCAGGAATAGGAGGTGACACTCCCAAGGTCACACGGTTAGAGGTGGGGGGGCATCAGGTTCCAGCTCTCTCCCTGTTGGTTCTGTGCCATTTTCATTACAGGACTTTCAAAATGAGCTCTTTTATAATGCAAGAGAGCACGATTTCTCTATGGAGTGGTTCTGGGGCTGTTTGTGAAGTTCAATGGGAGTGATGTAAGTCTGGCGATCCCTTTACAGTAATAAGAATTCCTGTGGCTCAGATCTGTTTACAGTCACATGGAACTACTTAGGGCCCCCTGAATTGCATTACAGCACTTCATTTAAGGAAAGACTCAATACAATCCCTCTTTCTTTTGAAGTTGACAAGATCTGGCTATGCCACCTTCTGCCCTTCTGTTCACCAACACTGTTGCCTGTCTACATTCACCCAAGACTTTTGACACTGTCTTCTCTCTCTCCCCACTCCAACGCCAGCTTTTTCTTTAGTGATGTCAGTGTTCTCTGAAATACCGCTGCACCTAACTCTTTCTGGATTCCAACAGTTCTATGAATATTTATCTTAACCCCATCTAGCCCACTGTCCTAGCGTCATTCTAACACCTGTAATGGCTTCATCTTTGCAAATGTCAATATCCTTACTGTCTGACCACTGTCTCCAAGTCTTCCAAGCTGCCTCATCCTCATCCTCTCAATATCCCCTTTCTCTGCTTTATTGAACATCCAGCTCCTTGATTTCTTCATTTTGAGTTTCTCTTATCGTTATTGCCTTTGTCAGCCACACTTTTTTCTTTTCTTTTCAGTTTGTATCAGGTTTCTTCCCTTACTACGTGGTTGTGCTCAACCTATTGCAGTTTTCCCTTGGCCTTTATTACTCCACTGAAGACCTCCTTATTGATAAATTTGATGGACACTTCTGGGCCCTGATCTCTGTCGCATAGAGGCATCTGTCTGGACTGGCCATTCTTATGCTTTAAGACTTGCTGTTCCTTTGACTTTTGTGATACATTTCCTGATCATCTGCTTCTCTTTTGCCAGCTCCTCTCCCTTATCTGTTATACAACGTTAATATTCCTCAGTGGTCTGTCCTCTACCGTTTCCACTTCTCAGTCTCTACCCTTCTTTTCTTACACACTCTGAAGATTAAGCCTACTATTCGGAACCAGAAATCTCAAAAGATTGGTCTGTTGAAGTTCCTTTACCAGGAACTTCTGGGTTTTTGTTTCAGAAGTGTAGATATCTAGAAGTGAGACTGCTTGAAAAATGCAACACTAATAGAGTTACTTCCCAGCTTAACAATCTTCAAGTACTTCTAAGAAATCTCAAAGTGGACTTTGATTTGCCTATGGTAATTTGAACTTACTTCTAAAATCACACACATAATTCTTGCCCTGTCCCTGTCCAGGAAGCTCTTCTTATATTCCTTATTTTTATTAATGAGTCACCATTAACGGTCTTTCGGGTTTCTGTATCTGGAAGTCATCTTTCTTTTTATTGCATTAGTATTTTGACAGTATGCATAGTGTTAAGCAGGCTCATAATGGTTACTTCATAGTTATTCCATAGTTATTTCATAGTTACTGGATGACTGGTTGATTTCACTTGGCTCGGATATGTTTGGTTTCTGGAACTTGGAACTTTGACAAAAAGAAACTAGTATTTGAGGACAAAACTGTATACAGATTTACCAATTAACAACATGTAAGCCCAACTAAATATAATAGGGGATGATGCTTTGCAAATTTTAAACTCTCTTTGATTTTCTCTTTTAAAACTATGTTTTCTTGATTCTGCAACCTCAAGGCTGAATTGTGAGGCTTCTTACCCAGGGAAGGAGATAGTAGAATAAAGAAGCAATCAGTCACCTGTGAATCTCAAAGTAGTGGAGACAGCATGGCTTGTGATGTTGGTAATGTGAAAATATTGCCTCTCCTGCTGGATCAGAGCAGTTGTGAGAGGGAGAGAGGCAGAGCGGGGAGAGGCGGGCCTGGAGATGAGTTTTCGAAGTAGTCTTTCAGGCCACCCTTTGGAATGGGGCCAGCATGGTAAGTAGGTTGAGGTCAGAGACAGATGTTTCTCTCCTTGCCATCTGGAACTCTGGGAGAGCAACTTCCAGGCTTTCTCAGTATGGGGGAAGCCAAACCAGAACAAAAGTGGTTGTGGTGTGTAGTTGGGCAGAGGAAGGACTGATTTTGGCTTCCTAGGTTTCTTTGGCTGTTTTGGGCCACAGAGGATACGAACAAGTTCCCGGGCCCTGAGGAGGGATAGGGGAAGGGATAGCTGGTAAACTAGCGACAGGATTGCTCCATGAATGATGATGTGGCCCTGGAATTGAGGGCAGAGATGCAAAGGCACTCATAGCAGATCCCTGGAGTCTAGTCAAGGATGCCTGAGATGGAGGTCCAGGCTGCAGGGAGAACCACCCAGCCTTGCAGGCCACTCAGCCGCATGGAGAGGAACAGACTCTCCATTCTTTAGCCAAGAGTATTCGTTACAGATCCCACAAGGTAGTAGCCAAGTAGATGGGGTATATGCTATAGAGATCGGAAGAATCAGAGGACACTACAAGGACCTACCTGAGAATCTAAACCCTTTCTCAACTTTCCTCTCTCCCATCAAACTAACCATTACAGAGAAGAGCAGTATGAAATACTGGGCACATAGCCAAGAAGGAAAGTATCCTTAGAGGGAGTGATCACGGCTAGAGTGGGGTTGCAAGACCAGACTAAATGTTGGCATTCATACCCAGCAGAATAGAGACCTGTGAGGAGGAGCACACTGGGGAAAGAAAGAAAGGGGAGAGAGAAAGGGAGAGGGAAAAAAAAAGAGAAAGAAAAAGAAAGAAAGAAGAAAGAAAGAAAAAAAAAGAAAGAAAGAAAGAAAGAGGAATGTGTATATATTTTTTCTCTCCACCCTAGTGTAGTGTAAGCAAATTTTTGACCCAGTTTAAGAAAAACATTTTTTTTTCTTCTCCAGACATGTTTTGCTAATTCTTTTTCTGTAGGGGAAGGGCCAGTCGGTAATTACAGATGATTTAACTCAGGAACTTAATCCTATTTTTGGTCTGGCATCATCTCCTTCATTTTTTCCCCTTTACTGATCTGTGCTTTTCCTATCGTGGGGGTTTTGTGTGAATTGTTGGGCTGCAAGACATCTCTCTGCTCTGTGATCACTTGTTCAGTTTCCAATCTCTACAGTGCAAAGGATTGTGTTTGTCAAAGGATTGTGTTTGTCAAATTAGAAGAATGAAGAAAGTCATCACCACTAATAGGTTTTTTAAACCCTGAAGAACTGAGAAGGAGAGAATGAGAAAGCACTGAATAAAATAAACTGTGTCGTGAGTACATAATTTTGATCCAGTTCATTAAGAGCATGATCCCATTGGTGTTTGAGTTTTGTGAAAA
This sequence comes from Vulpes vulpes, assembly GCF_048418805.1. NCBI lineage: Eukaryota > Metazoa > Chordata > Mammalia > Carnivora > Canidae > Vulpes > Vulpes vulpes. Next base: position 128,324,240 of record NC_132783.1, on the reverse strand, counting down.
ATATACAACAACAGTAATAGATATAAAATTGGGCTCCTCATTGACCGTGGAACACCCAATTGGCCTGCTTGTGAGCAGATGCAGGATGATTTGTTATTTATAATGTAGAAGATATTGGGAGAACATTACTCATAGCTCATCTTTCATTGTGAGCAGCTCATAGCTTACGTGAAACATTCTGATGGAAAATACCTGAATTAGAATGTACTGTGTGAGGTTAGATTGATGCGTTGCATTTATAATAACTAGATAATTCAAACTTCTAAGTGACACTTAATTCATTCTGAGAATGTGCCCTGAAAAGCCCAAAGAGGGACCAATTTGCCCAATTAAACATAAGCATAAATATATCATGATAGACATACTGCGTGTAGGAAGTAGAAGAGGAGAAAAGTACTAAGAAGAGAATAAAATCTTGGTGAATGTGAGACAAGCCAGTGCAAATAGGCACTGGGCCAGTTTTTGGAGGTAGTGGAGTGCTGGTGAATTTGAGGTTAACTGCAAGGACACTGGCCATTTCAGCCACTTACTAGCTCAGCGACTTTGGGGAGTTCCTTAAAGGTTTTGTGCCTCAGTGTCTTCTTCCATAAAATGGTGGTGGTGGTAGCAGCCTACCTCATAGAACTGACATGGAAATTAAATTGTTTATTGTAACGCACTCAGAATAGTGTCTGTTGTGTGGTAAATGCTGGGGAGGTGTTTGTTGTTATTATTCAGTGACTTTTGTGGACCATGTCAGCATCCAGTCTGGTTTTCCAGATTTGGTAGTTGGGCTCGCAGTGAAGAGAGATGAAGGATTGTGAAGTATGTCAGGTAGTAACAGTTCAGGAACTCCACAGTCCTTTCTCTGCCACGCTTCCAACTGAGATGGCAGACATCCCTTCAAGGCCAAGTTAGGTTATACCAACAATAAAGCCACCTGGACAGTGGCTTTTAGTTCACCTGCCTTTCTACTTCTTATTGCTCTGATAACCCTCATGGTACCAACACACACAAACTAGTCCTCTGCATTCTTGAGCTTACACCTTCTAGTCCAGGTACCTTGGCATTGGCTTTGCTGACTGTGCCTTCCGTGTGTGCTTCTCTTCTGCCCTGAAGGTGCTATGTCGTCAAAGACCGCTGTGATCTGCACTTGGAGGCAAGCCAGCTTAGGGTTAAACTATCACCCAGGCATGTGGGAGACACATTGACTAATCCATCACCCATTTCCAAGGCCCTCTTGCCAAGGCCGGCTTCAAGGGCATGTGACCAGTTTAGTCGGACAGGGCTCAAACACTCGGGAAGGCCCCATGTTTGGTTTAATATTCTCTCAGCGCCACTTTGGAATTCTTAATTTTGTGCTTGGACTTTTGTTTTGAAAGCAAGTTTGATTGGAAAATGGAGCACGCCCATGAACAGAGGAAATGCTCACTGTGTCCCTTCTACTATGCCGCCACATTTGCACAGAATGTTTCTGTTGCCCCATGAACATGTAATTTAGGTGGACCCATGATGTGTGGGAGTTCAGTGAGTCAAAGCAAAAGTGAGTATGAGGTAGATGTCTGTTGCCCATCACTGTGTAAGTGACAGCCCTGAGAGGTCATACGCTCCATTTGAACCAGAACTTAACTTCCAACACAAAAAGAAACACAAATGACCAAGAAACACAAATGACCAAGAAACACAAATGACCAAGAAACACTATCATATCTTTCTTACTAGTGGTGTCACTTCTCTGCATTAGCCATCTACTTACGCTGAAAATAATAATATGAAAGGAAAGAAAAAGATAGAACCACTCGTATTTCTTCTTTTCACCATTTCTCTTTACTCATTAGTGAACTAAAGGTAGCATGTACTGATAGAATGTTCAGGTATCAAGAAGTGAATTAAGAACAGTTGAGTTCGTTTTGTGCAGTGTTTCTACTGTTCTGGTAGGAATGAAATACATATATTAAGTATATATGCATGTATGAGTTATGAAATACAAGTTGCATGATTTCAGCAATTCCAGTTACCAGCTGAAGATTAGCAATAAAATTCACACGAACACTTTAAAATTCTATTTCTTTTTTACTTAGAACAACATTAAATAGCAAATAAAATATGTTATAATAAGAAAAAGGTTGCAGAAGGAAGGATATGTTCATGCATTAGTGTCTTTAATAGAATTTTCTGCCCTGGTTTGTGAATAATGAGCCCTCTATTTTTATTTTGTCCTATGCCCCATAAATTATTTAGCCAGCCATGTCTCTTCCTTAACTATTTTCATTACAGAGGTTGGCAAAGCTAAAAACTTGACTTCCCAGCATCCTTTGCAATTAGCAATAGCCATGTGACCAAATTCTGGCCAATGAGACGTAGTGAAGTAGTTGGGAAGCCTGGAGGAAAACTGAAATTACTGGTTCAAGGAGCAGACCTTGGCTGTGCTGCTCTTTCCTGTTCTGAACCTCCTTCAACACTAACATCATATTTGGAGCTATGCAGCCATCTTGTGACCATTAGGCAATAAACGAGAACAGAAAGCCATAAGGCTACAAAAGTTGGAGTGAAAAGCTAAAAAAGAGTCAATGTCCTTGAGAGCCTTGTTGAGCTGCTCAGCCAATACCAGCAGCTCTCAATCTAGACTTTTTATGTGAGAAAAATAACTTGCTACTAATTTTAATCACTGTAAGCCTTTCCATTGATGTAGTCTTTTTATTGCCAATGGCTATGTGGGCTATAGGGTGCCTGCCTGTTCTCAGGGCTTTTTATTAAAAAAAAAGACAACTCCTCCTGCTTCTAACTATCATTTCCATCATCAAGTCTCTAGGCCAGTCTCTTACGCTAGTGAGGGAGGTGGGGAGGTAAATGTCACATCAGCTTTCCATTCCTGGTCCCTTCCCTCTCCATTTGCTCCTGTGATCCAGCACTCCTCTTAGTGCCCCCCAAACAGAAGGCTTTGTGATGATCAATCAGTGTAAGTGCGTACCTGGTAGAAGCAGCCTCAGACACACCCCAGAACCATTCACAGCTCAGCATCAGCCCAGGCAGGTCATCATGTAACTTCTACAATGGCAATAACTTCACTTTCTCACAATTAAGGTAAAATAATAGTGATTGAAGTTAACCAAAATGAAAAGAGAATTGACATCAAACTCCATAAGTAACATCAGAAGAAAACTTAGTTATCGAGACTTTCAGAATCACTTTTTGTTTGTTTGTTTTGTTTTGTTTTCTTTTATAACCATCTCAACTTTGGTCAAGGCAGAAACCCAGTTTCTTTGCCACCGAGTAGCCCACACTGTCATCTCCTTGGAGACTGGCACTCATATGATTTCAGCACAATAGAGGTTTAGTAATTAAGTACATAATTCCAGAAAAGCAAGGGCAAACAAGGGGCTCAGATCCTCATTAGGTGAGATGACACATGGCTGGCCCTTGGCCATCAGCCTGGCTATTATTAGGACATGTTAACAAGGCTGCTGCTGTCACACCGCTTTGTGTGTGTCTAAGTTTGGCATATCAATTTAGAACTGAGTCTTAGTTATTTTTATTAGAAGAAAGTTAGTTAAAACAACATTTCCCAGCAAGAATTAAATGTTTTATTATTTAGCAATTTCCTCCAAATGGTAATAGCTTAAATATTTACCAGGGACTTTTAGGGAGCTCCTGTCTTTTACTAGATGACTTTGTATTGAACTTTATCTGGGAACACGGGTCAAAGTCCTCACTCATCAGCTTATTGCAAAGTCAACCAAACTTCTGAGTTAGCTACATTTTCTGTTTTTTCCCCTCCCTGCTTTCAGCACAGGAAAGACACAGAATTTGCTGTGTTTGGCTCTCTCTAGATACCATGGTTAACATTCTGATGGAGGAATTTGAAATCACAGACTGAAAAGATATCCCTACCACAATGCACAGTTTTACAATAAAATACCACAGCAATCACTCCAGAGTTGGAATGGATTTTAAAGCGTGGAAGTCACCCTCAGATGAGATGAAACCATGACAGATTTCACCCTATAGGATTATGGTATCAATTGGATGAAATTATATTGTGTAAATGGTAAAGCACCTCATAGATGCAAGATTATCTTGAGAAAATCAGTACCTTCTCCTTTTGTATTGCCTTTATGTGAGGAATTTGAGGGCGTGCTGGCTGTTAAAGTTCAGCTTTTAGTTTAGATCTGATGCCTAAAAGAAACCGTCCTCCCGATATAATAGGGTGATCATAAGAGCTGAACTTCTGATATACAGGTGTGACAAGTACTGTTACTAAATAAACTTACAAAGAAGAGATCTGCTTCCACTTTGCAGAGACACTTCAGTAAGCGCCTCTCCCTGCTTGGCCAACAGTAGTTCCTACTACGTTGAAATGAATGTCCTCCCCTTGTACACATGAGCAAGGGTTAACCTCCGGCAAGATCTTACAGATTAAGTCACATGGAAACAGCACACTGAGTCAGTGGGTTAGACACATTGCAGACCATCTGGATAAGCCAGATAATTTGTGCAACATGCTCTTATCAGCAGCCTTCTCCAGCACATCTGTGGCTTACTGGAAGCTGCTTTTGTGTGGAGTCTATTTTTCTATATTCTACTCAGTGTTGGCAGAAAGGGACCAAATGTTTCAATTAAGAGGAAAGGTAAGGCAGTGATAATGAAGAACCTATACTCATAAATACCCATCAATGACACCCACCTGTTTCCAAGTTTGTCTTAATCCTTAGAAAAGTTTAAGATTAAGACTTTTGTACTGAAGCAAGGCCTGCCTTGAGGTCATCTTCCCAGTAGATCTAGGTCTTTTTGAAAAAAAAAAAAGAGAGAGAGAGAGAGGGAGAGAGCCTTGAACTTTTATACTAGGGCAGAGTATTTAAGAGTGTCCTTGTGCTAAAGATGTCTCATCATGGACCTGCCTACCTCACACAGAAGTTCTCCTAATGGCCTCCACCAGGCCAGATCAGGCCACATAGTTGTGAGCTCTTGGTGAGGTCAAACATGACTGAATCAAGAACAAGGAGAGGTAAAGGGTAGAAAGTATGACTCAAGGGTTCAAAATGATTTTTGTACTAGATTTCAGTAGAGGTCGTTCTGATACAAGTCATATCCCTTGGATTCCCATTAAACTCCCAGGAAGGGAATATGTGTATTTCAGAGAGAGGAGAATAAGGCATTAAAAGATAACAGACAATTAAAAAAAAAAGATAACAGACAATAGTTTACTCATAGTCCTATTTCACAGATTTCCATCTTGTCTTCATCTTTGTGACAATCCAGAATGTACTAATATTTGCTCACCTTAGACCGATAGATCTTATACCTTGACTCTAACACATCAACTCAAAGTTGGGATCGACTGTAAGAATAAATTGATGCTAACACATGAAATTCGCCATTCCAGTTTATTGAAATGAGTAAATTAATAGCTTTATTTGCATACAGAAAAGTGCACAATAAGTATGTACAAAACAGTTGTGTGGCTGATCATCATTTTCAAAATTTGTCTACTTCCAAAAATTTAACTACCTTGAAATAATTGCCTCCAGGTGAGCATATTCAGGTATTTGGACACATAAAACACTATTTTAAGTCTGTATTTATAATGACTGAGTAGGAAGCCAGATGGGAAAGTATGCCATACATGATCAGCTATTACCATTAAACATAAAACCACAGGACTTTAGCTTGGACTACTTGGGGCTAATCAATAAAGGTTCAGGAGGTCACCATCTTATTGAGATCCTGAGCAGTCATTCTCTTCTTCTACTGAAAGGTAACATTGTATGGTTGATTATCACCCACAGAACCTGAGTATTAGAGGTCAAGAGACAACATTTAAAAACCCAACATAAACATAACAAAATGAAACTCATTTTGGCAAGAACAAATCCTTCAGAACTGCTAACAATATGACTGGAAATGAACTGGGAATGTTTCCAAGGTTATAAGGATAAAAATACTGCAGACATTAGATTTTCAATGATAACACCACATGCTCGTTCTACAGCTTCTCTCCTCTCACCCACCCACCCATTTATCCTCCTACTAACTGTGAGATTGTGGCTTCAAGCAAGTTTTCCAGTTATTGATAAAGGTCTAGCATGACCAAATAAGCACCTAATATGTTTGGCACAATCACATGAAACTTTCTGATGTGTTGCTCTTCAGAATATAGTCCTTCATTGATGAGGTCAATTTTTCTTTCATTTTCTTCAACATGAACTGCTCTTCTGGAACTTCAGCTCAAGTGGATGGCCTCCTATTCTATGGAGAGGATAAAGGTTGTGTCCATTTGCAATCTTAGTTATAGGGTTTAGCAATTACTGAGAAGGCAGAGACATTTCAGATCCATGAATCATTAGTTTTTGTTTTTGTTTTTTTTTTGCCCCATAAAACTCTGTTGCTTGTGAAAGGGAAGTTATGTTATATGAACCTGGGAACAGAACTGACTGAAAAAAGAATCAGAGGGAAGAAGAGAGGAGAGACAAGTAATGCTTTTCCCTCATCTGCACGATCTAGCAAGAGATTAGAAAAAAACAAACAAACATTTTTGCCCTTCAGAGAAAATAATATTCAAGAAGAGAAGTTATATTTTTAAAAAGGTTTGTAAGTGTGTCAAATTCCCAAGTGTCTAAGAGAAGTTGGACTTGCTTCCATTTTACTTTAAAAATTCTCTATAAATGTGGATATGAAGCAAGATTAAAAAACGTGCCTGCTTTTAATTTTTAGGTTTTATGCTGTAAAACGGAACCCCAGACAACTTTGAACAGTAAGGATTTTAAAATTTATTCAAAATAGTGTCATCTGAGGAGTTGTGGTGGCTGCGTCTCCTAACCAGAGGGTACACAGTAGAGTGTTCTAGAAGGTTCTAGGAACACAATAGGCAATGGTTCAAGTGGGGAAACTACTTCATTTACATTTAAGCTAGAGAATTTAGGTTCTTAATTTATTTAAAGCCATAGATTCAGTTTAGCTTTAATCTAAACAGAAAAGTGAAAGGCATTTTACAAGTGGAAGAGGCAACAAGAAATAAGGCAACAGATAATATGTCAAAGCTGGAACAAGAGCAGAGGTCAGGACGTGTCTGGCTATTAGCTTTGTCCTTGACCACTAAGGCCAACCTTTTTGTTCCTCTGGGTAGTCAGCATATCAAGTTCCTAGAGAAGTGCAAAGAAGAAACAAACCGTGGTTACAACTTTTGGGTTAAATATCGATGGATTAAATATCAAGTCATCATTTTAAAACCTCAATAATAGTATCTCCTAGGGCTCATGTGAGAGGCTTTAGTAAGATAATAAATAAATACAGAACCTGTAATAAAGTGATTAACACCCATGTTCAATAATGTTAGCTATTTTCTCCCATGATAATGCTCCCCGACCCCCAATCCCAAACTGTAAGTTTAGCAAGTTCACCAAAATAATCTTTCCTTCATGATCTAAGAAAGGGCCTCCAAGGAGACCTTTCATCAATTCAGTTTAGTGCAAAGAGTCCTCCTCGACTCTGGATGCAGTTTATTCCTTTCCATCTGTCCATATTTACCTCCCTTGGAGATGAGGTGAAAATGAGTCTCTGTTAAGACTTCTAGCCCTTCAGTATATTTTACTGCTCTCTCAGCATTAGAAACTGCAGGCGTCCTGAAACATGGAGCTCTTCCTCAGCATCTGAGGGGAATTCTTAGGGCTAGAGCAGGGCCCAAGAACTTGTCTTTTCAATAATCTCAGCCTGTTCTCTGAAGCAGACTTTACAGAAAAGCCCTTTAAGAAATATTGTAATTCTAGAAGTCAAGTGAGGGGCAACAATCCAAATTGCATATAAAGTCAATATATTGTTCATGTCAGATTTAAGATGTTTATCTACTTAAAATAATTAAATTTTAGATGGGTCAAGACAGAGTTTAGGAGTCCCACCTGGATGGGGCAAGGCTGAAAAAAAAAAAACAGGGTTTGGTTCCTTTCATCTTTTTTATTGTTCTCCCCTACCAGCTATGACCCTTCCTCCTCTAAAATGTGGACAAGTCTTCTTTCCTCAACTGACTTCAATTTTCTAAGATCAAATGAAGCTGCTTCCACTCACTGCTGATAAAGAAAAGGTCATGCCAAGCTCTCCCATGGTCTCAGTCTCAGGTAACAGTTACACCTAATAACTCACCTAGGATAAAGTATACTAGTGAGAGCCACCTGCAGACTCATCTGGTCATATGCTGCTTTTGAAGAAGCTATGGGCAACTGTCACCACTTTCGCATTCAATATCCTCAGACTAGTTTAGACTACCTTTGAGATCACTCAAAGAGAAATAAGTTGATTTGGGAGGCAGCATATGTTTAGCTGACTTGTTCCTCAAGAAGTCTTCAGATTTCAAACCTTCTTTAGAAATCAAATAACCACTAGGAAGCTTTGCAGTCACTTCAATATGAAGGTAAAAAAAAAAAAAACCCTCAAACAATTAGAAAGCTATTATGTGTTATATGAGTCTTCTTGTCATAGAGAAGTGTTATTTTGAAATGTCAAAAGCATAGGATATGATAGAAATCCATATCCCATGGGGATATTACTATTTTCGTAGCATGTATAATTCTATTCTTAAATGCTCAGCTTAGTCATTACTGAATTAGTTAAGCATAGATTCCCGTCTATTACTTCTAAGTTACAGAGATTTAACTTTGTATCAATTCTAAAATTAAAATTTCACCCTCACCCCCTGGGCCATGCTGCCTTATCAAACCTAAGCTTAGTAGGATCTTCTACTTACAGAAGTCAGGCAAAAGGATTTCCAAAAGGATCCCTATATACATCAGAAGATGTGGGTTGAGAAGCCATCTAGAAGATAAAACCATCCAGTCAATAAGTTTAAATACAGTTAAGAAGGAAAAAAAAAAAAAACCCTATAATTAAGACTTCTCAAATTCCTTTAAAAATCACTTAAGTCACAGACAAATCAGATATTGTATGGGTCTATGATATTATATGATTTCTGTTTTCCTGCTTACAATTTGTGATGCATATTTATTATTTACATCAAAGTCAGGGTTCACATGAATGATGTTTGCCTTCCCCAAATGAAAGGTACCTGTTTTTATGAGCTAAAAGATCATGGGTGGGAAATTGGGAACCTAAATCCTTGAAAGACTTTTTAAAAAAGATTTTATATATTTATTCATGAGAGACACAGAGAGAGAGAGAGGCAGAAACATAGGCAGAGGAAGAAGCAGGCTCCCTGTGGGGAACCTGATGCGGGACTTGATCCTAGAACCTGGGGATCATGACCTGAGCCAAAGGCAGACACTCAACCACTGGGCCATCCAGGTGCCTCTCCTTGAAAGATTTTTAAATATAGTATTATTTTGGCTCAGTTTTCTCCCAAAATGCTTTAGTGAGCCAGGCAAAGTGAGATACGAATGATATTTTCTATATGAAACTAGTTTCTCAAGCTCAAGATGATAGCCCCTGCAAAAAAAGTCTCTCCTCAGTTTGAGATGATGTTTTCACTGTGATGGTTCTGAATGATAAACTTAAACATCCTTTAGTACCAAAAACTTATTATACAAACAATATTAATTCACGACACAGTAGCTCTATGTGGCATGTACTCTGGAACAACAGCTTCTAGTAGTTGATACTTACAGAGGCTTGTGAGGAACTAAAGGAATCTTTAGAGAAAGGGTTCTCAAATGTGTTGTCAGCAGATTTGGTAACTGGCAGGGAACCTTGTCTGGGAGCTGGCTTTGGTGGTTCTAGAAGGCAAGAAACACCAAGAAGTCAGTAGGCAAATTTTTCCCAAATATAGGCAAAAGTCCCCCAGTCAAGCTTATCTCAGAAATTCAGTTCCATACTTTTGGAATTTACATCATGGAACAAAAATCACCACCAAATACTAGGACTCCCAGTGATTGTTGCAGGCGAATTCATCAGAAGAGGAGGCTGTGCACATGGACCTGAAGTGAAAGAGATTCACAATTCCCTCACTAAGGCCGTGGAGTGTGGCTGAGGCTCTGTTGCACAACCTTCCAGGCGCCACAACCCACTGAATTTCAATAGCTCTTGGCAGCCCTTTTAGGAATTGTCACAAGAGGGCAGCATTGGGCCAGCCCTTAGAAACAGCTCGCTCCATAAGGGAAATGGTCAAGTTGTCTCCATAACCACTGATTACCAAAGAAAGCAAGAGTAAGGCTATTGGCGGGTGGGAGAGGGTTCTTTTAAGGACTCTGTGGGCCCATCCAAGAGTGGAAATACTCGTTGGTACAATAGACAGAGAAGTGAGTAGCTCACCATTGATCTTTTTTAACAGCTGATTAGCATCAAAGTCATCATGGTCTGCATTCTCCTGAGGAATGCCAACTTTGCTGTTGAAATAACTGGAGAAGGCACTTGAAGTCCCAGAGGAAGTCTGTTCTCCCTTCCTTGCAGGCACAGCAGGTGGCTGTCGCAGTTGGAAGTCCTTAAACATTTCTTTCACTTCTTTGACTTCTTTATCCCCAAGTGGGTCCAAGGCAGTGAAGGCATCACTGGAGATGTCCTTCGGAGGGCCAGTTCGGGGAGGTGGTTGAGGAGGAGCGACCAGAAGAGAGGAGAGCATAGAAGGGGACTGGGTAGACACAGCAGAAGCTGGAAAAATATTGCTCTGGAAAGGGTTCCCCAAAGGGCTTGTTGAGGACCAAGTATTGGGTGCCACAGATGCTGATGGGCCCCAAACAACAGGGGCTGGAGGGGAAGTTGAGGCTGCAAAGGATGAAGGCTGGTTCCAACCTGGAACAGCTGGGCTTGTGGTAAAAACAACTGGCTGGCCGAATCCTGAAGGCTGACCACTCATCATGGCTCCCGGGACCACTGAGGTGGACTGATTGAAGACTAAAGACGTTGGGTTCCAGGGGCCTGCCTGAGGGGGGCCAACCGGGATACCACCTGAAGGAAGCAGGGGAAAGCATTTATCAAGACACAAGCTTGAGTTTCAGAAAGTATGACTCTCTGAGGGGCATTTATCAGGCATCCACATAGCAAACACCATCCTGAAGCCTCAAGGCTGACATGGAAGAAAAGGTCTCAAGAGACTAAATCATCCTAAAGATAAACTAGCTAATACAGAATAGCTGGTATTCACACGTTGGTTGCACTTTGAAGCCCTTTTTTTTTTCCTACCAGAGATTTTTAAACTTTTCTCATTAGAAGGGTACTACACTCCATAAGGACCTAGTCATGGAAAAACAAGTGCTTATCAAACCGCTACATTTCAAACAGCTAGGACAGAGCCTGACAATAGCATGAGCGTGTTTGTTGAGGGAATATATTTAATAAACAAGCCATGCTGATTGCGAAGTAGTTAATGAAGATAATCCATTGGGTACTCTGAGTCATTGATTTGATCTTTTCATTTGGCAGCTGGCTCCTGTCTGGAGTCTTATGGAAACCAGCTATCACGCATGTATATTAGGCCTCAACATGCTTGCATCCTGAAGAAACCATTTCAGTTTCCTTGCTTTTAAATGCTGCCAAGGTTGACACAGCTATATAAAAGGATGATAAAATTTGGTTGATGCCAAGATAGTTTCAGACTTTTATACATATAAATGGAGGAAAGGCTGGTTATCCTGGGAGAGCTGTTTCGAATAAAAGTGCTTCCTGCCATGTGTCACTCACTAAACCTTGCCAGAAGTCAGAACACGATACTTAAGAGAGGAAGGGAGGGAGAGAAGAGAACACAAAGCAAAAACAAAACAAAACAAAACAAAAACAACAACAACAAAAATCAACCAAAAACCCTAAAACCCAAACCCCTCCCCAAAGCCCCCCCCCCCCCGCTAAAAAAAACCCAAAACCTTCTGAGGTAACTAATTGCCTGTGTCCAAGCATCTAATCTTTTTGCAGGATTGGCTCCATCTCCTGCATCTTTGCCATGTCGATTAAGGATTGAAGAAATCACTAAAAAATGCGGGTTTCTCCAACGTTTCCCACCTCTTTTTGAGAAGCTCATTCCTTACATCTTGTTCTAATATGTAGGACGTTTTCTCTTCTGTCTCTTCCCAAGTATATTAATGACCCAGTTAAACTGCCACCACAAACAAAAAAAACCCCTAAATTCAGCCTCATACCTATTCATGAATGATGTCCTGCTCTCAAAATCTGCTTGCTTTGAGCTTTAGAGTAAGAGCATTCTTTAGTTATGAAAGTTTTCTAACTGAACTAGGAAAAGGCCTCCAAACTTCTAACTTGGGTTAGGAATGTTTTTGTTTCCAGAGTGAGAAATATTTTGAAAGTGATGTTCAGGGGCTGATGTAGCAAGATACTCTATCTTAAATTTTCTTAGTATTGGAAATTGATGTTATTTGACTCCACTGTGTGAGCATGAATGCTAGCCATCTGGCCATGATGCATGGTGTGCTCACAAACAGTGGTAGGCTTCAGAAAAGGTCATCTTACTAAATTAACATGATTATTTTTGAGGTTAGGGAGCTGGGTACCAGAAATGAATTATTAAAGTTGGGAAGCTCACAGTCTGTGACAACTAAAACTCAGGGATACCAGCTGCAAATCCAGTGCCCTGGTCTCCTGTTCTGCCTCCTTGGCATCAATATATAGGACTATTTTTTTAACGGAAATTAATTCAAATAGTAATTTCATAGGTACAGAAATTAGACTTCATTTATACTAAAGGGTATGCACATTGTTTTCACAACTAATCAAGGGAGAAGTCCTCTCACATTCTACAACAGTGGGTTCTAAAAGCGGCCTGGGTTTGAGTGAAGCTATTGCTAGGAGGTTACAACAAAATTATTTAAATTTTGTTAACCAAAGCCAAAGTCACTCAATAATTTACACCAAACTAGATGTACAGATTGGGTAGAATTTTATCATTTTTCATGCTGGGTGACTTGCTTTCCCTTAGGAAGATGTATGGCTTTAGTCATAGATGGTACTGGTGGGAGTGGTGGTGGTTAAAGAGAAAAATGTGATATCTGCTGGGAATTCAAGGCTTTCTCAGCATATGCTTATGCCAGCCTTCATTCCCATCTGATGGATTCCATGCATTGTGTTTCCAAGATATTTAAGGCCCTGCTGGAGAAAGTGGAGGCAAGAGGTAAGGAAAGGGAAAGGGTGGGTATGAGATGTTAATTTTATTACCTCCTGATGCTAGATTAAAACACAGGGTAGCTATCAAAGCTGAAGCCTCAGCTTTCTACAATGCTGTCTCCCCACCCCCAGTTCTCCAGAAGAGACAGTCCCCCCAGCTGGGTCTAACGGAAGCGAGACCTACAACCTTCCATGGTTTGGCGGAGGATCCCTGCTAGTGGACAGGGGCTATACTGTAGAGCTCAGTTTGAGTCCCATGTCCAAACTTGGAAGAATCATCAGTATTCTGCAGTTGTATACTCCAAGGCCTCAACAGGGGCACCTAGCCAAAAAGCTTCACTTCGTCTGAATAAATTAACAGTTATAGGGTCCAGCTGTATTTTTGAGCTGACTTGTTAAATATTGGCTGTAAAAATTCTTCGGGGCATTGATATTAGACTGTCAAGCTCTGTGATGTGATCTAGTCGCAGGCAGTGCATACAAACTCTCAAGCCTTCTGCAAGGAAAAGCACCAACCAGCTCCACTAGCAGGGGCAGGAAAATGGGGAAGCCTCACAAGAGACGTGAAGCGTTTCGGGACGCTCTTGATGGTATAAATGCAAGCAGAGACCTAGAACAAGTTGGATTCCCACGCCCGCATTGATTTTGGCCACTCAACAGTTGGGTAACAACCTCCTCCTGCCGCCATGCTCCAGGTTAGATTAAACCGATTTAATATGACAAAGTGAAACTATTTTCCTTTGCCGGAAAGCAGCAAGGGAAACAAAAAAATAGGGTCCTGATGATTGACTCCGCAGGAGACAGAGAAAACCAAGAGCTCTGGTCAAATTTTACAAAGTGAGGGAGGAGAGTCCCTCTTCATCCATAGCTCCCCCCCGCCCCCCCGCCCAAGACAGAGCGTGTCTGGAGCTTGTAGAAGTGCCAAGAAGCAAAACAACAAAGAGAATCCTCAGCAGGACAGCAAGGACTATTGTCGGGGTTTCTGAAGATTGTACCACGGAGGCAGAAAAGGACTGGAGGCTGTGGGCAAACACCAGCGGGGCCAGTCCTCAGCCAAGTGGCCTTCCCCAGTGTCCTGCTACAGAGTGGCTCAGTGGCTCATGTGAGCTAGACGCATTGATGAATGAGCACCGGCACATCCTAGGCATCTGGTCGAATCCCATCTCTTCCCGTATCTCCCTGTTCTTTTTGACTTCAGGTTTCTAGCATTTGTCTTTTAACTCTAATAAAACACTCAGCCAAAATATTGGCAAGGAGCAGCTAAGGCTTAAGTATTCAGAGACTGATCGGGATATACGCCTTTCTCAAACCCCTTGTATGCCTAGCAACAGAGCTGGGCTGAGAGCCCAAGACTTTGATCATATGACTTACGCTTGCTTGGGACTTAACTTATATCCCTTTCTGGGATAGGACAGGATATCCTGTCCAAGAAGCATATCAGTTTAATAGAGGATAGATCTTCGATCTAGTAATGGCAAGTTACACAGCAGACGTGCATGTCACCAGTTTTTTCCAATACAGATGATAGATGAGGCTCTCAGCTCTGCCTCAGTTCTCCAAGGAAGCTGGTCTGAGCTTCAGAATCCCTTACAGTTGTCTTCTGTAAGCCATTGCCAGTTGGCTCAGGTAAGCGCAATATCAAAAACGGTTTTCTTCCCACATACCAACTACAGGAGCCAAATTTCAGTTGCGAGTCAAAAGTAACCAAATGAGGGTGAGGTCTACGAAAGTCAAAGTGGGAGAAAGCCTCCTTGGGATGCTCAGGTCTTGATGTCCCTGGAACCCATATGGATATGAAGTACCTTCCTCCTGTGCATTGTAATCTTATGAGTGAAAGCAACAGAGGCAAATCTAACTCAATCTCTAAGCACCTACCTAGACCCGCAAGGGGCCCCACTGGGGTGGAAGCACTTGTTTTGAAGAGATCCAGAGGGTTGGTCTGTAGGGTTGCAGATTGTCCTGTAGGTGATGTCTGGCCTGGAGGTTCTGAGACGGGAGGGGTAAAGATGTCTGATGCAAGCAAGTCTTTTGCTGGAGACTGACAGGGCAGAGAGGGAGACCCAAGAGTTACTCAGTAATAGTGAAAGTTTCATTCTGTCTCCTATCCTGTACCTCAAATTTAGGAACCACAAAAAGAAAAACCTTTTCCTCTTACTGGTAAACTACTACAAAAAGCCAAAGCTCCCCTCTCCTTTCCTCCACCCCCAGAAAGACAGATCCCTGCAATGCACAGATACTGGTTCTTGGTAACTGATGTAAAGAGGACTCTCAAGGTGAAATCTATTTTACTCATTTACGCATTTGTATCCGTCTGGTCTCCTTGTCAGATAAAAGCTTGAAGCTGGGAAAGTAAGGACAACTTTAAATAAATAGGTAACCTACATATTTTTTACTCTTCTACTGGTTTTAAATGAGTCTGCCTACAGATAATACTATTGTCTAATTATTAGGCCAGCCTGCATGAGTTTTTAAAAAATATATTCCCAGAAACCACATTTTAAATTGCTTTTGAATGAACTGGTAATAGTAAATATATAAATGTCTTTTAAAGCAATGGATTATTCAGTCAACGGTGAATAGAGGAGGCAAACTCAAGAATTTCCCTCCACCGCCTTGGCCCTTAACGCAATATGAGGGGAGTGTGGGGCGTGCGTTAGTGTGGGGAAGGTCCACGAGGCATCACAAAGAACCCCTGCCCTCCCCTTCCAGAACATGACGATCGAACTTACCAGAGTTACAGAAGCATAGCAGCATTAAAAATGGAAAAACTTGTGTTTAGTTAATAATAAGTGACAAGACATGCAAACGGAAAGCAGGGTGTGAAAACACTGCTGAGTGAGAAGCTTAGGAAGGGTGGCAGTCAGAGGAAGGTATTCCTGGAGGAAGATGTGCCTTATCCCACCTTCTATGTCACAGCCACACAGGAAACTACAATAGCAGCAGGAAAAAGAGCTTGCATCACACCACCCTTTGGTACCGAACATGCATTCTGCCAATGGATATGTGGAGAAGACAATTCACCTTAGCAGTCCTTCTGCCTCTTCCCGGTTTGGAACTTTGTGGTGGTGGGATAATTGCTATGGAGTCATGTGGTGAGGACTGGACAGAGCTTTCCAAGTCCTGCTTTACGCCATTCAGTACGGACAGTCCTTTGGGAGGGCTTCCCACAAAGGGGTTCGGGGAGGATTTGATATGGAAGCCGTTCTGTTCTCTTTCAGATACCCCATTTTGAGTTCTCACTGTTGGCTGTGTTTGCGTACTTGCAAAGGGCCATGGGCCTGCCTGAGCTTCCTGTTTGCCAGTCCGGTGAGAGATTTGGTCAAACTGCTGACCAAAGTAATCAACATCCCCATTCAGGGGCCCGTTACTCAGTGGAGTAGACAAGCTACTCAAATTCTCTTTCTTCTGATCTGAAGATTTGAGAGAATCAAACGAAGAGGGTGTCGATTGGTCTGGCTGTGCAAAAGGATCGTCACGGAAAGGATCAGGATTAGGGGTGGGAAAGAAGTTGAGATTGGCAGAAAAGGCATTTTCAGGCAAGAAAGATGCCTGAGGCTTTGGTCGAGGAAGAGAGCAGGAGGTAATGCCATTTGTTAAGAATGGATTTTCTCTTAAAGAATTCTGATTGGTGTCGATTTCAGAGTTTAGATCCACTAACAGGATATCTTTGCTTTCCTATCACATTTGGGAAGAAAAAAAAAAAAAAGAAAAAAGAAAGGGTTAGTCCATGTTGTGACTTCAAATGAGAAAGCTACATAAGATGATCAGGATTATCAAAATTCCCATTAAAGTTTGGTCCTGACAGACCGGTTGACCGGTTGACCGTTACCTCCTCCCATCACCTCCCTGAGTATATTTCTTTACTAGCAGCTGAATAGGTGACCCCTGACCCTCCCCGGCCCATTGCCCTTTTATTTAGGTCTCAACTTTGTTGGCCCTTCATTAAGTGAAACTGTACTGTTTGCTTTTGTCATGTGTCTGCTCACCCTGGCCGACTGGCGGCATTCACAATCCTCGCTGTTCCCATTGCTGCTTTTGCAAGTCTTAAAGGGGATCAATGGCATGTCACTCTAAGCAATTATCTAAGCATACTGAGCTTAAAAGTAAGAAAAGACCTCAGAAGCCTAACCCAGCCTCCCACCTGATGCACACTGTAGCCTCAGAATCGATGTAACAGCATCTTTTTAAATGACTGAATTCATTGGCTAATATTTTATAGTTCTGGTTGTAACAAAGTTTAAGGTCAAACATATTTCCCTATAATTTCTCTTTCCACCATGGGACAAAAACAGATTTTTCCCATCACATCACACAGCCGGTCAGGTATGCCCCTTTAAATAGTTAATGATATTTTTCAAGGTGCTAGTCAAGTTGGATCTCTCATTCCCATCATCCTAGTCTCTTCGGGACACAACCTTTTTGTCTGTGTCCTTCGAGAAAGAAGAAAGCGATACTCAAAACACTGATAAATTCTAACATATCACATTAACCTCTTGTATTTGTGCATGTTTTCATAATGCACCTTACAGTTGCCTGTGTTGTGACAGTAATCTCATCCGTTGGGTGGATAAATTCAGCTAATCTTCAATTTAGATTTAATATTTATGTACAATGTAATCTTTAATTCATATATATGGTGGAGTGGTGGGTTTAGAGTCAATTTAAAAAACATACCAAATACTTAACTCTACAAAGTCTATTCCCTCTCGATCTTAATTACTTCCATTCTCAATTGTTAGATAAGATATCCCTCTCAACATAAAAACAGAAAATTTGAAAAATATGACATGTCTTTATTCAGATCAGTGACATAAATAATTTGGGCCTACGCCGGGGCAGGGCTGTCAAACTGACACACCTTCCTTCTGACTGAATTTAATCCATTAACTACTCACCTATGCTAGCCACAGAAGAATATACACAAATTAAAAATGCCTAGCTGAGATGGAAGTTAAGGCCTAGCATTACTCCGAGAGGCTTACTAAATATTTTTTGAGCATTGGGACAAAAACAACCTCAAGGGAATATGAAATTTTCAAACTAGTGAGTAGAAAGGAGCCAGAATAGGTCTCCTTGGCTTTACAAGAACAAAGTATTTGAAAGTTTAGGTCCTAAATCAGGCCTAATTGGTATTCTATCTTTAGCTTCCTTTACTGTTAAGTATAAAAGCAATTTTTAAAAGCCAGTTTTTCTCTTTATAACCAGAAGAATTTGTCAGAAGAAAGAGCTTGTAATTTAAAAAAAAAATTTTTTTTTGAATCAAAGAAATGGATTGGAAGATCTCTTAATGTAGGATCTTTAACAATCAAAAGATAGGACAAAATGTATTACAAAAGCTTGTGATTTTAATATTTATTCATTTATGATGAGCCACCTCTGGGTTAGAACAGTTGGGTGTTCACAGCTGGTAGAGTTCTCCTTTTCAAATACTTCAGAAGAAGTTCTTAGGACACCAAACAGGAGCCACAATGTTAGACTTCTGAATAGTCACCCTATAAGTAAAATGTATAAGGCTCTCCTCAGGTTGGGTTTGTTGTTAATCCAGGATTAAGAGTCTAGTTCACAGACTGCAATGGAACAATGTAGGACTCCTCATCCACCCCCTAGGTTAGAACTTCATTAAATCTTTGTTGGATTGTCAACATTCCATCCACTTGGCCATCACCTGAGCACCTGAGAGACAAGCACTGATAACATGAACATGAAATGTGACCCCTGCTCTTAAGAAGCTCCAGTAAGAGGAGGAAGTAGGCAACCAGAGAGGTATCTGCATGAAGGTGAGGTCTTACATACTGAGTTCCACAACCTAGCTTTCTCCAGGTAGCTGATCTCTCCCAACTACTCCAGCGCTCAATCCTGGACTTTCCTGCTCAAAGCTTCCAGTGGCTTCCTGCTATCCCCTATCCTAAAATAAGCCTCATTAGCCAGCCTTTCAAAATCACTTAAAATAGTTGATCTTTAGCCGAACTACTCTCTACTTTCCTATACACTTCAAAGACCCAAGTCAAGTTCAAATTCCTTACAAAGCCTTTTCCCATTCACCTTTCTACTTCAGCATCACCTGTGCTCACCCATGGCATCTTATGTACACATGATACTGTGCTTTGTGCTCTGATCCCATCCCTGTATCAGACTTAACAGCCTTCGGGGTGGGGGGCAGGGGCGAGGAGGGTCATACCTTATGTTCTTCTCATAATAACTGTGCTTTCAAATGGTCATTTTTAAAGTTTGAGAAATGTCTTTTGTTTTTTTTTCTTCTTCTTCTTTTTCTTTTGAGTGGCAGTATGGAAGGATATTATTCAATTATTTTCCAATAAAAATTATGTTCTAAGGGATGCCACTTAGTTTGCAACATGAGTTTTATTTGAAACGCATAAAATGCATAAAACTATTCTGTTTAAATGCTGGGGGAGGGGCAGATGGGTCAGGGAACCACTAATAAAGTCCAGGTAATTTAGGTTTCTTCCTCTCTTCATCTCTTCCAGAGCAACCACTTTAAGGTTATGAATATTTTTAAACATTCTAGTTTTATCAAGTAGAAATAAGTCCATTTTGTGGCCTATGACTATGGAGTCAATATGTACAAACGTGGGCAAAATCCAACCAGCACACAATGAGTGCCATTAACACGCTCTCACTTTTCAGATACCATCTACTTTGATGATATTTATTTATTTATTTATTTATTTATTTATTTATTTATTTATTTTTAAAGATTTAATTTATTTATTCATGAGAGACACACAGAGAGAGAGAGAGGCAGAGACACAGGCAGAGGGAGAAGCAGGCTCCATGCAGGGAGCCTGACGTGGGACTCGATCCTGGGTCTCCAGGATTAGGCCCTGGGCTGAAGGCGGCGCTGAGCTGCTGAGCCACCTGGGCTGCCCAATGATGGTATTTATTACTTTAATTTATTATTAGTTTAAAACTTTTTGTAATTTCTATAAACCAAAAATTCTTAGAATGCATTAGGTCTAATATAACTAAGATTAAGGAATACTCATGTTGTTTTTCATTTCCTTTTTCAGAACTTACTACAAGTCTACAGAAGCAGATGGAATAGTTAGTGCTTTCCTGCCTATCCTACTGGAATTCTACTTTGAGTGTTTTGATCTCTTTTAAGATACGTGTTTGAATGTCAGTTATACTTGGAAAGTAGATCATTTAGATATCAATTCATTTTGGGAAGGGTGCTACCATGGAGGAGGGGGCAAAGCTGTCTAGGAATCAAAAGGACTTCAGGGCTAGCATGGACATTTCAGGATCATCTAATCTTGTATTTTAAAAGTTTATCCTTAGGATGGCAACAAATGTTATGAAGAATAAAAGGTTCCACATACAAGTGAGTTAGGACTCACCACTGAAAAGAACACTGAACAGGTTTCTTCTCTACTGCAGGTTTTTTAGAGCCTCTGAAATGCTGTTTTGCATCATGAATCTCATAGAGTTGGGGACAGAGAAGAGAGTATGCAGCCTCTGCTCCTTCCCACCTCATCAGGCCTGAGCATGTTATGTGAAAGTTCATGGGCTGCCATTCTCTGCAATATTCTGGCAAGTGAGACTTACCCAGTCCTTTATCCTGCTGCTGCTTTAATTCCTATGACCTTCTTGGCCAAGTAGACTTTCTTGATAATTCCCTGATATAAGAGACTCCTAGACAGACATTCTTCTCATAATTCTAGACTGATGCTCTTTTTGTCTGGTTATTGCCTTCTCATCTTTTATGTTCAAGTCCAGAAACTCATTTAGTTCGAGGCACTATATGAACTTCTAAACTAGACAAATATCATGTAATTAACATCAATTAATGGTTTTTGTGATTAGTTTTAAGCAAGCTCTGCCTGCTTGACAGTAAACTCCATGATGTCATTGACATTGTACAGCTCACTTCTTTCTGTGCCCTGTGAATGTCAGGTACTCAAGAAACTGCTAAAAAAAATAATAGTTATAAGAAGTCATTTAAAATTACATGGGTAGTTTAACTTGAGGCCTGTTTTGGAAGGTCTGAGACTTGTGCTTAAGCTCTGAATCAGGATCTCTTTCTTGGCTGAGTGAGTTTTTTTCTGAATCACCATTTCCTTATCCATAAAGGAAAATACTGCTCCATTCTCAGAGGGTTGTTACAGATCAATATTTAGAAGACTTGATACACTATAGTGTCCTTCAAAGAATGAACAACTTTTTAAAACAAGGACAGCCCTTGGTTAAACATAACTGAGCATTTTATTTAAGTCTTACTTCATACCAAGCTTAGGCTGTTAAGTCACACTAGAAAGAATAGAAAAATATTGAAGAGGCCAGGTGGTTTTACAATTAATCATCTAGCAAACACTTCCTTCAAGTGGAACTTATGCCAAGGATTATTATTCAGCTTTTTTTCTGAGTCTAAGTAAGACCAAGAAGGATTTCATTGCCTGTCCTACTGCTCAGATCTAACTTCCAAGCAAAATTAATATATCTGAATTAGTGCAGATAGGTTCCCATGGTAACTTAAGATGCAATTTTGTTCTAGTAGCCAGTAAAATTTTATGTGGAAAAATCAGCAGTTACCTTTCAAGTTTCAACAAGATGCTCAAGATTTCTGGTTAATTGCCAATTTGAATTATAGATGTCATTTTCATTACATTGCAAATTTAAAAACAGGCACTTACTGTTGGACTATTTAGGTCAGGAGGTGTAGACATGTCCCCAAACAAATCCATCTGGTCAACACCCTTAAAAAAGTATTTGGATTAGATTCAGATGTGTCTACAAAAAGTTTTTACTTTGTATATTGTTGTAATTGTTTCCTAAACTAAAGTTTAGGAAAATCTGTTGTCATAATTTGATTTTCGTTTAACTAACATAGATTTGATATTAGGCTATTTATGTCTGGAAGTGTAGGCATGTCCCCAAACAAATCCATCTAGTCCACACTCTTAAAAAAATTTGTGGATTAGATTCAGATGTGTTTACTAAAAAGATTACTTTTAATCTTTGTTATATTAATGTTTAGGGAAATTGTTCTCATAACTGGACTTCCATACAGATTCAATGCAGATTTGGTATTAGCAACATCTATAGGAAGTAAACCCATGTTCAGTTAAATAACAATCATAAGAATCATAAAAAAAATCACATACATACCAATTTCAGTTTGTTAGCTTGGTCATCAAGGGTCAGTAGGGTCTCACTCCCATTCTGAAAAGATGGCAAATATTTAAGGGTTTAATTGGTGAGTTTTCTTATAGAATTTAATTTCCTAGTGTATCAGCTTGCTAAGAAGTTATGATTCTGGCACTGATAATTCAAATACACATCTTCTATGGCCAGAGGGATCATGGACACATAGTCATAAGCTAGGACGGGAGCATGCCTGGACAGGTAGCAAACAAGGACTTATATACAACACATGTGCAATTCACAAGAAGTAAAGATGAAGTTTTACCTCTACTGCTTTGTTGGCTTCTTCCATCTAAAAAGAAAGACACAAATTCAATGATCTTAGTAACTACACTTAAAGGGATATATATATATATATATATATATATATATATATATATATATAGGCTCTTGGGCATGAGGCAAGAGAAGATCTTGCATATTATTATATATTATATATATATATATATATATATATATATATATATTATTTCTAGCCCTACATTCCTCTGCCCTTTTCATATCAATACTAGATTTGAATTTTTAAATACAGTTTCTGAAAACTTAAACTTGGTTTAAGTTTGAATACAGTTTCTGCACTTAAACTTGGTTATCAAGTACAGTCTTTGGAACCAATGTGAAGCTTGTGGGGAGAAAAGACAAGAGTCAGGGACTGAAAATCAGAAATGTCTAACTATAACATCCATCCATGGCTCTACTGGGAAAAAGAGACAATACATTTCTAAACTGTCTATTCTTTGGCGAGCCACAAAGAAGTCAACTCTCCAGATAGGCCATATGTTTACATAAAGTTCAAACATGGTCCTGAATATAGTCTTAAGTTTAATAGAGTCACTAGTGGGTAGTACTTGCCTTTTTCTTTTCTTCTTCCTTTTTCTTTACATTATAGATAACTTGAAAGAGGTCTTTAAGATCGATGACTAATGGCTCAGCCTGAAGCAAGAAAAAGCATCTTTATGAGTATTTTAATCTTATTATTTTCTTTTTGCCTCCCCCATCAGTTCTGATTAGTACTGTTTTCTTTTTTTCCTTTCTCTTAAAGCCTCTTACTATCCTCCCCTGGTTTATGGGGGATCACCACTACCCCCATCCTCACTGCCAGATACATAAAGGGCAGCAGAATAAAGAAGTATTTAAACAAAACAAGGACTATGGTAACTTTCCAAGTCCCTTCAGGATTTTGGGGAATAATCCATTATTGTTCTAAAATCAACATTGACCTTATGAGAAAGCCCATTCTAACAATTCTTATCCATATATGACATGGGCCTCAATGACATGGGCCTAAATGACCCATGACGAGGTCTTATCTAAGGCCAATGAAGATGGTCATCCTCTGAATCACTGCTTAGTCCTCCCATATCCAACTGTCTCTAGCAAGATCTCTAGTTGAAGGACAGACACTCTATGCTCAACTGAGGACAAAGCCCTCCTCCAGAAATTTGTCAAGGCTTGGGGCTTACCTGTTGCCCTGTTTTTATGGCAAAAAACTGATGCTGGCCTTCTCCTCCACACACATAACCAAATGCCCGGTTGTCCGTCACATCGCGGGCAATGAAGGAAATCTTATTTACTGGATGTTCATGCTCTATTACCTGAAAAAGAAAGATAAAAAAAGATTTATTGATACAACTAGAATCTACAATGTAACACAACAAAGTATCAGATACCCAGGCATTTCCGAAAAGCCAAAATCTTTGAAGGAAGAAATCTTTGCCTCTGGTTTAAGGCCAGAGCTACATTTATCCTTGTTAGTAAGGACTTCAAAAAGAACCAAGAATAGAAAACAGAAATGGGAAAAACACTTCTTAGAATATTGATACTTGATTGGCTTCATCCCTAAGATGCGATGCCACACGGCAAGAAAGGATTGAGGATTATGAGACCAAGAGTTTCTAAAGCAAAGATGAGATGTTTTACTACTAAACCATTCAAGTGGGTCAACTTTCCCAACTAAAAGACAAACCCAGGTGAACAGCATAACTAAGCTAGAACAGCATTCACAGGGATCCCTTTGACAGTGGCTCTGAGTGGCCAGAAAAATCATCCTAAGTACCATTGGAACAATTATCCCCAGAATATACTGGAAGTCATCAAATGCCGGCATCAAGTATTTCCCATGCTCACATCAGTATCGAGGAGTTACATGGTTTGTTGGTTTAGTAGTGCCTTCCCCTCTATCCTCCTGCTTCCCTTTCTCTTAATCCTTTCAAGCACATAGCAGGGCTCAACTCTTCAGGGATATCCGTAGGTGGTCATAATGTGTCTTGGTTTTTGTTTCCAAATGTCTTGTGCCACTGCAAAGTTCATGCTGGGTATTTTAGAAGATTTGGGAAACGAGAATGCTTGAAGGAAACCTGCTTCCACTCTATGATGGGCTTGGGAAAATCAACTTGAGAGATGAAGGAGAATGGAAACAGCAGTGCATGAGGACCAGCAGGGTGAGCGAGCAGGTGTCAGGGTTCCAGGGCTCTATATGTGACCAGTGGATTTTGCATGATAGATAATGGACATCTCTAGGGAGGGATGGATAATAACTGATGGTCTCCCCACAATACCTTGATACAACAGAGTATTTTATAGCAATGGAAATGAGCTACAAACAACATTTTAAGTAAATGAATCTTATGATGTTATGTTGGGTAGAGAAAATAAAGTCCCAGAGAACCTGAGGTATGATCATCGTTTGATAAGTTCACAAAAAAGTAAACAAAATAAGCATGGCTGTTCCTATGCAGTAGAATAACAGCAACCACACACACACACACACACACACACACACACACACACACACAAGCAAGGATACATCTGTAGGGTGAAGAGAAAGGGAAAAGAGAGAAGAAAGAAAAGGTAAATATGTTACAGGTAATATTTTAGCTTCAGGTTGGCCTGTAAGTTTGCATGTAGTCAATATATTAAAACGAAAGCCAGGCATAGATCTATGACAGCGTCACAGACCAGGGCTGAGGGTTAATCTAGTTCTGTGTACCTGGGGTCCAAAAAATACTAAAGTGATATTTACAGCACATCTGTGTTTATAGACTGGAGGTTCACATCCCTTACAGAAAATAAATTTCAAAATGAAGTATCTTGACTCCCCACTTCCTACCCTATCTGTTTTCTGCCTGTTATTTCTGGAGAAGTTATATATATATATATATATATATATATATATATATATATATATATATATTTTTTTTTTTTTTTTTTTTTTTTTTTTCCCCTACAAATTTTTGAAAAGGAAAACAGGGAGCTGAGATTTAAGTCACATTGTCAGACTCAGGCAGTCAGAAAGGTGTTAGTGAAAGTGAATTCTTACCCCAGTTTTCTCATCAATTATTTTTATCCCAGAAAGAGAAATGTTGACCCAAATCCTCTGTTTGTGCTGTCCCTGAGACCGACCAGCTGCTGCCATTCCCTGATGGTATTGGGAAAACAAGAAAAATCCAGTTAAAACTACCCTACGATGCTCTTGATGCTAAAACATTTAAAAGACAGCTCTATTTTCAGATTGGTTTACCATCTACAAAAGAATCAGGCACCTTTCATAATAGATGAAAGAGAGGGTGGAATGAAAGAGAGGACAATGAGCCAGGACATCCTGTGTTAGTTATGTGACCTTGGACAAGTCATTCTAATTCTCTTGGCCTCAGAATGGTCATTGGTAAAGACAAGAAGACTGGATTAGATCTTCAAAGATGCTCCTTCGAGGTCTGGCCTTATTTAACAATTATTATTTATTTAATTAGTTTCACATAGCGACAGTGCTAGAATTTAAAAATTTAAAAGCCCACAAGGGGGCAGCCTGAGTGACTCAGCTATTTAGCGCTGCGTACCACCCAGGGCATGATCCTGGAGACCCGGGATCAAGTCCCACGTTGGGCTCCCTGTATGGAGCCTGCTTCTCCCTCTGCCTGTGTCTCTGCCTCTCTCTCTGTGTCTCATGAATACAAATAAAATCTTTAAAAAAAAAAAAAACCCACAGGGCTAATGCTAAAGAGCTACAGGCTCCAAATAGAGACCTGAATTTCACCTGAGTACTTCCAGGATCTAAAACTTGATCTACCCAAAGGAAAAGGCATCTACAGTCCTGAAGTATGAGATTAAGTCAGGTCCCTAGAATTTCAGACCTATTAGACTGAACCCCGTTTGCATTCACAATAAGAAAGCAAACTTAAGACTCCTCAGAAAATGAGGCACCACTGGATCAATTATGTGATTAGAAATGTTTTCCTTTCAAATAATTGATATATAGGTAAACACAAACTTCTAATATAATTCTCTCTGCTGGATATTTGCTTGAGATGGAGACAAAGCATGCTTTCCCTTCTTACCTTTAGCTTCATCATAGAATCTTGGCTCATTTTATCCCCTCTTGCATCGGGCACATCATCAATGCCAATTAGCTTGGCCTTGTATTTTACACCATCACCTTTGAATCTGGCCAAAAGATACTCATCTGTCTTTTCAGAGCCTGAGGAACAAAAAAAGAAATATAGGATAAAAGATTTATAAAGGTCTTTAAATATCATCCCCAGGTATGACCAAATATGTTCCAGAGTCTCCAAATCTGAGTAGTAGAAATATTGGTTTTATTACAATTGCTCAAATATACAATACTCTGTCTTTATTCTTACTTCCTTTCAGTAAAATTGTAATCTGTAACACTGGGGTGAAGAGAAAAATGAACTCTTAAAGTACAAAATGGACTGAATTATGGAAAACTTAGGGGAGCGTGGGAGGTGAGATCTGGGGATATTCTTCATCATAATTAAAAAAAATATTTTCAAAAGAAAATAAAGAGGATAATGCTTTTTAATTAAAGAGAAATAAGCTACTGCACTACTTACTAGCATTTCGAACTGTCATTAAGGCAGAAAAAATTATGAATAAATTCCTTTGAAAATCATGAAGATAATTATCTCATCTTTATAACTTTTTTTTTGATTTTCTTAAAAAGACTGCAGTTGTCTCATTCTGCAGCTAAAGTATAACAGTAAAAGACATGCAAGCCATGGCATACTCTTAAACTATGAATGATTAAGGACTCTGGCACTTTCTAGTGGTCCTTTAGGTCAAGAGAACAGGGTCTAAGAAAATAAAGATCTTGGTTTTCGAAAAACAGCTACTTCAGTAAAGCAACGTGGTAAGTAGGCTACCTAAAGATAATCATATAATAATTGATAGTTGTGTTTATCAATTAAACAAGCTACTATCAATGCTTCTCAGCAGGATCCAGTTGGTGCAATCACAGGATTCAGAGACATACATGTCTTACACTATGTAAGTGGAGTAAAATAGTCTCTGCCAAAGTCCAACTTTCCTGTAGAGGAGAATTTAAGAGTTGGCTGTGGTTGAAGTGCAGCAAGGGCCAGCTCTTACTTCATTTACCTCAAACCCCACATTTCTTCAGAGGTAAGCAACACTGGCTCCCCTCAATGGCCTCAGATTTCTTCATACCTTTCTTTTTTTCCTTCTTTGATGGTGCTTTTGGTGCAGCCTGTTGGTCAGGCTGACCATTAGTTGTGCTCGTTTCTACTTCGTTAGACATGGCGAGAAGGCAGACAGCAAACTCCAGCACCAGCAGACACTGAGTGACACCAGGCGATCCCCGAAGTCTCAAATGAGCATAACCTACTACAAACACCTGTGGGCAGAGTGTTAGAGGCATGATGAGATCATAATGGCAAACCCAGACTTTATCCTACTAGGCTTGCAACTAGTGATTTGTGAGTATATTTCTTCAGACTCATTTTGTTCTTTCTCCCCTTAGACCAAACTCAGAATAGGAGTGTGTAGACTGTTTTTTTTTTTTTTGTTTTTTTTTTTTTGTACTTTCCAAAATGGGAAGAGGAGTTTACTAGGTTTTTCTTTAAGAATTGATATCTGGTAGCATTTAAGGATTACCTATCTAAGTAGTTTGCATTGGAATTTTGGCATAAAAATCCAGTATTAAAGGTAGGGATCAAAACATGTCATACATGCAAAAATAGGATTTCATAGCAAAATACAAATATATTGGAGGTGGAGTCTGAGATTATTGTAATTAGCATCTGAAATTGGACATTATAAATTCCGGTTCTTCAAAACCTCATTTAATTGTAAAGGCAGTGTCAAGAATAGAGGCATACATTTTATCTTATTCTTATTGACAAATACATATATATGTATTTTTACATGTTGTGATTCTGCATATGATTTCCAGGGCTATCTGAGCACTATAACTTTGATGGGATGAACACTGGGTGTTATACTATATGTTGGCAAAGCAAACTTCAATACAGTTAAAAAAAATAAAATAAAGGACAACTGTTTTTGACATTAACACGCTAGGGGAAGAATGAATTAATGGGATGTCTCTTGTGCAATTCATTGAGTGTAAATACTTTTATGCTATTTTTTACCATTATTATCCTCAAGGCAGTTGTGGTATGTGCTCTCACAAGGCTTCCTTATGTATCATGGCAGGTAAAACAGAAAAACTTCGAGTCATTGTAAGCACACAGAAGTGAACTAATGTTTCAAAAGGTTCTTTCACCTCCAAGAGTCAAAGTTTCTACATAGCTTCTGAGAGAGCTAGAGAAAGGTTAACCTTCTACATGGACTGAAGATCAGAGGAAAGCCGAGCCATGCATAGTTTTGTTAACCTGTTACCACCACCCATAGATTGTTATACTTCTCCCATCCCAAAAAGTTCTCTTAATTCTGTTTTTAAAGCACCCATTTATTTGAGCATTTTAAAAAAGATTTTATTTATTTGAGAGACAGGGAAAGTGTACTTGTGCCTAAATAGGGAGGAGGGGCAAAGGGAGAAGCAGATTCCCTCCTGAGCAGGGAGCCCAAACAGAGCTTGATTCCATGATCCTGAGATCATGACCCCAGCCAAAGGCAGATGCTTAACCAACTGAGTCACACAAGTGCTCTATTTGAATGTTTTAAACTCAAGGATCAAGTCCCCCACATGGAAATGTATGCTATTATCTAGATACTTAAGGATAAAAAGTCTTACATTTCTGCTACTCAGCTTTTTAAATTGCACTTCCCTGGCTTCGTAAATTTCCACATTTTCCTCAAGGTGCATACTTCATCCCCCCCACCCTGCCATGAGTCTTTAAATAGTCTCTATAGTATTAATAGTCTTGGAAAACACACACATACAGAAATCCATATATGATTAATGTTATCTGAATTCTTTAATTTGGAGATTTAGTAGTTAATTTTGCTCAAAGACACCTGACTGGTCGACAGCCAGGGAGACAGTCTCTTTTTAGATGAAAAGTCTTACGTAGTAGAGGACTCAAAGCCCTGTTTACTCAAGACCCAGTTTGGGGCCAGGTACTAGTAGACTTTAACATGTATTAATGACAATAAATTCAGAGTAACCCTATGAGTATTATGATATAGTATTATTTCACTTTTTCAGAGGGAAAGCCAAAGCACGGGGGTTTTAAATTATACAGCTGCTAAAGTGGTAAAACCTGGGTCTAGCCCAGGCTGACTGGCCAGAAGCCAAAGTTTCTCACATGTTACCCTGATGGCTCTCCTCTGAGAAGCCTCATACAAGCTACAGAGATGCTCTATTACACATATGTAATGGCCCCTAAAAAAGATTATGTTCAAATTCTAAGCCTCAAACCTTTGAATGTGGCCTTATTTGAGAAAAAGATATTTGCAATTGTCACTAAGGATCTTGAGTTAGGATCATCCTGGATTTGGGAGGACTCTAAACCCCATAACAGATGTCCTTATAAAAGCAAAGCAAAGAGAAATTTGAGACAGACACACAAAGGAGAAGGTAATGTGAATACAGAAGCGAAGACTCCATTGACAAACCAGGAATGCCAAGGATTGGCAATGTCCACCAGAAGCTGGGAGAGAAGCACAGAACAGGTTCTCCATCTGCACCTCCAGAAGTAACAAGCAAGCCCTGTTGACATTTTGATTTTGGGCTGCTGACTTCAGGACTGTGAGAGAATAGGTTTCTGTGGTTTTAAGCTGACTAGTTTTTGATGATTTGTTATGGCAGCCCTAGGAAACTAATGCGACTATCTCTATTTCATATGTCTTGACTGATTTCAGTGGTTCCCATGATTTGTTTTCTGGTGACATGATAAGTCTCCTAGTCATATCCATACTCCTCTAATTTCAGGAAGCTAATAATTATTTTCTTAATTTCAGAGAATTTATTCTAATTCTAGAGGATATTTGCCTGTATTAACAACATCAGGAGATAAGACTAAATTCTGACCTAAGCACGTCCTCTGTAGGAACATGCACCCTCCTGCATCCTCACCTTTTCCCCATCAGGCCCTCTCCTTTATAAGTTGCTCATATCTCTTCTCAGAAATAAGGAAAACACTTCTTTGTGACCTTGTAGTCCTCTAATTGTCATCTCATGTTCCTTTCATGATTAAATACTTGATAGTCTCCTACCTTCTACTCTTTCATATTCCCTTCCTCTCAAAGGACTGTTCATCTCAACTCTACTCTCAGAAAATCGACTAGAACTGCTGATGGGTATCCTGCCCAAATCCAATTACTTTGTTGTTCAACTTTTTGGGGGTATTTGGCTGCATGCATCAGACACTTATATCCTTTTGTGAGCCTTTTCCCTCCCTACCTTTTGCTCCCATAACAACCTTGATGCTCCAGTCCATGGCATGTATTTTCTGCATTAGGATGATCTGGATTTTTTTTTAAACGATGAAATTCTTCTAAATTTTAGAATAACATTGGAAGCTTTCATTCTTGATCTTGTGGTGGTTCCTCTTGCATTTAGGACAAAATTTAGACATTTTGGGTTTTGTTTGCAAGACTCTTAAAGATTCTGCTCCTTCTTAACGTTAATATTCTTTCTTTACACCTTTGTATAGCATCCTCAAGTTTCTTGTGTGTTTTTTTCTTTAGAGAATTATTTGTTTTTTGACTCTTTATCTTTTCAAATATGCCAAACTCACCTCTCCTCCACATCTAGTTCATCGAGTTACCTATTTGCTCCTGAAGAGAGTAGGTAAGACCTCTCTCTGAAGCCTGCCCCCCCTCCCCTCCGGTTCAGCTTGAAAATAATCTGGGCAAAAGAGTTTACTGACCATCTTTGGAACCTAATATTGCACTTTTCTGCAGGATGTTACTTCTGACAAGACAATATTTAGGTAATTAAATTTGGCAAATTTTATTCTAAAGTGAGAATATTTTAAAGAAATTTGAGAAGTGCCACAAAACACTTTGAGGGGCTTGGGAGCAGGAATGGTGGTATATAAGCCATAAAAGTAATACAAGACTCAACAACTTCACAGCTCAAGACCAGGTCTCAAATATAGTGTTGGAAGACTGGGCAAAGATGGAAGAGTTCTAAAGTGAATGGTGCTACCTTGATTTTACAGCAAAAACTTCTCTTTTCAGACACTTAAGTACAGCCTTTCACACTATTGGAATTGTTTTAAAGCTATTTGGTATCCTTTAATTATATCCTTCCACTGTTTAGGAATGAGCAGTTTTTAGGGGCAAGGAAGAAAAAAATGATAGAGAGAAAACATTTGTTCAGCATAAATTCCAAGAAGAAAAGGTATATGAATATCAGGTTGCAATAACTAAAGAAAGGTAGGTCTGCATTGCAGGCCAGACCATTTAAAATGTATCCCATTTCCCTGAAATGATCAGAGAATAGACTCTGCCCCAGAGCCCCAAATCTCAGAGATAAACCTTTATAATGAAATGTTAGAGGTTTTTTTGAAAGGTTTTAATAAAAGTGTCCTTCCAGTATCCCATATGCCAGAGTGATAAACATTTACCTTTCTCCTAAGGTTAGAAGAGCAAATATCCCACCACAGACTTTCCAAATGTCCAAGCTACCATTTGACATTAAGTAGGTGGAGAAAGTCTTGCTTCTAGACTCAGGTCTCACTGTAGAGAATAATCAACTTAAACATGTAAAACTAAAATGCATAATCCTTCTAACAATGTTACAGAATTGTCCATTGTTCTCATAAAACCTTCAGCGGGTTTTATGATGAATTGTTTTTGGAAAGGGTTTGGGGCTGGAAAAGGGATCTGAGGGCCAAAAGGTGCCGTATTACTTTCTTTGATCACTTTCCCAAAGTAGGGGCATTGTTAAAAAAAAAAAAAAATGTGTAGATTGCATTAATCTATGTGTTCTGTTTTAAAGCTCTAGTAAGGTGAAAGGTTTTCAAAAAGGGGAGCAAGTAGATGTAAGGCGTCCAGAAAGCCTTCTTATTTACTGGGTTTAGTCATAGATGCTCTTCTGACCAAGAAGTGCAAAATTAATCAGGAAACACATGCAAGGGGTTTTATCCTGAAGCAGGGATTATAAATTGAAGCTCGAAAACATATATGAAGGTTCATGTGAGGGACGCCTAGGTGGCTCAGGACTTGATCCCGGGGTTCCGGGATCGAGTTCCGCATCCAGTTCCCTGCAGGGAGCCTGCTTCTCTCTCTGCCTTTGTCTCTGCCTCTCTCTGTGTGTCTCTCATGAATAAATAAACAAAGTATTTTTTAAAAAAGGGTCAGGTGAACAGTTGTCCATCTAAACCTAGCTAGAACAAGCACAACCTTCTTGTTCTTTTTTTTTCTTTTCAACCTTCTTGTTCTTAGGGATGGGTTATTTCCTTCATTAGAAGATCTAGGAGAGGAATGAGAAGGTACAGTTGGAAAGAGAGGAGAATCTAAAGGTATTGTATATTCTTGACTCCTTCTTAAGGTCTAATATAGAACAGAAAGTTGTAAAAGACTTTGCTGAGTCAAGAAAATTAGTTCTCATTTGAGCAAAGATATATAACTTGGATTCTGGACTTAACACAAACCTCCCTGAAAAAAAGCAGGAACTTCCCCTTTCCATGGCACAAGAATCACATGACTAGAAGAGATTATGGAGCTTGCAACATCTTTTCTCAGTTTCTGAGAAGGTTCTGAGAAATGTATACAAGAAGACTGCTTGAGTCATCTCATGACAAGTATATCCCTTGCACAAGAAAAAAAAATCTGCTAGTTTGTTTATCCCTTAAGGTGATTCACTCAAGAATTCAGTATTTAGGATCCTGGAATACCAGTATAGGGATAAATCTGTGTTGTGAGAAGTTTGGCTGGCACCTCCTCATTCTTATTTACCCTTTTCATCAGAGGACTGCATGGGTATCAGCAATGATACTGTGTAATGACTCAAGGATTCTCAGCAATATCCTGACACTGTGGGCCCTCTCTTCTGAGCAATCTCCTTACCCTAATTATACGTAGCAGAGAGAAACGTGCTTGGTCATTCTCAAATGTTGGTAAAAGGAATAACTTAAGGATTTGCTTAATGGGGCTACCATTCCACAAATGGTATGTTATGTTTTTAATGTTAAGGAGGGTGGGACAAACACTTAACCTACCAAGCACTTGAAACGTTTATCCTGACAGCTCTGTGAAACAAAATATGTCTATTTTATAAATTAATGGACTCAGTAAAACAAAATCAATCACTAATAAGTCATTAGGCTCAAATTTGAACATGATCTTTGTTTGCTTTTCTACTATAGATGCTGGTTGCTCTTATCTTTTTTTTTTTAATCACACTGATTTTAACTGGTATTATAAGTTGCCTTTAAAGGCATACTCCCACTGACTTTAACATACCAGTTAACTTTTCAGAAAGAGTCACATAAAATGGACACAGAAAAGAGTTAAGAAGAATCAAGAACAAAGCAACATAAACATCCTTGCTAGAGGATCCAGTACTTTGTACTTGTCAGAAAATATGCTCCCTTGTCCTTTGGAACTTCATGCCTGTCTCAGCCGAGGTAGTGCATTAGGACATGTGAAATATTAACCTCTAAGGCAGATCTCAGGGTCCGAGAGGGCAGCAAGCTGCATTTGCCATTATTTCCCAAGTAGCCTTTTGAGAATAAGGGACGTTGCCAGAAATGATACAGCGAAGTTAGGCTGTTGCTGATACTCAACGTAAGACCTTTCTCCTTTAAAATGCTTGGAATCCTAGGCGAGGGAAACCTACTCTACTCTGCAAAGGCCCCAGGTGTAATAGTAAGATTTTTGCAGCCTGTTTAATTGGGGAAATGAGACTACATTAATGCACACAGAAAAGGAGTCCTTAGAAGATTCTCTTATAACTGCTGACACTGCCGTGGGGGCCTCAGGGACAAAACATGCCTGAGTCAAGGAGGTATACACAAGTTATGCATTGACAGGGAGCATTTTTCGTTGCTTTTGACCCTTGGAAAGCATGCTCAAGGACCTAGTGAACTGAACTGAGAAGCTTTTCCCTGTCTTTGGAACCAAGTCAAACCAAGAATTCCCCAGACAGTTCATTGTAGATAGAGATACGACAGCGGAACTGCTAAGGGTGGGGGCTTGGGGGAAGTCTCACACACAGTCACCATTTTCTAGCTCTGCAGCTTGAGGCAACTTCTCTACTATTCACTTATGTAAAATGGGAATACAGTTTGCAGACTTGTTACAAGAAACCTCAGTGCCTACTGTATAGAAAGCGCACAATGAATGGTGGCTGTGATTAAATCAAAGCTGTGTCTCACGTGCTGTACTGTGTAGTCTTACATTGCAAGCAGCATTGCTTTTCCACAGCAACTGTTTAAACAATTTCAGAACAACTAGGACCAACAAGTAAACAGCCAGCAAGTACACACAGAAAAGAATGTAGTGCTTTAACCCGTAAGGCCCAAGTGAAGAAGCGAGAGTGTTTGCCAGTGGTAAAGCCACTGCTGTTCAACTCCTGCTTCTGAATTTACTCTGAGCCACCCAGAGATGCTGAGTCAAATCCAAGCCTACATCATGACCATTGGCAGTTTAGAGGGTCTACCTCACATCACCCGGGGAACTCTTACTGGGGAGCTCCTAAAAAGATGTGCATGCTACACCCAGATCGATTAGATCCAAATCTCTGAGGGCAAGAGACATAGATACCAATATATTTTAAGGATGCCCAGGTAATTCTAATGTACCAACGAGTGTGAAGTCCAACCATTTACTTCCATGATCCTTTGTCCCCTTAAAGAAATACCAAGTGGTTCGAGTTTAAACTGGGGAGTAATTGGTCACTCTCTTTCATTACAAAAGATTAGGAAACTGATGGCAAGAAAGAATGTTTAACTTGTCTACTGGTAAACGGCTGGTTGGGATAAAGCTGGTGCCAAGAGAAATCTCAATCCTAACGTGAGACTCTACTGTCCTATTCCTAGAGGTTATATGTGTCACTTTTTTGAACTATTTTTTAAGACTGTGCTAAGCCCATTACATACAGACTGAACCAAGAATACGTTCCATTTAGTAGATCTAGCAAGCACAGAACAGGAAAACAGAATTTCAGCAGAATTTTTAAAAATTCAGAATTTTTAGCAGAATTTCATTTCATAGGTGTTCTGTGAACCCAAACAGAAAAAGGACTTTATGTGATCTAATCACATATTATCACTGGATTCTTTTTTACCTAGGTAGCTGGAGTCCTATTTGGTCAAACTGGTTTATTAATGTTGATTTGGCTGCTTGGATGAAAGTATTTGGCTAGGTTTGAGCTGCAACTCACAGATCAAAGAATTCAAATTCATTTTAGTACATTCTCTTCTATTCAGTGTGTGGCTCGTTTTTTCTTTCTTTCTTTCTTTCTTTCTTTCTTTCTTTCTTTCTTTCTTTCCTTCCTTCCTTCCTTCCTTCCTTCCTTCCTTCCTTCCTTTCTTCCTTCCTTCCTTCTTTTTTAAAGCACAATAGAAAGTTTGACTTCTTGGGTTGGCAACTTTCAATATTTTTGACTTATTTTGACCTCTCTTAATTTTTGTACTCACCACACCCATTTTGTTTTTAAAATAAATTTTTATTAGGAATATCTCCTACTAGAACCTAAAAAATGGCATCATGATAGTGTTTAAGAGATTTTAAGTTTTAAAAAGGAGCTTAACGTTATCCAGATGAGGGCCCATTCTCTAGATTGGGCAATGCAAGCGGTTCACTAGGAATGTCTGAAATTGTTCACAAGTTGAATTATTGAAGTATTAAGTTTATGCTCAATTTTACAATCATATTACTCAGTTCTTTCAGTATTATCACTACTCAGAACAGTTAACTCTCTAGAGTTTGAAAAAGAAAAGTGTAAGCTCATAATAAAAATATGCTCTTGCCTTTTGGAAAAGCTGGGCATAAGTTAGTACGCTTGCATGAACGAAGACATACATAGAGCACTGAGTCTAGAACTTCTCTTTACACTTATGCAGACTCTAAGAAAGACTGTAGTATTGGAATAGCCCTGTGGTCTTCTGGCCATGTGGAATTCTTGTGCACATGGACAAATGAGGCTTGCAGTTGGATTAATTGACATTAGAGTGTATACCCATCTCAACTTTAACATCCCAGTCAATAATTCAACCCCAGTTCTTGAACATCACTTCCTTTAGCTTAGACTGAACACAGAAGAAAAACTGGAATGTGACTTTATCCTTTAACTCACTTCTACAAAGGGAAGGAAGTTACATTGAAACTTTGGAGGTTTGAAAATCATGTTTCTGTCATTGCTTTATGTTGTTGGCAATGGATCACTTGGGTTATGCTCTATCATGGTACCCCTGACACCAGTAACCATCTGGATGTGGCTCAACTAGCTATGGCACATGTGCTCTGTATATCGCAAGTGAGCTGGGCAGAGCAATGTAGCAGATACAACCTGACACAGAAAAGGGAATGGGTCAATTCTGGTCTAGTGTACAGTGTGCTTCAACCTAGATTTATCAGAGCTCTGCATTTGGGGGTTCCTGGGCCCTGATTCCCCCTAACAAGGTGGTATTTTAGTTTCCTTTTCCGCTATTGTTTCATTTGTAATTATACCTCAGGAGTCATGTGGGGAAGAGAGATTGGCAAGGTGATGACTTCATCCTTGAGTCAAGTTTATATCATGTACCATCTTGAATCACCTTATTGGCTGCTGCTTTTTCTATTAGAAAGTTATCAAGTCACCTATGGAAGAAGCCATGAATGATTCCCATTAATTCCAAGGAAAGGCTATTCGGAATTCATTGTTCTGGAAGAGGGAATACCATGGCTACCTCCTACCATGGGGTAGGAGGGCCATACACCTTGGGCTTAGGCTCAAAAGTAGCTGGGAATATGGTGAGTAAGCAGGGATTAAGGGAAAACTTCATGGCTGAGGAACAGGTATTCAGTAAGAAGTCTACAATAAAGACTTGGGCTAAAATGTCAGAGTTCCCACCTAACCCAGCCAAGAAGATACTTTTGCACTTTGGGCAGCCTCACTGATACAGTGACTAGTGGGTAGTACGTGTAAGCAGGCTGAACGAGCTGTGTGACCACGGGCCTGTGGAGACAGGCCAGGATTCTGCTGGGCATTTCTCCCCCTGCTGAGACACTACTGCAGGGCCAGTGATGGCAGCACCTGGTTCAGTCACCAAACACTTGCTTTAGTGGGGAAAACCCAGCATGCTTTAGTGGTGGCACAGTAGCCTGCACCAAGGTGCTGTCACACAACTGAGGACACGTGCTATAGTGACAGTGACAGAAGGGCCCTTGCAGAGTTTGCCATTTCTGGTTATGAAGTGATAGTAACCAGAAAGTATGCCAAAAAACCATGTGGAAGGAATAAGATTTTTAAAAGCTGAAGTGTTGATAGATAATTGGAATGGGCAAATGGAATAAACGAGTTTTAAAATTTGAATTGAGAAGAACTCTATTGTGTACTATTAAATGGTCAAGCAGGATACTATATTTCATTCTGCTTTCCTCTCATTCTAAAGTCAAGGGAAGAAGGTATTCTAAAGGAATGAACAATTTATACTAACAATTTTAGGGTTTTAAATAAAAAAAAAATAGCGCTGTTAACATGGAAGCCTCTAGAAAGTTTCCACCGCAGGGCCTTTGGGGAAGTGATTTGAGGAGAAGCATTATGGAACAGATATGAAAACACAGTAAACATACGACTTTTACTTTGAATTTGGCATTTAAATATATAATGGATATTATGCTTAACTTAACTCTTGCTGGAAAAAGTCGTCTAAAAACTAATGAACCAAGGTGAGGGGAAAAGACTGTCATTGTACCATTTGATTCCTAGGCCAATACACTAATACTATTAATACCTTTCTCAACAGTCTTCCCTTACTTGTATGTATACCCACCCAAACTGACCAGCAAGTATTCCATTTTTTTCATGTCTATACTTCCCAAGTTCGGGTAGTTAGCAAAACAAACTCCTTTTTCTAGCTGCAAGCTACTTTTAAAATAAATCATAGAAATGAATCTTAGTTTGTGTCCTAGAACACACTACACCAAGTTATGCTTTCTTGTTCCCATATGAAATAGTCCTGAATTAAGTAAAAATGAGTGTACAGCATATCTAGTGTGTAGACTTCAGGACACAATAGTTTGTTCATTTGAGCCCTTCACCTATGATACTTGTACATATAAATCCTAATTGTTAAACACAGTCTGCCTTCTACTCTAATATCATTACAACAGTCATCTTGGAAGTTTACGTGGATATTAGAAGAGCTACAGAAAGCATGTTATTTAGAACCATCTGCATTTTAAACCTAAGAAGGAAGAGCCACGTACCCTAGTAGAATTATTTTATGATATACTACAGCAGAACACTTTCAAAGCAAGCAGGTAATCTTAAACTTTTCCTCTTCCAAAAACCAGTGCAAGAAACATTGCCTAAGATTTGGTTTCTTCTTTAATAGCCTGGCTGAATTATATTAAATCCCAATGTGGTTTTCCTTTCCAGGCAGAGGCCCACATTTATATAATCCTCAAAGCCATTGCTTGAGTGTTTCTGTACCTTTCCACAACTCATGTTTCAGAGACAAGCTGTGTTTTGAAGAGCTTAAAAGAACGAGAATCCAGCTGCCTTGTAATATCAGCACAGAAGAGTCAAACTGTGGTGTGTGTAGTAATTGTATATGGAAGGCAGAACTTCTTTTTCTGTCTGCGTCTGTATGTAGACCAATACTATGGAAAAAAGTTGTTTTTTTTTTTTTTCCACAACAACACAGGATCAGTTTATCTTACCCTAACATGTTCTTTCTGGGTTCTAGGTGGCCTTTCCAGCAGAATATGTCCTTTGTTTTAGTGTTCAATCTCCCCTTAGAGTTGGAATTAACCTTCCATGAGAAACTTGCCATTGGCTCACATTTCCATGTCTGATATAATCTTCCTAGTTGGGCAAGTTATCCACTGCCAGCAGGGCATTTACACTTCATCTCTAAGAATCATGGTGGTCTTGCTAACCCCCATGGTTAAGAATATATATTTTTATTTATTTTTTTATTTTTTAAGATTTTATTTATTTATACATGAGAGACACAGAGAGGCAGAGGTCAGAGCAAGCTTCTTGCAGGGAGCCTGATATGGGACTCAATCCAAGGACCCTGGAATCACGACCTGAGCCAAAGGCAGATGCTCAACTACTGAGCCACCCAGGTGCCCCAAGAATATGTGTGTTTTTAAAACTACTTTTTGTTATCTGTCTGCTTTATAAATCAATTATTGCTTTATGGAAGGTTCTTCATAACTTAGCTGATTTTCCTTAGAAAAGATTTGGTTGCTCTTAAAGGAGATGAAGACAAAAAGAATCATTTACAAAATAAAAGGAGACTTGCTATTTATTTGTAAAATTTCAGGTTGACATAGAACCAGCAACCTAATAACCAGCCCTTTCTCTTCCTGATACCAGTGCTCTACCAAACTGAAGGTTACAAAGTTCCAGAATGCTTATCTAAAAGGCCAGAGGAATTCTTCTGGAAGAAATAGGAAAAATAGGCTCATTTGCTTACTTCTTAGTTGCTGACCAAATTAGACTGGTTAAAGATAGGAGATCCCAAGGTAATTTCAGGTGAATCTGCCAACTTGTTTTCTTGCTTCTTGAGGTGATATGCTAATACTACTCAAGTGTGGAAAATTTAGGTGACAGGATGCAAAAAAGGTCCTGAAATAGCTAGACTACGTGCTTGGAAACTCTATGTATATATACAAATACTCCAATACTGCAGATCAAGCACCACAAGATGGCAAATATGCACAAGGACCCCTGAGCTAAAGTTCACTCTCTGTCATTATCCCTTCATGTTTTGGGAAATGGTATTGGACCAAGTAAGTAGTGAGAATAAATAAATCCATTTTTAAATTAAACTGAAGGATGGAAATATTCAAAGTAGCACATTAACCATGCTAAAGGAAACAGATTTGGGATTTTAGTTGCTGCACAATTGAAGCAACTATATCAAACACTAAATGATTCAACTCTATTGAAATACCTGTATAGGGTCCATTCACACTACAGATAGATGAGCGTAGGAAGCTCCTATTGCAATTAGACAACCTACCGCTTAATGTCAAACTCTTGCTTGTAAAGTCTAAGCAGGTGAGACAGGTTTTGTTTCATGAACTCTCTAGGAATCCAAGTAAATGTGGCCGAAATTATGCCTGTTAGAATCGTGTAAGTCATCACCATTAATTGGTCCTCCCTTCCACAAACACATCTAGACATCTACCTTAGGAATCACGAAGCACAGTTAGAAAGTTGGGAAAAGTAATTCAAGGAATGCTGTATCTACTGCAGCCTTCAGGGAAAAGCCACCCTTATATGATCCCAAACATTAACCAATGTTCCTGATCAAAGAAACTTTCAGGAAGTCAATTTCTTTTTTTTTTTTTTAAGATTTTATTTATTTATTCATGAGAGACACAAAGAGAGAAAGGCAGAGATACAGGCAGAGGGAGAAGCAGGCTCCATGCAGGGAGCCCGACATGGGACTTGATCCCGGGTCTCCAGGATCATGCCCTGGGCTGAAGGCAGCACTAAACCACTGAACTACCCAGGCTGCCCCGGAAGTCAATTTCCATACCACCTCTGGCAAGTCATTTGAGTGACTTCTACCAATAAGATTAAAATGAAGGTGGTATTTCAGAGAACTAAGTGTTCTTACAAAATGGACATACAACGTGCTTATCTTTTTCTTAGTTATAATAATAATCAAAGAACACAAGGAAAAGACCTCAAGTATCATCTTAATCTGTATAGAGTCTAAAAAAAGTTTATTCTAAAATTTAAAGAGTGACTTGGAAGATTTTCTAACATACTGACTTACCACAGAAGCCTTTTCCAGAATAAGCAAATGGAATGAGAGTTCTTCCTTCTTCCAGGCCTCTTAAATGCATACCATCCCTATCTGGGTTTTTTTAAGGTGATAAAACATGGGGTGCCACTTGGGTCTATAGTTCTAGCATAAGATGAACTAGTAGCAATGGTTGCTCGTCACATGCCACTTTGCTGGGCTTTCACTGAGACCTCCCAGCCCATTATGAGATATTCCTATTTTTACTGAACTACAAAGAGGCTTCTGGTTAGCCTACACAGGAATGTCAACATCAATGACTCACTGTAAAGGAAGTTTCCCTGGTTCATAAAAAATGTAATATTAAAGCAACATGTTTCATTAGCTTTTAGAGCTATCTCGTCCGTCTCTGAACTAGTAATGACCTGTTGCAAATTTCTGTGCCTGCTAAGTAATTGACACTTAACTATGGCAACCATGGGATGAATATAAGTGATTAGATTGGTGCTCCATGTATAGCCTCTCTTTATTATCCCTATTATAGTCATTAAATAAATGTAACTCGAGCTGGTCCTAGAAGCTTTGGACAGATTCACGGTGGCATCTGCTATTTTCTGGTCTTAGAATGTAGGCATTTTTAGCATCAGAGAATGTAATTAGATCATTCATTTCCTCAGCTGAACTCTATAGCCCTGTGCAAAGACAAGTCTTCTTTGAAAGCCACTATTAAGTTCCTAATCCAATCTTTATTAAAAAGACTCAATATTGTAGACAAGGAGGTTAAAACAAATCCTCAAAAAACTAATGATCAAGCCCTTCTATACCCCACAGCTGCCATCTAGTGCAGCAAAATCTGAAATTAGGAGTGTTTATAGTTGTATTTTTTTTAAAACTAGGATGCAGTCCTTAATGAACTAGAGAAGCATGTAGATAATGAGTTCTAC
This sequence comes from Vulpes vulpes, assembly GCF_048418805.1. Taxonomy (NCBI): domain Eukaryota; kingdom Metazoa; phylum Chordata; class Mammalia; order Carnivora; family Canidae; genus Vulpes; species Vulpes vulpes. Next base: position 128,282,026 of record NC_132783.1, on the reverse strand, counting down.
TAAAGAAAATAGTGAGAGAAGTAACACTAAGGGACTAAATTTTCTTAGATCCACTAAAATAAGCAAAGTTCTACTCTGAGGGCTAATTCTCAGAAGTGGATGTGATTAATATTTCTTTCTGAGGGTCAATCTGTCCAGTGTCGAGGTTCTCTACCCTAAGTTCCAGTCTACATTTGTACCTCCATCTAAGAAACTCCCTTAAAGGGTATAAACAAATGCCTTTCCTTTTGACTCTGAAAAGCCTGTCATCTAGCTCACATTGTGCCTAGCCAGAGTAACTACAATAAATGGAAGTCATTGGCTACCCTAGATTTTACCCTGAAGTCATGCTATTAGAAGATTAAGAAGGTCTTCGAATATTGATAGCTTTAAAAAATATGTTATTATTATTATTTAATTTTCTTTTGTTCAGAGCATATTGGGATTGGTGATTAATCTCAGATTAAAACCACTATGGAGACTGCAAACAAAGTTTGCCCCCAAATGCAAGCTAATTCATGTAATAAATCTATGTCCCTACTATGTGCCAGGCACCCTTCTAGAGCTTGGGATATGTCAGTGAGCAAAGTAAAGATCTATACCTTTGTAGGGTTTACCTTCCAGCAGAGAAACACATAAATATATTATAGTCTTTCAGAAGGTGATAAATGTCCTGGAAAAAAAGAGAGCAGCCGGGTAGGAGATGGCTTAAACAGGTTTCTTAGGAACACAGAAGGAATACCATATTTTTATAAGTTAAATTATTGGATGTTTGTTATATGCCAGGTGTGAGGTGTGATGTCTCATTACATGCTAAAGTATCATCATCCCTACCTGATGGGAGAGAAGATGAAGTACAAAAGTCAACCAACCCACTAAAAATTCCAGAAGTCTAATACATATGCTCTTTAACTTATTTTAGAATTATACAGGCAAAAAGAGAGAATTAAACACAGTTCTTCAGATTGGAAGAATATGAATTTTCAGATTGGAGGAAAGTGAATTTGCCAGAAAATACATTCAGGAAACAGGAATTGATAGCAGTCAGTACAGGATATTTATGTCAGCTTGGCTAGTACACGAGTGGTGCTGGGTGATATGAGGGAAAGACTGAAAGGTGGGTCAAACTGGATTAGAGTGAATTTTCAGAACTACATTTTGTCTAGAGGTATCGGGAAGACTTTGAGGTTTGGAGCAATGGTGTGGAGGTTGGGGTGGTGACAAATCTGAGCATGGACCATGGCATCAAAGAGTCACATAGCTTTGTAGTAGGATAGTCGCATGAACTTGCCACTTTGAGTGATTCAACTCCGGCTTTTTCATTTAAATACTTGGCCAATCTTTTGGAAACAAAGCCTTTTGATTGAAAGGTTAAGGTCTAACAATCTCAAATGTCAGATCCAAGGTTAGCCCATTGTGCCAAGCTATGATGCACTGTGACCCTCAAACTTCAAATAAACCAAATGTCCTAAAGGTGGCTTAAAAAAAAATCAAAGGCCATTATGTCTTATAACCTTCATTCTAAGAAGATCCATTTTATCCTAAAAATAGAAGTCCCATAATGTCAGTTTTCTAAAAGTTGATATAAGTGAATTGGTAGTTTGAAATGTGAGCACCTAAAGGAACATCCTTTATAAAAGCCAGCTACTAAGATAGTCATGTCGTTACAGCGCCTCATTTGGAGAATATATAGCATTTCCCCATTTTATACATGTTCTCCATAGAACTTGAAAGACTAGAAAGATCAGTACCAAGGAAATGCTGGTTAAGAAGAGAGTGAGCAGGGTAAGAGACAGGTCTCTGCTTCTTATGCATTTAGAATAGTGATTTAAGGGTGACATGTGCCTTTCCGCATTTTAAAAATTAAATTCCTTGGAGACAAGCTAATTTGTCAGGTAGCAATATCTAAAATGTAGGTAAATCTACAGACTACCTTAGGCTAGGGATAGAATCACGAGGGCACTTTAGAATTCAGTACATAAAATTAAACTCAAAAGCTAAAACTACGATGTGAATACACACATGTCCGGACCATAGAGAATGCTGCCCACCATAAGCTTTGAACTATTGGCTTAGACATCATTCATTGATACTTACCTATCCAAAATTATTGAGAAAAATTCCTGATGTATTAAAAAAAATGAACAGTAAGGCTTGAGTCAAATGGACAGTAGAATTTTCAAAAGTTCTCTTACGCTGGGATTTTAAAAGTTGGGCAGTGTATGGTCTATTGTTGATTTTTAGGCTGTTTTCCTTGGACCCAGTGAGGTCTTTGCAACAATAATGAATTGGCAACCCAATTTAGGCATTTTGAAGAGCCTAATGGATATCACATCTTTACCCACATTATAGCTGCAGTATGCTATTTAAAAAAACAGGTTTCTTTTGATTTTGGCAGAAATTCTGTTAAGTCAAAGGGATAATTATTAATTATCCAGTGCTTGAACCAAAGGTTTCATCTACTTTCTCCATTTTTATTTAATTTTTAATTTTTTTTTTTTTTTTTTTGGAAACAGTTTAGTGGCCACTTTAAAAAAGAAAGAAACTGAAGGAGAATAAGAAGTTGTCCTCTGGTGAAGTATTAGGTTGAAAACTATTCACCACTATGATAATTATTCGCCAGGTGATTATACCCATCGGTTCAGATCCTATAAGAGCTATGATGAATACTCCATTGGTAGAAGTTAACCCAAGGACTTGAAAAGATCACACCATTTGGAGAATTTCAGTAACAGCTTGTCCGCCTTTCTCAGGCCCTGAGCAGACATAAACTAGAGGAACATACAGACATTACTCATTATAAATAACCTTAAAGTTAAAAAAAGAAAAAAAAGGACTTGGAATTGTTTTACTTGTACCAATAGATGATAAGGTGAACTGAAGTTTCCCATTCTGCTCACTCCATAATAAATCACAATCAATGTTGCAAATGACAGCAACTTGTCACTCATTCACTTGGCCATCTGGTTATTGGTTATAGAACACCTACTGTGTGCCAAATGCTTGCTATGCTACATCTACAGTGATTAAAGACACATGCCCTCTGTTCTCAAGGGGCTTACAATATAGGCAAGGGACGGACGCCTGGGACACCTGGGTGGCTCAGTGGTTTAGTGTCTGCCTTTGGCACAGGTCATGATCCCAGAGTCTTGGGATTGAGTCCCGCATCAGGCTCCCCGGAGGGAGTATGCTTTTCCCTTTGCTTATGTCTCTGCCTCTGTGTGTGTGTGTGTGTGTCCCTCATGAATAAATAAATAAAATACTAGGGCAGCCCTGGTGGCACAGCGGTTTGGTGCTGCCTGCAGCCCGGGGTGTGATCCTGGAGACCCAGGATCGAGTCCTACATCAGTCTCCCTGCATGAGCCTGCTTCTCCCTCTGCCTGTGTCTCTTCCTCTCCTTCTCTCTCTCTCTGTCTCTATAAATAAATAAAGCTTAAAAAAAAGTCTTAAGAAACCAAACCAAAACAACAACAACAACAACAACAACAACAACAAAAATGATATAGGCAAGGGAGAGAGAACATGCAAGTACTACAATCGGTGCTAAGTTTTTTAGAGGAAGTGTTTCTGATTAGGATAGAAAGCCTCATTGCCATTAGTAATGTTTAATAAGAGCAAAATTAGACTACTTCAAGGAACCCTATATAAATTGCTTTCTTATTTTTATCAATCATGGAAAGATGCAAATTTTGTCTTAAGGGCTTAATTACCCTCTTCAACAGATAGTTTTAAAATTATGACATTTACTTAAATTGCTAATTAGACGGAGGATATTTACATTCAATGTTTGGGAGTTTTCTATAACCATATTACAATCTGGAAGAGCATCTGTGTGACAGAGCCAGTGGGAGGAAAGAATCTTGTGATACACTCGGTTATTAAAGAATGTCAGTGATGATTCCTGAAAAAGTTAGCCAAATTTCTGAATCAACGTTATTTTCATAAATACCAGAAAGAAACTCTATGCTCACTTGGCATTCAGTTTTGTCACTTCGTAAGGGCAAGCAATTCAGAGACGACATGAACCTCGGTATTCTAGAACCAAGCACGTTCTGTGGCACTCTTAATTATCAGATTTTCTGGGTATAACAGTGCCGCTTTCAAATCAGGCAAAACTACTGAATTATAGATTTTAATGAAGCAATATTATGAAAATTTAACCAGGGCCTGTCCCAAAAGTGGCTTTGGTATTTAAGTAACATGGCCTATTGACAAGAGCATTAAAAAAGAAGTGTCCAATAGCACCTGGTTGATGTCAGTCTTTAAAATATTGGACTTCATTATCACTGCAAATAGTAAGCCCTTAAACAGGTGTTGGCTACATGAAGTTTAAGAGTCCAGATCCTAAAACCAAACACGGTTGCCTCCATTGTTTCTATTAAAGAGTTCTTACATAGAAAGTTGAACATTCGTATCTCTATACACTACCTGGAAACAGAACAACATAATGTATTTGGTATGTGAATATGCCTAAAAGATCAGTAACAGTACTTACTCTCTGTAGTTTAGCATAAAACGAAGATTTTATCATAGACTGTTCACATGTCTACTGAATTTGGCCATCCTGTGACCCTCTATTTTCTGGAACTGCCCTTTATGTCCATTCTCCTCCTCCCTCCCCACCAAAAATTTTTTAAAATTTTTAGTATTTCTCCCTAATCTTGCCTCACCACTACCCCAACTTCCCGTTTCCAAAAAAGCAATACTTCCTTGTATCATGTATCTTATCCCTCACAATTAGCCAGCTCATCTTACAGCATTATTTTGGTATTTTCTGTAGGCCTAACATAGGTACTTTTTAAGATATTTAGAATACTTGAAGTAAAGAAACTCTTTGTGGGATGAATTTTTCCTTCACTTTCTCAAAAGAATCCAATGAGAATCTAAGTTGTAAGAAACGAGTTGTAACTGATCTACTTTTATGGTTGAATTCTTGTGGTAATGCCCTATCAGAGCTCATGGCCTTCCTGATTTTATATTATCTGGTATCTCTCTCTCTATGTATGTATATGTATATATGTATTTTTAGAGAGAGCAAGAGGGAAAGATGGAGACAGAGACCTGTTCCCTGGAGAGGCTAATCTTTTCCATTTGCCCTATACATACACACACACACACACACACACACACACACACACACACACACCCCATACCTTCTTGTATTGCATCCCTAGCCTGTAATATTTTCTGGCTTCACCTATGTGAATTCCTGCCTGTCATTCAAAGTCCACTCAAGATGTGTTGCCTTAGCAGAGTCTTCACCGACTTCTCACTAGCCTACGGTTTTTCTACACTTGCCATGACCTATTGTTGCCCTCTGATTCACGTGGACCTCCTTCCCCAACTCAATGAAATTCTGAGGTCAGGTACTACTTTTCAATGTCCCACGTAGTTTGGTAAATAGTGCACTTAAAACATTAGTGATAACATAGTTTCCACGTGTTCCATAATATTCGCTTAGGCAAATCTTTTCTCTACGTTGCTGATTTGTCATGAAATGTAGGTTTTTCTTCAATTGTTAAATGATCTCTGCTCAAATTCATTCTGCCAATATAGCTAGGTTAATTTATCTGAATCAGCATTTTGTTTTCCTGATTTAACAAAGAGATCTACTACATAATAAATACAGATTGAAGTTCTTTGTCCTTATATACGAGTCTCAGTGCAATCCATCTCTCCTTTCCAAACTCATGTCTTCCCTCTCTGCCATCTGTACTTTCTCTTGGTCAAACTGGCCAGTCTGTATCTTTGGACACATGTCTGCAAAATTTGCATATGTACTTCTGCCTAGGATGCGTTTTTCTTCTATCTGACTCCTACCATTCTTTTAAAAGCCACGTCCATTATCACACTGGTGTCCTTTTCTTTCTCTGGACCCTCTCTATACCATTTAAATGTAATAAAACCATACATTAGTTGAAGAGATGTCATCTGGTCTAAATGTCTTGTAGGCAGCGATTGTTGACATTTATGTGTCTGCTAGCAGGTGTCAGGACAATATTATCATCCAACTTTCAATTACAGCCAACTTTTAGTCATTGAGAACTTTAGACAAGCTGAATAAATCAGAAATTTCCAAAGAACAAGTTAACAGGCAGTTATACAAACATCCATGCAACAAGATACCCTTCAGAAGACAGCTTCAACATTGGATAAATTTAAATTTTCAATTTGTTTGTCAATTGTCAACATATACACTTCTGAAAAGCTTCAGTTATAGCTGAACATTGGTCCAAGCAGAAATTGATATTCAGTCTCCTTATTATCAACCAGCTCTACTTCAAAAATGGGATGCATTTAAGATGTTTAACCTTAGAAGCAAAGGTTAAAAAAAAAAAAGCCCAAACACAAAAACAAAAAATACCACCCTCACCCTCCAGTGTTAATAAAATTAAAGCACATCAGAGACTTTCTTTTAGAGGACAGATATTTGAGCAACTACTCAGAAACATGCCATTTCCACTTCTGATCCTCTGATCTAGAGGTCAGTTATATGTTTCCCACCTGGATTAACATTGTGCCCCAAATCCAGACTGCTCAGCATTCTTCATATAACCAGGCCAGCCCTTTGACAGGTGTTCGAGCATATGATAACTAAATGATAACAGAAAGCACCTTAGGATCTGCATTACATATCACAGAAGATTAAATCAGGTTTGGGCCTGTAATAGGACACTTAAAATATGGAAAATAAATGAGGTCAGTTGTAGGAAATGTCTAGAACAAGGAGGACAGCTATATCCAATATGGACACATTTAGTGACGCTATTCATCACTCTCCAATTCTTTGAGTATGGATTAACTCTAGATCTTAAGAGAACTGTATTGTCCTGCCCAAAGAAGATTTAAGTGGTACCTTAAGAGTTAATATCTGTGGGCCTGTGTTGGCTTAGGAAGCATTGCCACATTCTCTGCTTGACCCTCACATTTAATAGTTTCAAGGTGTGCAAGAAAGAAAGTCTTCTAATTTTCAGCTGAAATGTATTCATCTTTAGATTTTAGCTTGCCTAAAGCTCACAATTAAAACAGGAGCGTTTTCCAAATATCAGCTTAATTGGTGCATTGAGAATTGTAGTTCTAGAGCAGGTGCATTTCTGAAGCAGCAGTTCCGAGAAAGCATATATATATTTTTTTTTATGGCTTCACCATTAACTCTAACTTTGAGGCAACTCATTTTCCTGATGGAGAACATGAAGCTCAGACATGATATCTCTTGTCTTAAATGGCAATGTGAGTTGTGGACACAGTCAATTTGCAGTGCAGAGTCCAAGGTCTTAACCACTAACCTATGTCATCTCCTTGAAACCAGAGTTCCAGTTCTCTAATTCTGGATCACACCCTTATATTTCTCACTCTAAGGTGTGATCTCTGCTAATCATCAGTCTCTGATTAGCATCCATCATTCTTAGGACTGTTTTGCAAGGTGAGTGAGGCAGTTACGGATGAGGAATATTGAGTAGCATGCCTAGGAAATGGCAATGCAAGTCCAGAGTCTATGTTCTTTGTTTCATGTGATGTAGACTTTCTTCCAGTTTTCCACTCACTAGGCGCTCTTCCACGGCCAGGCTAGCAACATAATCCACATAGTAGGTACTTAGTAAATATTCAGATGAACACCAAGATTCAAGTCATAAAGATACATGCTTGAATCCTAGCTCTTTCATTTAGTGATATGACCTGGAGCAAGCAGATATGTAATTATCATATTTGAGCCAAGAAACAGAGATATTTTTTCTATCTTAAGTTCTTTAAAGTGAAGGATAAATGGGATGATATTTTCTAAACCATAAAGCTATGTAAAAACTAAGTGTAGTAGATTCATTTACCAATATGGAGAATCCTTCATCCGCACTCTGGGCATTGCATAAAAAACAAAATAAAAAGTTTTATAGGTTAGAGAAAGCCATCTGGTTCCCGGGTAATGATCTAGTTTACTAGAATCTTTTTTAAAAGAAGTAACTGGGACAGTCTCCTAATAAATGGAGATTAATCGTGCTCTTAAAAAACCCAAAGGAGGAGAAAGGATTTGGAAGTGAGGTGATAATATAAAACTAAGGAGTATATCGGTTTTCCTCAGATCACGAAAGCAACGCTTGAGATAGTAGGAAAAATGTCAAGGTCTGTGTTTTTTCATCTTTTGCATCCTAAGATCCAGTTAAACTGAGCTATGTTTAAATGCTTTGCTTTATTATTTCCATGACTTAGGAATCCAAATACTTTGTTATGCTTCCCCTGAACGACTGAATTATAAAACAAATGAATTGTGAAAGTTACTCTTAGATCATGTGGAGGGCTTGTTGAAATACAGCTGGATGAGCCCCACTGCTGGAGCTCGGCTCAGTGGATCTGGGATGGGGACCAAGAATTTGCATTTCTAACAAGTTCCCAAATGATGCTGGTGTTGCTAGTCTGGGGACCACACTGTGAGAAGCGCTATTCTAGATGAATTCTCTCTAGTTGTGAAATACACGTGAAGGTAACTAAGTATCCAGTCTTGAAAGACTGAATGAATTTGATTGTAAAAATGAGAGTTTATGTGTTTGATCTGTCCCATAAAGACCTCAGTCTGTTTCAGAGAAACACTGTGCATCAGGGAGAGATAGGGTAGCTTCCTACCCAGAGAAAATGTGAAACCACATATCCCTCCCCCCAATTTCTTCCAGGTTAAACTGGGTTTTAAATCTCACTTTTCCACAATTGTTACTTCCTATCCCACTGCTTCCCTTACTCTGTGGTTACCTAAAAATTTCAGTGACAGCCCTCCTGGATTCCGCCTTCTGGTAACTTCCTTATAGCTGAACACTCACACTTGGCCTGCTCCGTTCACTCCGAGTTCTTACTAGTTTAAGGCATTGAAGGTCACTTGCCTCTAGCTAGCTTGTATATGTGACGGTAGCAGAGAAACACTGCCAGGCTTCTTTAATATTGAGGCAATAGCTCCTAGTTCCTGAAATTCCATAAACCTTAATGTTTTGCTACCTTGATGATGTAAGAAATTAGAAAGAGTTAGATAATTAAGTGTTGAGATTAAAATAAGTTGAGGGGAGGAAAAGGATGAGGTAGGTAGACAGGAGATCCTACCTCAATAAAAAAGTCACTTCCATTTTTGGATCAGGAAGCAATTTGTTCAGATTTTGCTCACCCTAGAGTGGCAGGCTTCCTTCCAGGGTAGGAGAAGGATGCGGGAAGGGGAGTAACCATGGCAACCTGCCCAGCTATGTGGGCAAGGATAGGATGGGGCCGCACGCACTTGGAAAACTTTATTTCTAGCCCAGTCACTCCGTTTAGTATGGGTGGTCCCTGCTTTCCCACTTCCTTCTGCTATAATGCTGACTTGGGGAAGAACGGCTCCCCCTCTGTAGGGAGGCTGCGAGGGGGTGGAGACCTGAATGAGCCCGAAGGAGGTCAGCTTGACCAAAGCAAACTACAGGCTTCCAGGCGGAGAACAGAGAGCAACTCCCTGTCTGTTCCAGTGTGAGCACAGCAAACACACTGGCTTTGTTAATATTAGGTGCTTGAATGACGCTTTTCAGGTAGACGAGCAGTGCCTGATTTTGATGAAATTCTCCAGTCGGCCTTCGGTTTTCACAAAGACACGTAATCCAGTTGTTTGAGGGGCAACCAGAAAACAAAACACACATTTCTAGGTTGGAATAAGGTGTTCAAAGCATGTTAGATTGACAATCTCCCTACCAAACGTGGGCTAGGTACTCTTATTCTCTCCAGGCCAGGGAGCTTAAGTCCAGAGAGGCCACACAATTTGCTCAAGGTCACGTAAGCAGCAGTGGTGTAGCTGGGATGGGAATCAAGACAGCAGGACTCCAGAACCCCTGCTCTCAACCCACTACCTGACTGTTCTGGGTGGGGGGCAGAAGCTGGCATGAGCGCTAGCCCTCTGTGTCCATCCTCGGCATCACGTGTTCCCCTCATCAGAAATTTTTAGTATGTTTTTTTGAAGAAGAGGAGACCCGGTGGCCTGCTCTCCTCGTGATTCATTCAGTCCAGCCAGGCTACGTTGCCGTGAGCGAGGTTTCCACGCAGCACACCTAACTGCTGTTGCAGCTAGCAGCTCACCTAGAGGTGACTTTGGCCTGCGTCTGTGCGCCTCGGTGGCACGGCTTCAACTTTACAGGTACACGCAGCACCAGGGAGAATTTTGGAAGACCACATCCTGTTACTCAGGTGTTTCTTATTGCCAGTGTAGTTCTCGTTCTGATTCCTTTTGGGGGACAGGAAACCCGACACATTCAGTCTGTTAACCGACATTCCCCAGCCAGTCTGCTTTCAAGCCTTTCCACGCAGGGAGGCATGTTCTGATGACCGCGAGGGCAACCGAACACAGGAGAGCTCAGTCTTCAGCAGCCTTCCTGAGCATTTCAGCATCTCCACTTGTCTTTGAGAAAACGATCAATTAAATCCTCAAGGCAGGAGAGATGAAGGGAGAGAAACACACGATGCCTTCAAAACCATTCAGACAAACAAAATATCAGCGGTGGCAAGCTTAGGCTTAGGGTAGAATTAGAAATGAAGCCGCGTATAGTTGCTGTGCCGCCAAGGTCCACAAAGCCTCCTGCAGGCCAGGCGCCACCCAGCAAGGCATATACCTTCCTGCTCTCCTTAATCTTCAGATAACTGAGGCATGGCCAAGCAGGCCAACAGCTATCACCCCCAACCACCTGGTCAGAAGTTTCTAGAGGTCCCTGTACCACCTTCATGCCAACAAGTGTCTTAAAAGCAATTCCCTCAACCTAAACAAGGTGACTACAATCCATTCAACCTTTGGGGTAAGACAAGAAATAAACCTAATGCACAGGAATCTGGACTTTTCCATGAGTCTAAAACTGTAAAAAGTCTTCAGTGGAAATGCAGAGTCTTCCTCGACTGATTAGACAAGGCTTTTAACAAGTGCCATGGAGGGCTCCCTCCCCTCTCCTACAGCCTCAGGTGAAGATCCCGTTGTGTCCAGGATCAGAAGGCCAACAATATATATGTCACAGTTCAAAGCTGGAGGACATTTCACGGCCATCAGCGTGTTCTGGCCATCAGTCAAATGGCCTATAGCTTGAAGGAGAACTGGCTGGTAGGATAGTTGTTTGGATAAGAAAGGACAGAGCTGGGAGTGAGGAGGGAAAGGGCGAGTCAAGTGATTCACCAACAGGAAAAAGAATCCAGTCTGCCTCAGGGGGAGACCCATCAGGAATCTGGAAGAAGTAACCAGTCCCAGAAACACACCCTGGGAAAGGCTACTAGATCTCCTTTGCGCTTTCTCTAGGAGACGGTCCACCTGGCGCACTCCACGTTGCTGTTGTGGCAGGTGTGGCACTGTTTATTGCCCCATGCCCAGCGCTTCACCAAAAAGCTCCTTCCCCAAAGATTAAGGAGGGCCTGGTCCCCAATACTTCTGAATTCTCAAGGCAATAAACTTTGCTACAGTGTCACTGAGGCCTGTTTCCCTTCAAGGAGGGAGAGACAGAACCTGGGATGGCCCGGGCCTGGGGCCCAGAGAAAAGCAGCAGGATGGTGGTCTGACTGGTGGCAGCAGGGGAAGAGGCAAGCAAGGAGATGTCACAGAGCACCGAGACAAGCCACCGGGGAGCCCCTGCGCTCCCCCATTCCCAGCCAGTTCCTCCCTCCCCGGCAGCCTTGCCTTGCCGGAGATGAGTAGCTGACACACCTGGGCAGGGAGCTAACCTTACGCCTGTAAAGAAGATCAATTATATTTGTCCTATCAAAGCCATTCCTAGGGCTTCCTTATCAGACATCTCGAAGGCATTTTTGTGGCCGCCTCCTTCCTCCAACCATTACTTCTGTGCGAGTTAGCCCCGGCTTACCTTCTTCTCCCCCACTGCCCCGCTTTGCCCGATTAGGGCCAGACATTTTTTCATTAAGTCCCTTTATAGTGTAATAACAACATTTACTATTCATGAAGTCTCTCTCCCCTCCATAATTTTTAAGTCTTTCCATGTGTCTGGAAGCTTATTTCTGCTCTTCTCATTTTACAAGAGTGCCTCTCTTCCTTCCAAACACAGACTAAAGAGAAAGAGGAAAAGGTGGGGGGGTGGGGGGGGGGAAGGGGTGGAGATAACATCCAGATTCTTTAAGTGCTTTTAATCCAGTCAAATTTCCCTTTGGACTCCAACAGCTCCCTGCTGCAAGTGACGGCGGGGACCGAATTCCAGGCTAGGGAGGGAGTCAGGCCAGAGGAAGGGGAGCAGGCGGGAGTAACAGAGTCGGCTCTATGCTGGGAAACCCGCTAGGCTGACTGCGGCTCCAGGGTTTAACCCATTCATCCCCCCCCCCCCCCCCCCTTAATCTTCCCAGCCAGTTTACAGCGAGCAAGCAGGCCGACACCTTTTAAACGCTCCAGGGATTTAAAACAAGTTTGTTCAGTCTCTTGGGCAGATACTTCCCTAAGAATGCGGGTGTGAGACAAAGTTCACATTTTCATGCCGCACGTTGTCAGTCACCGGGAAAACGGTTCTCAGGGGGGCACCACCCCGGTCCCCGGCCCGTGTCGCGGGGCAGGAATGAGCAGCCTCGGAGGGGTCCCTGGGCGGTGGGCAGCCCCGCCAGCCCCCGAGCGCACAGACACACACACACACACACACACACACACAAGGGAGGCGCCGGCGAGATGTCACAGCCGGGGCTGGGTCTGCAGCCCGAGCCCCCAAGGTAGACGCGTCCCCTGGAAGCGTTCCCGGGCGTCAGGCCCCGAGACGCTGCTCCCCGCGCACGGTCGCCTCTCGCGGGTCCCCCGCCAAGTCCCGGCCGCGCACGCCGGGTGGGGCGCGCGGGAGGGAAGGAGACCGCGACCCGCGGAGCCCGGGGAGGGAGGTCGGGGCTCGGGGCTCGGGGCTACTCACGGCCGCCTAGCGCCTCGGCGGAGCGCGCATGACCTCGGAGCCGCGCCTGCAGGCTGCCGCCAGCCCACCCGCGGCCGCGCTTAAATAGCCGCCGGCCCGGGAGCTCGGAGCCGCGCGGCCACTCCCGGCAGATATGGTTCTAATCAGATGCTGGCAGCCGAGGGCTCCCCAGGAATGCGCCGGGATGTTTTTGCTGCCCGGGCTCGGTAACTCCCCCTCAACGTGTCTGCTGAGTCTTCCAAACTTAACTGTTTATTAACTCGGGCCGCCGCCACGCGCGGCACAGCCGAGCGCCCGGCTCCCCCGGCTCCAGAGCCCCGCCAGCGGGGGGCGACCGCGGGGGGCGGGGGGCGGGGGGCAGCCCGCGGGGGAGGGAGCCCCTGGCCGGGGGGAGCTGGGCACGGGGGGGGGCGGGGGGGAGCTGGGCACGGGGGGGCGACCACGGGGGGCGGGGGGGCGGGGGGGAGCTGGGCACGGGGGCGGCGACCGCGGGGGGGGCGGGGGGCGGAGGGGGAGGGGGGCGGCCCGCGGGGAGCTGGGCACGGGGCGGGGGCGGGGGGGGCGGGGGGAGCTGGGCACGGGGGGGGCGGGAGGGAGATCGCGGGGGGCGGGGGGGAGATCGGGGGGGGGATGGCCCCCGCCCCGGGGAGCTGGGCACGCCGGGGCGATCGTGTCGGGGGGGAGCCCCCGCCCCGGGAGCTGGGCACGCGGGGGGGGGCGGCCCGCGGAGGAGCTGGGCACGGGGGGGCGATCGCGGGGGGCGGGGGGGGCGGGGGGGAGCTGGGCACGGGGGGGAGGCGACCGCGGGGGGGCGGCCCGCGGGGGAGGGAGCCCCTGGCCCGGGGGAGCTGGGCACTGGGGGGTGGCGACTGCGGGGGGACGGCCCCGGTTGGAGGGAGCCCCCGCCCCCGGGAGCTGGACACGCGGGCCGGGGAGGGGGCAAATGAGGACAGGAAAGGGAAACCCCGCAGGAAAGGGGCGGGATCCACCCCGACCTTGGTTTCGCCCGTTCCTCGCTGGATCGCCCCTCGCAGGGCTGCGGCCCCGCAGCCGCCCCGACCCTGCGGCCGTCGGGACAAAGCGCTGCCTTTACTCCTGGCTCCGCTGGCGGGAGGCGAGGGTCCCCGCTCGCATCTGCTGTTTCCACGGCTGCGCGCGCGGCGGCCGAGGTGGGTGCACGGGACTCGGTGGGGGGCTGGGTGAGTGCGCATCACACCCACTGCATCGACGTACGAAATAAAATCCCGGTAGACAGAGACAGCGCTTCACGAGATCCACGTCAACGAAAGCTTTCACCTCTAACCGATCTAAAAAAAAAAAAGAAAAAAAAAAAATCCGTGCATCAGACCCAAAGTTAATATACTCACTTCCCTTACGGTGTGTGCATCCGTGTGTAGACCCGTAACCTGACTATCTGCGCTGATTTCCGCAGTATTCCCGACACCTCTAAGAAAAATCATGAGACCTAAGAAAGAAAACATTTGAAAATACTGGCATGCGGTGCTCCGCAGAAGGCACTCCATAGCCGACCTTGGTGCTGGGAGTTCCTTTTCTCCAGAGTTGAAAATCATGAACAATTGGACAGTATCTCCCAGAAACTCTGTCACTTTTTAAGAATTTTGAAATTATACCTGTGAAAAGCATGTCTATGTCCCCCCCCAACCACCACCACCTTTTTTAAGTTGGAGACAGTGTGCACTGAATGTGAAAATGCCAAATTGTGACCCAGAAGAAGGGGTTATTGATTTTATTGAGTGAGCAACACACAGTGGATCTGCATCTTACCTCTGGAAACTGAGGGTTCAAATGGGGCTCATGGGACACCAAGGATGTATTTTTGTGGTCCAAGCCTAGCCCAGCTGCAAAGCCACTGTGTAATTTGGGGCAGCTCAGTGTGAGTGGCTGTCCCTACTCTCAAGTAGGTCAGGGTTGGGACCGCCAGGGAGCCAGGGGGCCAGAGCTGCACAACACTGTGTCAGTGAGAGCGTCACCTCTCCTGGCCTCTACTATTTCTGCCACCTGTCTCATCTCCTCACACCTGAGTGTGCCGGGGTGGGGGTGGGGGGTGGGGGAGTGCTGACAGTTTTCAATGTTCCTCTGAGCTAATTTGCTATTATTAAAAAAAAAAAAAAAAAAAAAAAGACTTCCTGTGAATGCTAAGAGGTATGGGGGATAATCTTAGAATTGTATTTAAAACTGTCTTATTTAATCTTAGGATAGTATTTATAACATTTATGCAGAGAGCTTTAATTCTGGTACATTTCAGGACATACGGCTTTACTTCTAAGACCCAGGAATTCAGAAGGATGATTTTCCTTCCAAAGGCTGGGTTGCTGGAAAAATGACAGCTGATTTCAGACACATAGACACATTGGCAATTCGGGGGTGGAGGGGTGGGAAGGGGCTTCTCATAACTTCTCAACTCAGAGGTGACCACCCCAAACTTATTTTCTTTAAATCAAAAGACTGTTGCTAGAAATATTAACGTATGTTTGCTCTACCAAATGGAAGGGGTATGTCTCTCAATGGAATATTATTCAGCCATTAGAAATGACAAATACCCACCATTTGCTTCGACGTGGAGGGACCTGGAGGGTATTATGCTGAGTGAAATAAGTCAGTTGGAGAAGGACAAACATTATATGGTCTCATTCTTTTGGGGAATATAAAAATTAATGAAAGGGAATAAAGGGGAAAGGAGAGAAAATGAATGAAAATATCAGTGAGGGTGACAAAACATGAGAGACACCTAACTCTGGGAAATGAACAAGGGGTAGTGGAAAGGGAGGTGGGCCTGGGATGGGGGTGACTGGGTGATGGGCACTGAGGGGGGCACTTGGTGGGATGAGCACTGGGTGTTATGCTATATGTTGGCAAATTGAACTCCAATAATAATAATAATAATAATAATAATAATAATAATAATAATAAAAAGTTAGCCAAAAAAAGGAAGGGGTATATCTCAGGAGCCAGAGGAAGAAAATGCTTTCACCTGCAGTGAGCTGGAGTTTCAAGAGAAGACTTTGATGAAAACGTCCATTTATGAGCAGTGGGCTCACACCTACAGCTTAAAATAGACCACTCTGTCATTTTACGCAGAAACCTTAAGGGTTGACAGTGGAGAACTCTGATTTGAAGAGTATTTTTATAACTCAAGAGCACTGATATTGCTTCTGGCACTAACTCAGTATCCTGCTCACAGTAAGAAAAAAAAAAGAAATATGAAAATAAATTTAACCTTTTCTCTTTCTGATGGAACAGAGTTTCCTATGCATCAAAGTCATTCACTTTTCAGGAGGTCTAAAACCAACATCCTGGCAGCTGGAGAATCACACCCAAGCCCACCCAGACACTGACCCTGCCTAAATGGTTTTTCTTATCACTGCTGAAAGTAACGTTTAGCAAATTAAGGTGAGGAAAAGTCAATGCACGACTATGGTCCTTGCATGACTTTCCCTTGCACAAAACCTGCCTGTAAAGGAGAAGTAAAAAAACAACAACAACAAAAAAACACCAAAACCTGACAACTGTGTTCCCAGCCTAAGGAAAGGGGTAGTTAATCCCGTGAAGGCTTGCTGAAGAATGCATGGTTTATTATTAAGGTAATCTCTTAAGATTTTCCTGGAATGTGCTTCCACAGCAACTCTGCCTGGGTGAGCTATCCTATGTGTGTGTCTTTTCTTCCATAATTAAGCTGGTTTTCCCCACTGTTAGCTCACAGACCTAATGCTTTCCCTCTCTCTTCTCCAGCCCTCCTTCCATCCTCCTGCTCCTGTCTCCCCTAAACATCCCATTCTGAGTCCTGCCATTTCCCATGAACTGTTAGGTTAATGGCACTTTGGATGTGGTCATAGGTGAACGGTCGGTGCACCTGGATACCTTGCCGGACGCTTCCAGGTGTTCTAATCAAACAACGGCTGGTTAAAGTTTGTGGATCTAGCAAGGTCACATCTTTTCTTCTTCCTCCTCAGTGTCATAAAAATAAATGAAGAAAATAGCTATTGTTCCCAGAAAATGTTCTTTGACCTTGACTTATCCTGCATATTTATAGAAGAAAATCTGACCCTATCAGATTTGGTTGTTGGCAAATACTGGAGGTTTTTCCTGTCATCTCTCTATCTATTGATGTATCTAAAATCTAAAATATTTGGAGGGAAGTCTAATTGAAGGCAGCCGGTTTTTGTTTTGTTTTGTCGGTTGCTTTGGTTTGTTTTCTTGGTTACACCTGCATAGCACCTCAGAATTCAATACTTATTATTTGCCAGTGATGTGTAGTATTAGTAAAATTCAAATGGTACTTGGAAAGTTGGGATATTCAACATGAAGAACATTTAGAAATACAATATGATAAATGTATATAACTAATTTGCATTTCGCTACCAATATAAACTTTTATAATGAGAAGTTGTAAAGGGGAAGAATAATACTCATATTAACTACTGGTTAAAACATCTTATTTAGAAAGCAATTTGAAAAGAGTCGTTAAAAATAAAGGTACATATAAGCCTACAAAATACCAATACTAGTTAGTATTGTTGCCAACATTTACGTGGTTCTCTATCCTATGAATAAGAATCTATCCCTAGAAATAAAGCAGAGATGTCAATCACTGCATCAGCCTCAATAGGAACCTGGGGAAAAATTTTGTTTCTCAATAGGGGAATGATTGAATAAGTTATGATTCATCTGCAGTGTGAAATCACATGCAATAATTTAAGAGTAAATTAGAGTTCAGTCTTGTAATATGGAAGGATTGTTATTGAGGGAGAAAAATAAGATACAGGAAAAAAATGTAAAATGTTTCTGTTTTGGTAATATGAAAAGCAACACCTATCCATATAAGTTTGTGTGTGTGTGTGTGTGAGAGAGAGAGAGAGAGAGTGTGTGTGCATAATTTAAGGGAGACTAGAGATTGGATTGCATTATAGATTACTGGGGCCATTCATGGAGATGAGAATAGACAGGGGACGCAAAGAGGTAAAAACTGTAGGAAAGGGAAAAGAAATTAAAATAACCCATATGCAGATATATAGAGATCACATTTGTGCATCTAATTGAAATAGTATATGCACTGGGTTGCATAATTTTTAAAAACACACCAATTGAGTTTAAGATAAGGAAAGCGAAGGGTTATTAAAAAATCCATAAAATACCTTTCACTGAGGTGTTTTCCTCAAGATTTTTCAAAAGTGAATACTCATCAGTGTTCTCATGGTCTAATTAAGCCTTTAGAACAATAGTTCTAGGGATGCCTGGGTGGCTCAGTGGTTGAGCATCTGACTTTAGCTCAAGGCATGATCCCAGGGATCTGGGATCAAGTCCCACATTGGGGTCCCCGAGGGGACCCTGCTTCTCCCTCTGCCTGTGTCTCTGCCTCTCTCTCTATGTCTCTCACGAATAAATAAGTAAAATCTTAAAAATAAAAAGAACAATACTTCTCAAACATTAATGTTCGCAGAAGACATTCTGGGAGCTTGCTACAAGGGCAAATTCCTGGCCTCAGCCCCAGAGACCAGGACTGGAAAGGTGTGGGGGTGGTTCACTGGGGGGTGTGATGTGAAGTGCTTGGGAATCTGAGTGCTTAACCAACACTTCTGGGTGATTCAGGTGCTATAGTCCTGGGGACCACACTTTGAGAAACACTCCTGCATTCAAGAGCATATTCTATTCTTCTCTGAGTGAGGAGAATTCCGTGGAGAGAGAGAACCGCAAGGATGATAGGAGTCAGGTGCCATTGGCCTTTAGACACTGACTTTTCTCTCTCCCATGGCTCTTGGCAGCCTCTGACAGTGTCCTGGCTTTGGCGGTGACTCTTTCCCTACCCTCTCCCCTGTCAAGACTTGTTTTCGGAGAAAGATCTGATATCAGCCATTTGCATTGACCTATACCCAGATATTTGCATTTCCAATCCTGTGTCTTACTGTGGCATGAAAGGCACCGCTCATTGCTAAAGAGATCTCAGTAAGAATAGGAACTGACCTTTTTTCCCTAAATTTGATCAGATGGAGGCAATTGTCAACTCCACCATGCACCCAGTTGAAGGTTACCCAGAAAGAGAGAAGAATTATATGACTTCCGACTCCTGGGATGACCTTCTACTATCCCTGAAGTCATATTACATCTTGGCTTCAAAAGAGCCATTGGAAAACTGAACTCGGATATTATGTACATGCTTACCTTTATGATATAACAAAAGAAAGTGGGATTTAGGATCAGATTTGGGTAAGTCCTGGCTCTGTCTCTTGCTACCTGCAAGATTTAAGGCAAGATTTGAGTCTAATTTCTCAAAGACTCAATTTCCTTATCTATAAAATGGGTATTCCTTGTCTTCCACTCTTGTTTTGGTTTTTGACAGAAAACAAAAGAAATCATATCCAATAAGAAGAGCTTGAAGAATTTGAGGCTATATGAATGCTACAAATTATGTTAAAATTATGGAAAAAACACATTAGTCATGTAAGTAAGAAAAGTGTTCTTGTCCTAAATTATTTCTACCGCCAATAGAAAATCTAATGAATCATGTGATAGATCACTATGCTCCTCTGGCCATGGTGAGCTTTCTTAAGGCTAACTTCTCACTTGAAATAGTCTTGGACCTTGATATTCTAGCATATTAGTGAGGATCATTTTCATGGATCACTTTTATCCTTTCAAAGAGAGCTGAGTAAATTTCTGCAGAAATGACATTAAAAGGGGGAAAAAGACAGAAAATGAGAAAGAGAGGACTCTTGTACTTTGGAGTTCTGTTGCTACTACTGATAGGTGCTTCACTGTCTACAGACACTGAATTCCATCCAAAAATATTTCTACACTGCTCCAACTATGGCCACATGCTGTGCTGAGGCTGGCTACACAGCCTCAGTTCTGAACCATCTGTGAATCCAGAAGGAATACTCTTTTCTGTAGTTATTTAATACTCAGTCTCAAAATCACTTCTTAATTAGAGAATGAGGAGAATCTGAGTCTGGACTCCAGGGTAATTCAACTCCCCAATTATTTGGAAGCTTATATGTGTGTGTGTGTGTGCCCATGCTTATGTGCATTTTCTGAGGCAGTGCACTGTAGACTTCGTTGGATTATTAAAGGACTCCATGACATAGGACAAGGTTACATTCCATTGTGCTATGGGTGCATAGCCACATTCTTCCTATCCATTTTTATCTGAGGATTTTATCTGAGGCTTTTGTACCAATCTGATATTTGTCCTCACAACATTATTGTCAAACAGGTTAGGACAAGTATTACTTTTTCTAAAGGTTGAGAAATGTAATTGCAGAAACTTCGATTTGCTTCTGTTTATAGAGCTAGGGGCAGAGCTACAAATACAACTCAGCTCTCCTGAATGATCTAGAATGTATGGCTCATGCAGTCATGGCCCAAACAGTATTAGAAGGGTTACTGGCAATTCTTAGGGTTCACCGTATTGTCTTGATCTGTCCACATCTGGAAAAGAGTATCTGTTGTGGATGCTCCTTCATATGCAGAGGATGCTGGCAAATGGAAGGGCATCCAGAGTAGGGCCACTTGGACAGTGAGGGAATTCCCTGAGAAGTGAGAACTACTGGGGGCCCTGCTAGTTGGGCATGTGTAGCGAAGGCAAGAGACCTCTTGGGCATATGAGAGGGGATAGAGAGGGATATCTGTGAATAGTAGAACTCTTTCCAAATATCCAAAGACTTGTCCTGTGGAAAGTAGATTAGACTCCTCTCTTTGGCCACAGATGTAGAAGGGGATCCTGTACTGGGTTGAAGATGGTCTCTCCTCCCCAAGATTCAGGTCCACATGGAACCTTGGACTAGGCCTTATTTGGAAATAAGATCTATGCAGACATAGTTAAGACAAGGAAATACTGGATTTAATGAGACCTCACCTCCTTCAATGAAATCTTTTTATTTGCCTTGTGATACTTTTTGGTCAGAGTATCCTGACTTTTTATTATATCCTTTTTGCATTTAGCACAACTCTGGAACCAGTGTGTCCCCAGGTGTGAATCCAAGCTCCATAGCTTACCAGTTATGTGATCTGAGGAAAATGACCGAACTTCTCATCTATAAAGTGAAGGAAATAATAGAATTTCCTCATTCTGAGGACTGAATAAATTAATCTATCTAAAGGACTTCAAGCAGCAGTTGGCACATAGTAGAGTGCTAATGATCATGTGAATTTGTCTGAATGTCTTAAAAGAATAATTTGAAAAATATTAAGTAAATTTGAAAATAAGCTTACCCTAAACCTTCGAGATTTCACTTCTAAGTCAGCTTAGAGGAACTCCCATTCATCTGCCAAGAAATGTCTAAGAATGCTTACGATAGCAAAAAGTAGAAGCAATTTAAGTGTCCATCAACAGGAGAACAGATAAATAAATTACGGTGCATGTATTCACTGGGAATACTCTAACAATAACAGGAATGACATGAATGTATGACCCAGAACTGCTTATATCAACACAGATGAATCAAGTAAGAAGAACGAATTACAGAGGAATACAGCAGACATGATGGCAGTTTTATATATATATACATACATATATATATATATGATCTAAAATATGAAAAATAAAATCACTCAATACTTGGAGATACAACTATTCATATAAGTGAATATAAAAATGTGCAAGAATCATCAATCACAAATTCAAGATGGTGGTTTCCTTTGAAAGAAGGAAGAAGGATAAATACAAGGGAGGTTCGATCCCACTGATAATCTTTTTCTCCTAAGACTTGACCTTAAGGTACACGGGTGAATATTGTTTTGTTTTACACCTTTTTTATACGGATGCTCTTCCTAGCACTTTACAGATATGAATTTATCAAATGCTCACAACTGCACTGTGAGTTAAAACCCATTATTAGTTCCATTTTACAGATGAAGAAAGAAACTGTGGAAACCGATTAATGCCACAGAATTAGTAAACGGCAGAGCCAGGCCTCAAACCCAGGGAGTCTGGTTCCAGGGTGTGCGACTTCAATCCTATGCAATGCTGACTCTGATTAGAATTTCATTAAGAAACAAAAAGACCGTGAGTGACATTAACTCCCCGGCACAGCTTGGGAATGCACGCTGATCACGTTCTGCTTGTTCCTGTGACTACTCTGCCTCCGGGCCCCTTGGCCTTCTCCATCCCACTTTGGCTTTGTACCTCAGCTCCTGTTCTTCTGCCCTCTTGGGATCAATGGACTCATTTGGACTCGTTTTTCTGGCTTTGATCATGACCTCAGCACCCTTTCCAGGACGTCTGTCTCTGGTGTCTAGACTTTGACCGTAAGGGGAAAGTTCTGTCCTGACCCTGGGTCTGGCCCTGAGAGAGAGAAAATGGGAAGTCATAAGCTACAGCTGAGCACAGCAGCAAAGAGCCCCTGGAAAGGATTTTTAATCTGAGGAAGACTTTAAGGGCCCTGGGTGGCACAGTCAGTTGAGCATCTGACTTGGTTTCTGTTCAGGGCATGATCTCAGGGTCTTGAGATCAAGTCCCGGGTGGGGCAGGGTGTCACTAAAGTTTCTCTCTGCCCCTCCCCATGCTCTTTCTCCCAAATAAAAAATAATTAAAAAAAAAAAAGAGAGAGAGAGAGAGAGATTGGGTAGAAGTAAATGCGGTAGAAGTTATGTGTGCTTGTGTGTGTGTCGGGATGTGCATGTACTTTCAGTAGATAAGCTGCTATTTTTTTTAGGAGAAATACTGGTCAAAGTTGTGGGGATGATCCAAAATAACCAATAATCCTTGAAACAATTTCTACTTGGCTTTCAGACATTGGTAATCCCTCTAAATGGAGCCACCCTGATTCCCCCCCCGCCCCCCGCCCCCAGGACAAGGAAAGCATACTTATTCTGGTTAATACTGAGAGTGATTCTCCTCCTCGATCAATCTTTGGTAAAAGAACATTCCTCCAGGCCAGCCCAGGGAAAGAAACCTCATCATTAGCTTCTGTTGGGAGAGAAGCCAAAGCTCCTGAAACCCATCAGCGGGCCTCTCCCCCAATCGCTGTCACTTCAGTCTTCCATGGAAGAACTGAGCTCACCAAAAGTGTGTTTGCTGAAGAAACACCACCTGGGAAGGCTAGGCTGGGTGTGGGTTTGGATGGATGAAAAACCGGTCCAGAACTCTGCAGTTGTTGCTGAAAATGCTTAAGTCCTAAAGTCCTTTTGCCGAGGCCAACCAGGAAATGTGTAATCATAAACTTTAAATGTGTTTATCTGTCCAGTGGACACATTCTGTTATTTTGGTTTATATTGAGGCAGTTTTTAAACTAATGTTAGACATTAACTACACTCAGTAATTTGATAACACTGTCTCGTCTTTCTTTTTCCCTCCTCTCCCTCTCTTTTTTTTCTCCTTCTCTCTCTCTCTCTCATCCCTTTATATTTTGTTGTGACTAAATTTGAGTTATAGGCAATAGTTTGTTGGTCTCTGAATAAAAAACCTCTGTTTTACTATGCTTGCTGATTTCCATGGAGTACCTACCCCCATCATGGCTTGTTTCAAGGCATCCTGTGATGTCATTAATGTGGAGATGGACAGAGATTTGCACATTCAGCTCCAGCACACCCCTGTTATAAGGTCTATACGAGCCATGTTCTCTTCCACTATGTTGACTACCTGAAGAGCCTCTTTTCACAATACTCTTGGTCAATGATAATCACTCAGATTGATTAATCAACTACCCACAAATGAAGAACATCCAGTAAAGTCTCTCTGGAACATGGTGTTTAAAGATCTGGACCACAGTGATTAGGTACTCAAATAGAATAATGGCTTTGTTTTCTTGCTTCACCCTGTAGTACAATGAAAATCACGTGGGATTGAGATTCAGCATACAGAAATTAGAATCCTGGTTCTGTCATTAATTACCCATATGATTGGACAAACTGCTTAACTTCTCTTTTTTTTTTTTTAAATTTTTATTTATTCATGATAGTCACAGAGAGAGAGAGAGGCAGAGACACAGGCAGAGGGAGAAGCAGGCTCCACGCACCGGGAGCCCGACGTGGGATTCGATCCCGAGTCTCCAGGATCGCGCCCTGAGCCAAAGGCAGGCGCCAAACCGCTGCGCCACCCAGGGATCGCTGCTTAACTTCTCTAAAGTTGATACTCATGCACGTGTGAAATGGAAAACAATGCTTGTGGTGCAGGCGGATTTCGAGGACTAAGTGACACAGGAATGGACATAAAATAACCAATTCTTGGTAAATAGCAAGCCTTATGGTGGTAGCTATCCATGTTAACTGCAAAAAAAAAAAAAAAAAAAAAAAAAAAAAAAGGAAATAAATGCTCCACTCTCTGGGAATGAATACTAACAGGTGACAAAGCACTTGATAATAAAAGAGGTAAGTGTTAAAGTGTTAATGAGGAAAAAATCTGGAACATTTTTATGTGTTATTCTTATTATCTGATAGCTTCTAACTACTTGCACTGCTACTACTGTGCTCTCCTACCTTATCCTCTATTTCCTCTTCTCTAGTATGTGCCTTCCCCAGAGCACCTAACCTGACGAAGCCTGATGATTCTTAACTTCCTTTACACAATATGATTCATTGGTGGTAGCTATCAGCAAATCATTGTAATCTCCAAACACAATTTAGCTTTCCCTTCTCACCTATTCCATACTGGAAATGTTTATCCTTATCCATGGGGACATCCCTTCTTTAGTGAGAGGAGTGCCCACTCAACTTGTCTGACTTCTCCTACTGTTCCTCTGGTCCCAAGTTCAAGAAACTAACAGCTGCACATAGTTAGTTACTGCACTGATACAGATCCATTAATGCAAGTAAAACCAAAAAAGAGAGGGGATATACTGCTTAATTTGAGGATCTGATTTTTTATAGGTCCAGAATTTGAGCCTGTTAGGTTCTATAACATGTTAACAGGCCAAATAGATTCCTGCCATTTGGTGCTTTTTAAAAGATCTCTTCCATGAGATGCTATAGGAAGTACACAGCTAATGGTGAAGTATGTTTGAGGTAGCCTGACTCTAATAAGCCTCTAAATATGTCTAGCAGTTTAAGGGAAATATAGATAGAGGATCAAATTAAATAACACCACCAGGCATGTCAACCAAATCCATAATGTGGCACATTATACTGGATAAATGGCCTACTTTCTCCAAAAGTCAATGGTGTTAACAAAATAGAGTGGTGTGGGGTGGGAGCAACTGCTACAGATTTATAAAGACTTTAAAAGACAAACCATGCAATTTTGTGAGTCTTGTTTGGATTATGAGTCTAATAAGTAATACATTAAAAGAGATTTTTGAGGCAGAGAAACTGGGATTTTACAAGATATTAAGTAATTATTGTTAATTTTGTCAAGTGTGTAAACGCATTATCCTTATATGTTAGAGATGTAATGTGGAGTATGCATGGACGTAATGATGATATCTTAGATTTTCTCTAAAATAGCCTACTCCATCACTCAAATTGAGGGGGAATAAAAGCAAGATTTTCGTTGATTGAGAGAGAGAATGCACAAGCAGAGAGGGGTGAGGAGAGGGAGAGAGAGAATCTTAAGCAGGATCTACGCTCAGCACAGAGCCTGACCCTGAGATCATGACCTGAGCTGAAATCAAGAGTCAGATCCAGGCACCCCAAAACAAGACCATAAGCAGAGTGATGGGCATATAGGCATTCAATATACAATTCTCTTTATTTTTGTTTATATTTGCAAATTTCTGCAATACAAAAAATTAAATATCACTGTTACTATTAGGTGTTACATGCAGTTAATTTGTTCATCGTTCATTCACTCATTCATTCATCCAACATTTTCCATAAGCTAGTTACTGTTGGTTCGCCAGTTGGGTGCTGTAGATAAACAAACCATGGCTTCACTCCCTAGGATTCCATGCTTTAGCTTGGAGAGCTTCTCACATGGACCTATTTTGTAGGAAAATCAATATTCTTTCAGCATTTAGAAGCCTAGAATTTGGATTCTAGATATCATGGTGCCCCTTGACTGAGAGAATGGCTTTGTTCCCTGGGTCACCTCCAGGGCAGGTGCAGACATCTGTGGTGCTGCAGGAGAGCCTTCAGGATCAAGGGTCAATGCAATCATAGCCACTCTCTACCCAACATCAGGCCTTATCACAAGGCCCAGCCTGGCCCTGTCTTTAATACCACTATGCTCCCGAGCGCTTTTACTCTGGGTTACTGATTTCAGGCTGGAGTCAGATGATTTGCAAACTGACCTGCCTTTCCTGTCTGCTTCACACTACGGGGGCAAGGAGAGCAAATAGGTACAAAGTCTGGCTTCTGAGCCCTAGAGAGAGGCCTCTATTGCTGTCATGTGCTTGTCTGCTGAGATGTTCCAGAGTTTATTTTTTCTTTTTCCTTGCTTGATCAAGTTAGGGAATTAATCTACAAAGCTTTAAGTAGATTTTCTTTTGGCAGTGTCTTTCGTAGTCAGAATATAGCTGCAAATGGCAATTCTCCGTTGAGAAGGTACTGCTGATGTCTTGAGGGTGAAGAGGGGGGGCATCACTCTTCTTGCTTAGCCTCCTGTCATTCAAGCTTGAGTGGCCCCTCTAACCAGAGCAGGAAAGGAATAGGATAGGACTTTGACATTCATGAAGATGTTGATCATGCATTTTTGCATGCAACTTTAAAGAACTTTCAAAAATATTCTCATTTGATCCTCATATCCTTGTTGCAAATTAGAGTCGTATAATTGTCCCCACTTTAAAGGTCTCAGAGAATCAATGTACTCCTTCAAATGCATGTAGATTGCTTGTGAAGGTGCCAAGATTCAAACACATTCTTCTAACTCTCCTTACCCCACCAGTGACCTTTCATCTACTCTGAATGAACTTTTATTTTTTTTTATTTTTTATTTTTAATTTTTATTTATTTATGATAGTCACACAGAGAGAGAGAGAGAGAGAGGCAGAGACACAGGCAGAGGGAGAAGCAGGCTCCATGCACCGGGAGCCCGACGTGGGACTCGATCCCGGGTCTCCAGGATCGCGCCCTGGGCCAAAGGCAGGCGGCCAAACCGCTGCGCCACCCAGGGACCCCTGAATGAACTTTTAAACATATGATGAAGGAGAAGGAAGAAGCATATAGATTATTAGAGTTTTAAATTATCCCTAATGTAATAGTCTCTTAGCACAGATGCTAAGGACTTGCTATGGTTTTATTTTATTTTGCTAGATTGCAAATGCTTTTTAAAAAAGATTTTATTTATTTGAGAAAGAGAAAGAGAACACGACAGGGGTGGGAGAGAGGCACAGAAAGAGGGAGAAGCAGACTCCCCACTGAGGAGGGAGCTCCATGCAGGGCTTGATCCCAGGACCCTGGGATTATGACCGAGCCAAAGGCAGATGTTCAACCGACTGAGCCACCTAGGCACCCCTAGATGTATACACTTTTTAAACTCCAAGTATCTTTGAGCACTAAAATGTAAAATAATGGGGCCTTATATTTCTATTTTGCCTAAAATATTTTAGTTGAATTCGAAAATTACTTTGGTACTATTGTATGTATAATAAATGGCACTGTATATATCATATGTAGTACAACTCACGACTTTCTGCAAACAGATTATTCTCCAAACCAGTTGATTTTTTGCTGCATAAAGGTAGGATTCTTCTGCCTTATGTCTGCCATCAAGATGGGACAACTGTCCTGTGTTATTTGGATTAGTATAAGTCTCAGAGTAGTGGTAAGTCAGCACACTTGTCCCCTGCGAAGGAGGATTGCCCAGAGGACATGTGAGGGAAACATTAACATCTCCTCGTGGCCATCTGGTTCTTCTTAGCGGAGGAATGCTCACTGGTTATAGCAGCCCTGAGTAAAGCTCATAGGGAGAGATAGAGCCTCTGATCCAAGCAAGAAAAACAATGTGAGGGAATAGAGGGAGAATAGAGGTAGAGTTGGCAGCAAAGTACTACTCACACAAAAAACGTAAAACCTGAGACGGATCAGGTGAAAAACTTATTCTTTGGATTGGGAAACATTCTGGGCTGAAATAATCTTTTTGAAGAATTACTCATTACTCAAAAGCTATTCATTATTTTTTTAAAAAAGATTTATTTATTCATGAGAGACACAGAAAAAGAGGCAGAGACATGGACAGAGGGAGAAGCAGGCGCCCTGCAGGGAGCACAATGCGGCGCTCCATCCCAGAACCCTGGGATCATGACGTGAACCAAAGGTAGACACTCAACCACGGAGCCATCCAGGCATCCCCAAAAGCTATTCATTATTAAATAGTCCCCAAACTGAACTGCCACTAAGTCTGGACACAATGAAAATATTTTTTTAAACCATAAAAGTGTTATATTAATTAAAGAAGTAAGTTATTTATCTGAATGGATCTTCTTAAAATATAATGGAAGATAGTCATTTTAAAGAATACAAACGTTAATGAGAACACAAGAATCATAAGATAATTTATATAAAGCAAGGAAGGTTCAAGTTTGAGATTCCTCAGTAGAAAAGATCCTTTTTCCACTCCAATAGAGGGTACACTGGGCCAGGGTATAGTTGACCTTGTGGCTAATACTGGCACAGCCATTATTTGTGTCCTGTGGCAAATAACTACTCTCTGTTTGCAGCATTCTTCAATTTGAAAAATACATGCCCTGCCTGTGTTAATAAAAGAGATAAAATTGATCATGACAGAAATGTATACTATCATTACACATTTTTGATACAAAAACAAAATTAAACATTTTGCTTTTAATTGATTTATGTAAATCATAATATATTTTATTTTATTAAAAAAAATTTTTTTTATTTATTTATGATAGTCACACACACACACACAGAGAGAGAGAGAGAGAGAGAGAGAGAGAGAGAGAGGCAGAGACACAGGCAGAGGGAGAAGCAGGCTCCACGCACCGGGAGCCCGACGTGGGACTCGATCCCGGGTCTCCAGGATCGTGCCCTGGGCCAAAGGCAGGCGCCAAACCGCTGCACCACCCAGGGATCCCAATCATAATATATTTTAAATTGAAAATAATTCAACAATGCTCTGAGTTAGAGATTATCTTACTTTTTTTAGGGGATCCTCAACGTGCTTAGTTTTTAAGATTCATGTTTATTAACCCTTCTCCAAATTATAAATAAAGATCAGGCAGAGAAAGATGTTATTTGCACTGAGTATGTAATATACCCACAGAGTCTGAATAAATACACATCTAAAAGGAATTTTATTGTGAAATTAAAAGTGGATTATAACCTTTTTAATGATAATAATATTAGATGCTTCTTATTTGTCTCCTGGCAACTAAATAATATGGATAGGTAAAGAAATTTTTTGAATATGCAGTCAATCATTATTATAATAACATATGTAATTAGAGTATTTAAAAATATATCTAAATATATGATCTCCTTTTAGTTATCACATAAATATTGTGCAGATCCAACTATTGAATTATATAGCAATGAAGCCAGTATTCCAATTAAATCTTCAAAGAAGTAATTAATGGAATAGATTTTTTTCTCACATTAAGTCTACAGGTGATATTGAACATTGAATAGACTTTTTAAGTCTTCTGAGAGCTGTAGAATTTCTTATAAAAAATTTATCCTGGCATGAGTCCCAAGTTTACTCTTTCATACTCCCCTTCTCTTGAGTGATCAATAGAAGTTGAATTTTCTTTTTTTTTTTTTTGAAGTTGAATTTTCTAACAACAAAATACAGAGTTTCTTCTAAAATTGTTAGATTTTATCATACAACATATGCACAGCTGATTTAATAGAATAAGAAACATTCTGTTTCTTGGGGATATTTTTTGGAACTTACTAAATGCTAATCAGTGTGTCCCAAATGTTTGATCTTAAAATCCCAAGATTTACTTTCTGCTCAGCTTAATTTTAGTTTATTTTTTGGAAAGTGGGGTGGGGTAAGAATATCCCTTTAAGAGTTACTATACCACTCCAACTTGCTATTGAAACTTGTAAACATTCATGAAAGCTTGGAAGGTGACATTCTGCACAAATATTTCAGTCATTCTGAATAAGACTTGGAACAACATTTCTACAATATTGAACTCTGGGTAAGAGCTGGAGGCCCGGGCACCCAAACAATGCTGCCTCTATCAGAAAGCAAGCTAAACATGAAATGGAAATCATATTTAATTTCATTTCCCTCCCTCCACACTAGAAAGAAAGAAAGAGAAAGAAAGAAAAGAAAGAAAGAAAGAAAGAAAGAAAGAAAGAAAGAAAGAAAGAAAGAAAGAAAGAAAGAAGAGGAAAGAAAGCTATTGGGGCATACTTTAGGAATGCTGCATGCATATGCATGTGTATTTATGATTGTGAGGGTATGTGTATGTTGGATTTCAGCTAGAGAGGATTTTCCACATCTCTACAATTTCTACACCAGCTTGAAACCAAGTAATATTTAATCACTTCCATAAAAATGCCAAAATAAGAAAAACATGCATGAAAAGGACAGCAATATGAAGAAGGCATGCTATATATGTTATAGCTGACCACAAACATCATTCACAAAACAAGCAAGCGGCCTAACCAGGAATTTTCCAAATGCTTGTTTTGGGAGAAGTTAACTCCCATGCTCAGAGAGCTTTAAAATAGAAGAGGAAAATGACAGGTTAGTGCCGACCCTTTTTACTGATTTATCCCTAAACTAAAGACAGCGTCTTGAATTAAAATGCAAGTCCTCGGAGGGTGCTTATGAGAAAGCATCACATACACCAACAATTATTTAGCATGCCGACCCTTTTCACAGACACGAAAACCCAGTCCAGACCAGGAGGAGACCTCTCTCTGGTAAGAGGCTGACCCTGCTCTTCCACGCTGGCCCACCTCCTCCTGGTTTGGGAAGCTTTTCCACTTTCAACTCTATTCATTTCTCCTTTTGGTGTTGTTAGAGAACGACAGAATTGATCCAACAGGAAATACTGGAATAGTTTCTGCAAGACCTCTATTTCCCCACCACGGCCTGAACAAGAACAAGGACTGCCATGTGGTGTGGCTGAACTTTGCTAAGAGAGCTTGGAGGCATATACATAACATCAGTTTGACTTTATAGTAACATTTTGGGAAAACTGGAATGGTCTGAATCTGTGTACCTCCTGGAACCTAGACTCTCAGGATCTTAAAGAACCTTGGGAGCCATCCAGCCCAATCTCTCCCACCCTATGCTGACATTCCCTGCACAATGCCACATCTCCCTGCCTCAACCTCCCCAGGGACACTTGCAGCTAAGGGGGTTTCCTGCGGCATTCTATACTGTCTGTACTTAGGTTAAAGACTTTTTCTGTTTGGTCCTCATCAAAAGCAGATAGAGTATAAGATGCAGCCTCCTTCAGCAAACTACAAGTTTTGCTTACCTTTTTTTTTTAGGCTCTGAGACATCACATAAAACCAACCCAGTTGTCAGCTGATGTATTTATGAACTTAGAATTCGAACCTTGAGTTCCTTCTGTCTCTCCGTGGATTTTCGAGAGAGATGATTTACAGTTTTCCTGGCCACTGCGGGCTTGGAGCTCTTGTCTCTGCTACTTTTTTTTCTCAGTTCATGGTTTACTCTGCTGTTCCTCAGCTGCCACCTCTATTTAGTACCATGTCAAACTCAACATCGTTCCTTGATCAGTTCTCTCAAACCCCTTTATGAAATCCACCTAAATCAAGACCTTTGCATATCTTTTCTGTCACATGCATCTATCTATCTATCTATCTATCTATCTATCTATCTATCTATCTATCATCTATCTATCTATCATCTATCTATCATCTATCAATCATCTATTGTATACATATTAATTAAATATATTATATATGTTAATAATATTAAAAATACATATTTATTTATTGTGACATGTACACACACATATTTGAATATTACGCATCTCTATAATTAAAAGTCTTATTCTTTGCTCCCTGGCAGAGCCATACTCTTTCCTAACCTTGAATGCCTATTCTTTTCATGTACAGAGTGATTTAGAAATCCCTTTTCTTTGCTCCCTCCTGTCTTCACAAGCTTCTAAATTCCTGCCGGTCATGTGCTGAGTTATCTTTATTTCTTTCGGTGCCAGCCTTTTTGCGCCCTCAGGTTCTTATCATCCACACCAAAGATTTATTAAGACGTTTCAAATAGAATTGCTTCCCTCCTTGAGGAGGATACCTATGTATATATATATATTTTTAAACTTTTAGTATTTGAGAATCCCTCCAGGTCTTGCCCTGTGGAGAAGGTGTTTTTTGAGAAAGTTACAAGGAAAAAGGAAGAAATCAAACAATTGAGCAGGAGAATAGTAAATATCAGAGTAACCGAACTTACTGCAAAGTGCAGATTTTTTAAAATCTTAGCTGTTGGTTCAGTTGTGCGGTGTCAAATAATGCAAAAGTAAAAAAGATATGTCCTCTTGAGCTAAGAGTGGAAAAGTCGACCCTTATCTAGGTTAAAGATTGAAGTTGTGTGCATAAATTCCATGAAATATTGGTGAAAGTATCTGGGGGATCAGGATGAGAAAGTTGGGATCGTGAGTGAGAACTGCCTGGGTTCATTTTCCTGACATCTTATTATTCTATCTTGGCTGATGACTTTAGAAAATTTAACTGAGGCCAGAAACAGTATAAAAATAGAAGCAAGCAGAGGGTAGGTGTTAGCTATCTTCTAGCTACCCGTAGCTAGGAGCTACGACCATGCACTTTAAATTTTCATGATCGCTCTGACTTCAAATGTCTCTCATTATGTTCAGATCATGCTTATTGATTTATGGTTCAGAAAATATATTTATTCCATGCATGAGCCTAAGGAATTATTTGAGCTAAAACATTGTAAATCTAAATTGCAAATACAGTATTCAGTTAAAGAAAGCAGATTGAACTCACATGTTTATTCTCCTCTCTCCCAAGTCCCCACTAAACTTACATGAATAAAAGGCTGTAAACCTAAAAGGACAAAGGGAACAGAAGAGGCCTTCAGCAGGCAAGCTATTTGAACAGATCACTGAGTGACAGAAAGTAGATGAAGGTATAGACATTGACTTCTTAATGCAGAGGAATCCAGACCTCATGTCTGTGCAGGGAGCACAGTAAAATAGTTCACACTGAGAACCCCAAAGAGGCTTAGCTCCCAGCAGTAGCTGGCGTGGTAGATGGAGGTTGAGGCATGGGGCTGGACCAAGGAGTAGATAGATGGTAAGGTTATCTAAGTTGATCCTACCCCCAAGGAATGGAACCTTAACAGGGCCTTCCAATTCCCCAGGGCCCACCATGAACAGAAAGAACACTTATGCCTACAACACCTCCTACTCTTTCCCCATTATTACCACAAGAGAATCAGAGCATCATTAATTAACTAGAGAAACTGAATAAGAGTGGCTGGTGATTCCATGACACCAGGTGTGATGACAGATGAGTGAAGGTCAATCATAGCTCAACGCAAGGGAACTAATAAGTCTGCTCTTATTAGAAACTTCTAGAATGGTTTGGACTCCCAGTCCCCTTTTCCTTCATATGCACGAGACATACAACCAGGATGCTGCCCAAAGAGAACAGATTAAAAGGTTACTTTTCTAGAAAAACTGAATCACCAGAAGAAAGACCCCAATAGGTCAGAGGTTGGGAAGCCCTGATGAAATGGTTGGGCTCTCTACCAGACCTCCCTGAAGGGAAGTCCACTGACCTTGGGCTGAGCTTCCATTCAGATTTTAAAGCGCCACTCTTATCTGTGAACAAACAACCTTGGATCACTAGAAAGTTAAGGGAAATCCTAATTATGGAGAGAAGAACTGAAGTAAATAAGGTAAAAACAGGGAAAAGGAAGAAAATAGAGATAATTCAGGGATCATTCAAATGCTAAAACTGTTTATGAATATTCTTTGGGAAGAATATTCTTGGGAAGCTATTAAGTCCATAAATAATAACAGATTACTGTAAAGAAAAAAAAGCCCAATAACGTTCTTAGAAATTCAAAATATGATAGTGCTGTTCCTCCCATAAAAATATGAGTAGTAGGATTGGAAGATAAATTCTAGGAATGTTCCCAGAAGTAGAACCGTAAGACAAGGAGATGGAGATTTTGAAGAAGATAAAAATCATAGAAGATGAATCTCAGAAGCCAGTATCTAACTGGAACTTTCAGAAACAGATAGTAGAGGGGAAAAATATATAAAACACTAAAGAAAATGAATCAAAATAGATAGATAGGCACCTCCAGAGGAAAAGACAAAAGTGGTTATGGTTATCCATGCAATCTTGATGCAACTTCAGAAGCCAAGGCAGAGGGAAGATCCAGATTATTATTTATCATTCATTTAACCCTCACAAAGTGAAGGTAAGGTAAGTTGAAAAAGGGTTTAACTGATCTTGTCACTTTATGCTTAAGCCCTTTGCTGGTTCACCATGTCCTCAGAACCAATTTTACCAATTTTCATCTCCTCTGCACAGTAGGCAAGGCCGATCCTGGGCTGCTCCTAGCCCACCTCACTTGTTCCTGTCCTGTAGTCTTCGGAACCCTTTGCATTTGCCAGAACACAACACTGCCATCTCTCTTCATTCCTACTGTTTTCTTCACCTGAGTATCTCTCTTTTCCTCATCTCCCTTGTCCCTTTGAATGGCCAAATGTTATTTGTTTTTGAGATCTTGGCTCAGATGCTGCTTTTCTGGAATGCTCTCCCTCACCTCTGCTGGACTGGGCCAGGTCATCTTTCGGCTGCTCCTACAGACTTCTATCCTTCTGTCTTGTAGAGTGATAGTCACTCTATTGTAATTCTTCCTCAGCTTTTTGTATTCTTGCCCCAAACTGAAAGCATCTTGAGCACAAAGACTGTCTCTTGTTTACTTAGTGGCCCCAGCAATGACCATAGAACCTGCACATAGTAGGTTTTTTTTTTTTTTTTTTTTTTTTGGTAATAAAGAACTGAAGAGAAGGAAGAGATAGACAGGACTGTAGACCATCAGGAAACCAAAATGGGAGAAGGCTGGGAGTTCTCTTAATGCCCTTTTAAGGATATTTAAAGCTCTTCACTTTTTTTTTTTTTTTGCCTTAAATAACCATAGTTCATTAATTCAAAGGTAAATATTTTTTCATAGTTTAATTTTTTCTGAAGTTAGAACGTGCATTCCATATGATGGAATGCAAGGATTTTTAATTCGGCAGCATTTGGTACAAAATAATGCTGCATCTGGCAAAGGCCTTGTAGAGCTCCCTAACTACGGTTCATGTAAGTTAAGGACACATGCAACACATACACCGAGTCTGTGAAGGAATAGAATGGAATAGGAGTCTTGGGATAGACCTACCGAGTGTGGAGGATAAGGACTGTAAGAACTTCGAGCTATCAGAGTTTCTTGGCATGGAGAGAAAAGGGAACAGACCCATGGAAGAACATGAGTAGTGTAAGAAAGTTGTGGGTTTTTGGGGTTTTTTTCCAAATAAAGAAGAGAGGCTGCAGGTCAACAAAGCTTGCCCCCCGCCCGTTTGCCCAGGTCTCTGACAAAGTAAGTTGTAAAGGTGAAAGGTTAGTTTGACTTCTTGTTTGGTGGTCTGGAAATAACATGTTTTAATTAGGTCTCACAGGCTGCCCTGCCAGAAAGGTGGGGCGGGGGGGGGGGGGGGGGGGCGGTGCACAGAGGAATTATTGAAAAGAAAAACAGAGATTCTTGTTTCAGGATGCGTCACTAGTCAGTTAAGAAAACTTGGAAAGTGAAAGCCCTGCATATAGGCCACGACGCCAAAACCAAAACCCAAATTAGCCATTGTTGGGTAAAACCCCTGATTTTGCAAAACCCAGTCTCAAACCAATTCTTGCTGGGTCCAATCAAGTGAGAGACAATATTTGGAAAGTATTTTTTAGAAGAATAGCAGAATGTTCAGTCCAAGAAGAGAGAACCCTACCCTTGAGCCAGTAATGAAAATTAGTAAGGGCAGGTTATGATAATATTGGAGGCATGATTGTGCTAAAAGATGTTTTGGCAATTTGTGAGCAGAGTGTGTCCCTCCAGATAGACAGGACCTCCGTCTGTTACCTGCTGCGGCATGCGTGTGGCACTCTGAATAGGATTTAATTGATATCCCGACACGTTTACTCCTTTCTTTCACCACAACTTTGTTAAGGTATCCAATCTTTTACGTTCTTTCTGGGTTTTATTTAGTACTAAATGTACAGCGATGAGCAATTCTACGAAAAGCAGTGCTAAGGGAAAAACAAGGAAGTAAGCAACAAGCCATTTTTGAAATGTGAATTCTAGAAAGAGCTAAATAACAGTGTCTCTTTTTAACGCTGAGCAAACTTCTCTTTGGCAATAAGCTGCTCACCCCGCCAGGAACTGAAGCAACTGTTTCCTGGTATGAAAATCCTATTGGAGCACAGCAGAGGAAGCCCGTGACTGTGTTGCTTATCCAGACAGCTGTGTCATTAATGTGCTCACAGATTGCCCAACCATTAGTTTTTGCCACAAGTCAGTCATAAATATTATTCTAAGGTAGGATTTTTGTGTTTTCAGTGATACTTTTTTTTTTTTTCCTATGAGGTTATCGCTGGAAGGCCTTGATTATCCTGGGAAGACTTTAAATTATGGAAATAATGAAGAAAAGCTATCCTTTGCAATCAATGAAAGAAAGAGGGTAAATTTGGACACTCACTTTTCTGAGTTACCTCACTGCACAACTGAGTGGCCAAATTCCTCATGCTGTGCTCCATTAATCTTATTAGAACTTCCTCTTAGGAATCATTAGGTTTGACTTTCTGACAGTTGCTGACAGTCCCAGTCTCAGGATGGCACTTCTCTGCAGCACCTCTGGGAGCCCTGGAGATATTTCATATTTCCAAAGAAGCATCATTGTTGTGTTTGTGTGAATCGATGCCCCAAGCAAACAGCTTGTATCTACAAATTGAGCAAGCATTTCTTAGACAAAGATGGCCATTGTAGCCTCAGACGAGCCTATTTATTTGGGTGAAGGGAGTATTTTGTGAAGGAATGACAAGCTGACATATATTTATTAATGTCTCTCATAGCGTGTGACAAAATCTGGCAGAGTAACGGTGAATGGAACAATTTGTCACAATTTTATGGAATCCTTTCACACGCCTTGTCCAAGCTGCCTGAAGCATTAAATTTTCTAAGAGAATTCTTGGGCAAAATTCCTACAAATCCCCTTCTATTATTTTCAAAGCTTTCAGCTCTTCCTTATATACACGAACTTGCTTTCCTATTTTCCTCAATCTCCTCAGGAGAATATATCTATTTAGGAACATCCTGGAAATAAGACTTGAGTTTTCCAAGAAAAGTTGTAGAATTTATATTTCTATTGGGTATTTTCTTATAAAAATGTTAATCAAATTACATGATGAGCATTTTCTGCCAGTAGTTGTATTTGCAAGAATTGATATTAATGGGAATGTGGCCACTTGTTGTTTAGATAGCTGATTGTTAGTTCTCAATGCTTTTGCTAGCCAGTGTTTTCATGTTGGCTTCTGTTGGCCGCACTACTTTTCCTTTGTCTAAGTATTGCTTCTATAATTTTGATTTTTGCTGTTTGCCTCTAGGACATTGAGTTATAATTACCATGCAAGTCAGACGAGGAATAGGGCCTAAAGAAGTCCCCAGATATTTTGGTAGCTCAAATGAATGTAAATATATTTTTCATCTATTTTAAAATATATTTTAGGACATTTTATAGGTTCTTAAACATACTTTATATATATGTATATATAATTTAAGATATAAAAAATATATATGTGATTTTGCAAAGCTCAGATGGCTGGCCAAAGATATACTGGTGAAAATTTTAAGGAGGCAGAATTTTGCTCAGTATCTGCTTTCAAATCATCAGGGATATCCTGCCAAAGAAAAGGCTGCTCCAGGGAACAGTGAGTTTTTCCTTCCTAGAGATGTTCAAGCAGAGACTGGTGTTTTGCTGAAGATACTGTCAGGCACTGCAGGTATATACAAAAAGGTCTCTAAAGGCCTTTGTGATGGACTCCATGAAATAAAAATACCATTCGAAGAAAACTGAGGTTTTGCTTCATGCTTTTTTCAACCGAAAGGAAGTCTGAGTGAGGGAGAGAGACATCATTAAAAGTGACTGAATGCTGAATGTTGAGATTTGGACAATCCGTTTATACAGCATGGTATTTGTTGTCCAAATGTTTATCTTAGAAGGGATCGGGACCATAATAGCACTTAATCATGCCTGCAACACTCAACTATTAGTCTTATTAACCAATTTTTAGGTTCCTCTAAGCTCAGATGGCCCTATCCTTCTGTTATGAGTTGAATTTGTCTCCCCGAAAACCTATGTTGAAGTCACAACCCCAGTACATCAGAATGTGACCTGACTTGGAAATAAGGTTGTTGCGATTGAAATTCGTTAGGGTGAGGTCTTATTGGAGTTGTGTGGGCCCTACTCCAATCTGACTATTGTCTTTTATGAAGAAGGCCATGTGAAAACCGAGAGACATGTCATATGAAGTTAGAGATAGGGATGGAAGAGATGCATCTACAAGCCAAGGAATACCAAGGATTGTCGGCCTTCGCTGGAATCTACAAGAAAGGCATGGAACTCATTCTCTTTCACAGCCCTCAGACAGAATAAACTCTGCCATCATTTTGATTTCTGATTTCTCGACTCCAGAGCTATAAGAGAAGAAATTTCTGATACTTTAAGCCACTGAGTTTGTGGTACTTTGTTATAGCAGTCCTAGGAAACTAATACGTCTTCCCGATAGTCAATGACCTGTAAGACGGTGCTTATATTCTTTTAGAAATCTGTGCATATACATGTGTGAATGTATCCTGTTTCTTTCCAGTGGATACTGGGAATATATCAGAAAGCTGCTCTGTACTGGGTTATTTTTTTTAAATTAATGTAATTGAAGCTTTTTATATGTCGATACACAAACAACTACTTTGTTCTTTTGAATGGATGTATGCTAAGCCACTGCATGGATTCAATAACATACTTAACCTGTCCTCTACGGATGGCCATTCCAATTTTTTAAATGCAATACTGCAGTGGATATTCTTGGATAAATTCCTCTTTGAACACATTCAAATAAGTATATGTGATAAATTCCTGGTAGTAGAAATATCAAGTCTACGGATATATGCATTTTTAGAACATGATAGTTTTTGACAAACTGTCTTCCCAAACAATAGTTCTAGTTTACCTTTTCGCTGGCATATGGGAATGACTGTGTCTCAGTGCTTTTGCCGATATAGTAGGGAAAAGAACTTTTGATCCCCCCCCCCCCCCATCTTTAACTGTGAGTGACGTTAAGTATGTTTTCACATATTTTTTTGTTGTTTGTATTCCATTTCCTTAGAAATTAGCCAATTTTGGGCAGCCCCGGTGGCTTAGCGGTTTAGCGCCACCTTTGGCCCAGGGCATGATCCTGGAGACTGGGGATCGAGTCCCACCTTGGGCTCCCTGCATGGAGCCTGCTTCTTCCTCTGCCTGTGTCTCTGCCTCTCTCTCTCTCTCTCTCTCTCTCTGTCTCTCTGTCTCTCTCTCTGTCTCTAATAAATAAATAAAATTCTTAAAAAATTAGCCAATTTTTCTGGCAGGTGGTTATTATTTATGTGTAGCAGATCCTTTTAAAAATTTTATTTCTTAGTCGTTATAAATTGATGTGAGGAGGATCTAGTGCAGGTGGCAACTATTAAATGTGAATACTTCTGTCCTAAAAGTGGCTTTTGTATGTGGAAGAGAGTATTCGGAGGTTTACTTTTGCCTAAAAATTTAGCATTCAATTTATTAAAGTTAAAAATCCAAAACCCCATGTCTTACTTCAGTTTTTAAATTCAGTTTACAGGTTTATTAATCTGTTTATAAATAGATATTTTAATAACTATTTTTAGGGGAATTTTGAATGTGCATGATCACATTTATAGGCTTAACTCAATTTCTATGTATATTTTTAAATTAGTTTTATAAATTTAATCTGCTTGACTTCCTTCTTAAGTCCATTATCTATCTGAAAAACTTTCCCAAATACATAATATTTTTTAAGATCTTAAAAAATGCACAGAAACATAATGCTATTTAATCCTCTTTCATATTCAAAGCCTTTGTAACCATTGTATGTGAGTAAACAATAGTCAAAATCTACTGCATTATGCATTTTAAATTGGAAGTACCTCATTTCTCATTTCAATATGTCAAGTTCCCTTAACCATTAGTAATATTTTAGAAATATCAAACATATCAAACGTCACTTAACTAAAGACATTAGTAAGGTTGTTTTGATTCTCTAAAATACACTTCTATACTTAATTTAAAAATTTTTTAGGGTCAAAGAATGCTTAGCTACTAAAGGAATTATGTCATCTAATATCATTTTGGGGATTACATTCTCAGCTTACTTGAAGTTACATAACAATGGATATTTAGGTCAAGACAGTCACTGAATTCTGATAGTACATACTGAGTCCTATTTTTAAGTTTATAACCAGGATTTCATCATTCTCAGCTCCTGTGGTGGAGGCCCAAGGTCTGTTGTAAAGACCTCTTATCTTCCATCTAATTGATTACTTGAGAGATTTGGCCTTTTTTTTGAGGGGAGGGGAGAAGTTTTAAATATAGAAATTATTATTTTTTTATCTAACTCCACAGGTAGTAAAAGTTGATAGGAATCTGCATTCTTTAAATATGCTTCCAAATATAACTCTTGTAGATATTAAAATAACATCAACTGAACCTGTATATTTTCTCATGGCTTTCTCTTACTATTCAGTTGCAACTTCAAAGGACATTCTATCCACAAAAAGAATGGTGGGGCACTGGTTGCAATTCATATGCAGCTCAACTACTTTTGGCTAACCACTTGTGTAAAAGTCTTCATACATCTTGATAATATGGTCCCCAAATGAAAGTCATATACTTAACCTAAATACATATTCAAATGTATTCACAAAGACATTTATCCAGAAAATATCCATGGCAACATTATTTATATGAAAAAAGTTGGAATTGAGTGCCTGGGTGGCTTAGTTGGTTAAGTGTTTGCCTTCAACTCAGGACATGGTCCTAGGGTCCTGGGATTAAGTAAGCCCCACATCAGGCTGCCTGTTCAGCAGGGAGTCTGTTTCTCCCTCTCCCTCTGCCTGCAACTCCCCTTGCTTGTATTTTCTGTCAAATAAATAAATAAAATCTTAAAAAATTTTAAAAACTTGGAATCAGTCTAAAAACCTATTAATAGAGGACAGGTTATATCACCTATTAAAAGGTACTTAATATTCTGCTTCACATTTCATAGGGCTGAAGATGACCCATTTTTTAGCTCTAATGCTTTAGTTTCTGGCAAGCTCAGCAGTGAATCCCCCTGACTCCTCATATCATGATACTCAGCTTGCTAGGGAGCAATCTGAACTGCTGTTGCCACAATACAGAAGGTAGGGGATGTATTTTGATGGAAACAAGTCATCCTGATAATTCATTGCACCACTACCAGTATATTTTTCTGCTCTACTTTTCCATTGTGTGATGTTTGTAATAAAAGAATATACAACATTTGGAAAGGAATAGCTTTGAACACACTTTTCTCATAAGTGATATTTTGGGACCATAGTCACTGGAGTCTGTTTGACTATGTATATACTTAAAAAATAGGGACCACAGAGGCACTAGGCACAGCTTTTGCCTTCAGAAATTTATGATCAGAAGGAGGAATATTCATCTATTCTGATAGTACTTTCTATTATGGGGATAAAATATTAGAATCTGAAGAAATCTTACAGTTAATTGTTGAACTTTCTCATTGCATCAATAAGGAGACTATGAAGGGGCTAAATGATGTGTTCCAGCTTCCACACATGATGGCAGAGCTCTAAGGGGTTAGGACCCAAGAATCCTGGGACCTAAGTAAAAAGAATCTATCCATCATTATACCATTTTCAGGCTGATGAAGATGAATTTCTAAACAATAGTTCAGAATTCAGTACTGACTTTCATTAATACCAAACAGAGATGTTGGAATGAAAATCTAGAAACAATGGTAAAAGGAAAAAAAAAGAGCACCGTTCCCCCCCCCCCCCCCACACACACACTTTTTTTCATATCATTTTGTGAAGTTGGTATGGATGAGGTAGGGTTTCAGAAGTTAACTGTTAAGAACAACCAGCATTTCTAGCACAGTTAGGGCAGACAGGCCAGGGTACCACATTTCTTAAGTTTTTAAAATTGCACACAATGCTGCACCCAATACAGAATTCGTAGAGAGGAACAAATAACTCCCTGAGATTTTATGCAGACCTCTGCAGTTAAGTGAATATCTTTCATCTGGATGGAAGATTCACAGTTTAAAAAAGATTTTCAAAAGTCCATACAACTAGAAACAGCCATCAGTAATTATTTACTCCTAGGCACTATGACTAAAATTCTGGTGATGTGCCTAGTGAAGAATGTGCCAGAAGAAGTAATTCCTTCTAAGATGCAGAGGCTGAGTTCCCCCATTTCATCCACTGTCCTGTCAATGCTTTATTCTTTTCCCTATAGAGATTTCAAGTCTTTAATAAAAATATAAAGATTTCAACAGAGATAACTATAATTATAATAATTGAAATTATAGGTGTACATATAACTTTAATAATTAATATGAAACCAATAGAATTATTATTATTATTTTTTCATCATGCTACACTTAACTTTCCTTTCCAGGACTTTCTCATTTCTTCTCACCTGTGTGTACCCAGCTGCACTGTATGAGGTGTAAACATTTCTTTGCTTTTACCTGGTGTTTATTTTGAGACCTCTTGATGGTTTTCTCCTATTTCTCAGTTCTCAATATTCATATTTCTCTTTCAGAAATAGTTTTCCTGTGATCTTTGGGAAAGCTTATGTTTATGGCTTTTCCATACTTGGGATGCCTTTGTTTTTTTTTTTTTTTTTTTTTTTCCTTTTTCTTCTCAGGATCAGAAAAATAGGGAGGAAGAAATCCCACTCTATATTGCTGAAGCCATCTTCCAACCCTAGATGACTTCTTTTCAATGAGGAGAAAGCAACCAGTAAACACACTGACTCATTCTTCCCCCTTTCCTACACTTTGTCAGTATTCAATTTGTAATGCAACCTCTTTTATAATTCTACGTATTTAAAATAAACTTTAATCTTTGTTTGGGGACTTTATACCCTTTATTCCCTGAGTGTTTAAAAACACATTTTGAACAAAGTACAGCAAACCCACTTT
Source organism: Vulpes vulpes (assembly GCF_048418805.1). Taxonomy (NCBI): domain Eukaryota; kingdom Metazoa; phylum Chordata; class Mammalia; order Carnivora; family Canidae; genus Vulpes; species Vulpes vulpes. Next base: position 128,239,085 of record NC_132783.1, on the reverse strand, counting down.
ACGCTAAATCATCTGGTATCTTACCGGGGTAACTGGCTAGTGATGTTTTGATGATGTCAGAGAGGGAGGGATCTCAGGCAGGGCTATGGAGACGCTCTTTTGGAGGACTAGAGACATAGATGTAATCAGGAATGAGAAAGGAGCTACTCTAGGAATTCCAGGTTGTAGGACAACAGGTTTACTTGGGAAATGGCAGTGAGACCACATTTGCAGGGTGTGATTTGGGGGAGGGCTGCCCAGAAGGAGGAAGGTGGTCCAGTTGAGAGCAGATGTGATCCATAAGCTTAGGAGTATCGCAGAAAGACTAAAGAAGAGCAAATGAGCTACAAGAAGTGTTATGTTTGGTCAACCTACTCAACATGGGATGTCAAAGACAATAAGAAGCTAAAGATTTCCCAGCAGAGATCCTCAAGAGTATCTGAAAGATACATTACTTGCTCTGGTCGGGATGAAGGAAATGAAAGATAAATTGTTAAAGTGTTGTAATATTCAGGGTCAGTTAATATTTGTACACCATTTTAGACAGTGGGTCAAATATGATTGATTTCCTGGGAAAATGTATGTCTTTGAAAGAAAAATTTCCTAATTAGCATCTGCTTCACTTAGCCTATGTAAATGGCAAACACCATTCGGGCAATTTGTCATGTGTCCTATATTATTTGAAAAGCTGTCTACATTAATCAAACTAATTGTGTAGTGCTAGCCTTCAGATTCTTAGATTATTTTTTTAATACACATCCAAAATGTTTCTACTTATTCTTTAGAAAGTCTGTTTTTTAGATAGTTATGTCTAATGACTTTTTCCTTCAAAATCCTGTGTTTAAAACAATCATGGATAGCTTACAATAAATTGCTTCCAATTATACTCTCATCTTAGGCAATGTTATCCAGATCTGTGGTTTTAAAAACCACTCATATGCCAAATATTCCTAAATTTCTATCTCCAGCTCTAAACTCTCCCCTTAACTCTAGATTCATATACCCACTGTCTCTTATAAATCTCTACCTGGAGGTCTAAGAGGCAGTCAACCTAACACGACCCAAACAGAACTCTTACTTCTATTTCTCTTCCTTCAACCTTCTCATTCCTCTTTCTCTCAGTTGAGACTACCAACGTCCACTTGGTTGTTCAGATCAAAATTTAACAAAGTCATCCTTGGTTTACTTTCTCTTGTCCTTGATGTCATTGCCACTAGTAAGTTGGGTCAACTCTTGTCTATAAAACTCTTTGTGAACCTGCCTACTTTTTTCCATCTCCCCGGTTACTACTCTAATACACTGAATGCATTATCCACAAGATAGTCAGAGTAATCCTTCAAAAATTCAAATCAAAGCATCTCTGTCCTTTGTTATACTTGAATTGGAAGCTATGTGATCCTGTATCCATTTACTTCTCTGGCTTCGACTGATCGCTTTCTCTTCTTACATGATGGCACAGTCACACTGGCTTGCTTTATGCTCCTTGAAGAGCTCATGGTTATTTGTGCTTTGTGGATTTTCATGTTTATCAGCCTGGACCTTCTCCTACTAGAGTGTCTGGTGTCTGGATCCATTTAGTTCTCTAGTTCCTACTGTAAGTCTCATTTCTTTACTTTAGCCTTAAGCTGAGTAAGTAGTCAGAGTTCACCCAGAAAAAGGAAACCACTCCTAAGTATTTAAAGCAGGAAATTTCACGCTTAGAATTGGTTACCTATGTGGTGGAAATGCTGGAAACCAAGTAGGAGATAGTAAAACAACCTGGAGATTAGCAACAGCAGAAAGCCACAATCAGTCTTTGGCAGGAGGGATGAAAAGAGAAGGTAGGTCCACAGCAGAAGCTAGAACCACATCAGGCATGACTAAGGAGAGCCAGGGAAGAGATGTAGATCTCCTGGAGACACCACCCAAAGCAGAGAGAGAGGAGAGAAATGCACCTCTCCCTTAATCTCTCCCTTCTTCCAATGCCCCAGTCTCATGTCAGTGATTTCATTGGTTAAGCCCAGCCATAAGTCAGCTAACATAAAAGCCTGTGGACTGTGATGCGCCAAGGTCAACCCCTGCTCTGTGGTATAGAACAGAGCAGGACATTGAGGAGAAATTAATCTGACTGGAATCAGATTAAGGACAGGCATATTACCCAACTTAAAGTGGTCCCCCATGCCCCAACAAGTCCTATCCCATCATTCCGTTCTCACCATTGCACATTATCATTTACCTGTCTCCTTTTCATTGTCTCTCTCTAGGCCATGTCCAACACAGCATCTGGCATATTTTTTTGTCAATAAACAATTGTCAAATGCATATAAAAGGGAAACAATTTTCTCTTTAAGGTCATAGTAGAAAAGATACATAAAGGATTACTTTAATGATTTTCTAAGTCTGTACACAGTATAACTAGAAATCAAAGCTGGGTTATTCATTAAGTCAGTGGTAGATCCACATTTCTTATGTGTTCTCTACCTTGGTGGGAGGACAGTGTCTCGACTGTTATACTTTACTGAAGAGACGATTATGTGCTTTTTAAAATAAATACCTGTTGATTCAGTCTTAAGACTTTAGTTTTTGTTTCCTCAGCCATTCTTTAAGGAAAATTTTGCTGAAATAGCTAAAATATGTTTTAAAAATATTATAGAGTGTTTTTGTTTACAGATGTTTCTGAAATCAAGAAACACTAAGGAAGACTTAAATATCTAAGAATTAACAAAGTGCCTCTTTTTTCTTCAACTCACCAATTTCCCCAATTAGTAATAAATATGTTGTATCCATGCTGTTTATAATGCCTTAGGCATGAAGATCTTAGAGCCCTGCAGACACAGTTTAGCATTACCATTCTCCTGTTTTTAGTCGAGAAACATGAGATTTAGGAATACTCAGAAGTTTCTCTTAGAATTATAGCATCAGAGGACCAAAGGAACTTTAACAAGATAATCAAATCCACTCCCTTTGCTGCCAAGGTATGCATTGAATTATTGAGCTAAAACAGGATTACATCTGAATCCACATTTGTTAAGGGCTCTTGGGGAAGGAGATTGTAATGATCCCATTCTAATAGCATTTACTGTTCATAAATGTTTCCTGATATTTATCCTATATCCCTCACACTACAGTTTAAGCTTATTTGGTCACTCCTTCTTGACCTCCCATTATACCCTCAATTTGTATTGCTTTTTAACTTTTTCAAATACAAAAATCTCATCTCTATAACAAGATCATCAATAAGAATTACATGGTTTTACATTGTTTCAGTTCACCAAGGAGTCTAGGTTCAGGGAAGTGTCAACTAGCTGATGGACTAGTTGATGGGCCTTCTGTAAGTTTAGAAGTTTGGTAAAGGTTTAGCAGCAAAAGCACTTAAGAATATCAAATTTCATTCACTTTGAAATGGCAGTTTTCCTTTCTTTTCTTTTTTTTTTCTTTTCTTTTCTTTCTTTCTTTTTTTTTTTTTTTTTTTTTTGTTAATTGCATCAGGTGCTAAAAGACTGCTATCATTTCTCAATTCTCAGTAAAAAATTTTCCCCAGTAGTAAAGTTAAAACTGAATGGTAATGTAGTACTCCCTCATGCTTGTTATTGTCTTTCATATTGACACATAGAAATAAATATACATAGAAATACTCAAATACCTAAATGATAATGGCAAAGATTGTAATTTTAGAATCTATTTTAAGGCGAGAAACTTAATGAGTGAATAAGTGATATGCCATGCAATCTACATGATATTGGGGCAAAACAGAGTTAATAATAAGCATAAAGATAATAAGAAGCAGTAACAGCCAACTTTTATCAAGTATCTGTTATTTGCCAGACAGTCTTCTAAATCCCTTTACATGTATTAACTTAATGTTAACAATCACTCTATGAGTTGGTGGCACTATTATTATCCTATTCTTAAAAAAGGAAAGCTGATGTACAGAAATGTTAAATCTCCAAGAGTATGCAATTACTAAATTGCAATGCTGATGTTCAAATCCAACAACCTATTGGTCTTAACCACTAAACTATAGCTTCTGTGGGTGAGGGGAAGGGAATTTTAATAGGAAGTATCCAGGAAATAGCATATGGTGGTTCTGGTTTCAGTTCTCACTACAAGAAGAAGTGACTGTTGCTTGCCACAGCAGACAGAAGACCACTGTTCTCCCAGAGGAAACACAGCTGCCAGAGAGAAGGCACATACAGACACAGAATCTAGTGCAGCAAAACCATGGTCAGAATTTGGGGAACTTATTGGAAAGAAGCAGAACTTTATAAAGAGTTCAATATAGATTATAAAGATGATACTTAGAGCTAACTGTAGCGTGGGTAGTGACCTAGCCTTAGTAATAAGAACCCAGAAGCAAGAAATGGATGTTCCAGGCCAAACAAGAATTATGTTGTACATAGAAGATAAGAGAGGATCAGATCCGTTTTCATAGCCCTAAGCCACGCAGATGTCTTATGACTGGCTGCTTAGTAGAACCCATGGGTGGTCTTCTACAGGTCATTGTTTACAACTAGAAAAATGAAGTGACATAAAATTTCTATATGAAAACATAAATCCTGAGTGTAAATCTCAGTATATCCTTTCACTGTATTACAAAATTTCCCAGTCAAAAGAGTCCTTCTATGTATTGCTAAATATGAGCTCCTAGATGGAAGAGTAGAATGAACACCCAATCTGACGCCAGAATTCTTTCAGTGTTGACAAAGTTTAGGTGCTACATGGTATGGATACAGGAGTTATATTGGAAATACAAGTTTCAATAATTTTTCTAGCTATTAAATACACACACACCCCACACACACGTATTGCTATCTACACACTCACATCCATTCCTTTAATGCATTGCCCTCTCCCATTCCAGTCTCCTCTATTGATTGTCAAAATCTTCCTGTGATGCTGCCCCACCAAACTGAGTGGATATATTTTTTTAAATTTTCCATTATTTTCTGCAGACACGAAATCATTGCCATGTTCCTTCCCACCTCCACTCCAAACTTGTTCTTGCTGCTTCTGCCAGTAATGAGTTTCCAATTCTAGCTTCATCCAAATTCAGTTACTCTTCAAGGCACAAATCAAGTGTTATCTCCTTAGATGATATTTTCTGCTGACCCTGAACATTCTCATCTTTATTCGCCTTTAGTACTGCTTCTGAATGCCTCTTTGGTAATCAGCCACATGATATCCTGCATGTTGTTGTGTTTATGTATGTGTGTATGACTAGTCCGAAAAATCAATCACATACTTCTTGGGCCTGGAACCTGACTTAAACTTCTTGCCCTTGCACAACTCCTAGGACAATGGCAGGCATATAGTTGATTCTCAATGCACAATTGTTTGTGATAAAATAAATTGAAAAGGACTTAATTGTTTTACTTCAGACTTACTGACGTCAATCAGTAAATTATTTTAGAAGGACTTTTACCCCCCTTGATTCCACAAGGACCTGTGGGGCACACTCTATATCAAAGTCAGAGTTCCCTTTAAATCCACTGTATATTCCGTGAGATAGACTGAGTATATCCTCTTTTCTCCATGTACTTTAAGAAAAGGATCTATTGACTTATTTGAGAGTGGTGGGGGGGTAGGGGCACAGGGCCTGGAGAAAATCTCAAGCAGACTCCACACTGAGTGCAGAGCCCAATGTGGGGCTTGATCTCACAACCCTGAGATTATAACCTGAGCCAAAACCAAGAGTCAGATGCTTAACTGACTGAGCCACCCAGCCACCAGCCCCTCTCCATGTGCTTTTTAATCTGGGTCATTTATGCTTCTCTAATGTTGGATACAAAAGCATTTTATTGAAAGAGAAATGGGGGGAAAGTTCTATTATTGTAATAGCATGCAATTATTTGAGCACATATTGTTAATGCTGGTCTGCAAGTTGGCTTTCTCAAATGGAGTTGATGCCTTTGTGAGCTTAAGTCCCCCATATCCAGAAATTGGTACAATTCAGTTTTATTAGCATTGGTTTTTGGGCAAGGAGCTGTTGAATGGACTAGTGAGAAACAATAAACCTAAAATATAGAACTTACCTGATAGGGTAACCTCAGTAATCATCTACCATGGTGATCTGCCTCAGTTTCGAATATTCTAATCCACCCAGATAAATGTAATACCTATGATCCATCAGCTATATGAAGTCGCCTAAAAATATCTTCAACTACTTTGTGTTTTCAGTCTTAACCACCTCCTGGAATTCTGACTTTAACAATACTAGTAATACTAACAGTTAACATTTGGGAAATACTTGCTATAGGCTCATAGCTATCACAATTAATCTTCTCGATAGCCCTGTGAAAAAGGTACTCTTTTTACTCCCTACTAGAGATGAGGAAATAAAGGGTTAATGAGGTCAAGTTGCCTCACCAGGGGCACTCAATGCAACCATAACTCAGTGTTCTTCTGACTCCTTAAGCTCTGTAGTCTAAACCTTTGCTGTGCTCAGCATCAGCATCATGATATTGGGGCAAATGTAATTAAAAATAAAAAAGTTTGAGAAGAACTGCTCTAATGCAGCTGGTTATAATGCCTCCATTCTCCACCCCTTCTCTATCTTCTTATGTTATAAATTTCTTTCTCCAGACTTCAGGGACTGTCACAAACTAATTTATAAGTATATCTTTAGTTGTTCCTTGGTCTTTACCTTTTATTTCTTCAGCTTTTAGTATTTTATGTAAACCTTTAGGAAATTTATTCTAACTCTCAACAAATTTCAGTCACATCTCTATGGTCGTTTTCCAGTTCTTTATGGGGTTCTTAAACATGAACAATATTAAGGAAAAAAGATGCTGAAAATACTACGTCAAGATAGAGATACAAATTGTCTTTGTGCAGGGAAGGCATAATGACTCATAAAGCCACTTCTCACATGCCAGCACTGTGTTTACTACCTCACCCTCAGTTTTATTGGGGTTTAATGGACATCTAACTTTGTATTAAAGTTATATGTCCAACATAATTATTACATGTTATATGTACAACATAATTATTTGATATATGCATATATTGGAAAATGATCATTGAAATAAGTTTAGCTAACATCTATCATCACACAGTGACAAATTTTTATTTTCTTGTGCCTTCTTTTTTTATTCAGAGATACACACTGACTAGTGTCCATAGGAAGCAATAGCTACTGCAATCTTGGCTGAAAATAGGTGCTCGCTAGGAAATGAGGAAGAATGAGGCAAAGGAATATTTCCTGATTCTCTTTCCTGAGCCCTAATTATTCACTCACAACCATTCTTTCCATATGGTCAACTGAATCCATGAATCCCTGTGCCACCCAGGTCTCACATTACTTTCTAACTCAGGGAGTAACACACCATCCTTTCAGGTATGCAAGACAAGAATCCAAGAGCCTTCCTTGGATACCTCTGTTTTCTTTATTTTTATTTCTCATCTTTCTATGTATGATGTCATCTTCCAGATTTCTCTTGAATGCATCCACCCTTCCATATCTGCAATAATCCAAGTTGCCATCATCTCTTACCTATATCATTGCAGTTGTTTCCCAGGTAGTACCCTCATCTTTTGCTCCTCCCTCTCTACCCCAATTCAATAAGCAAAATAACAATTTTAAGCATAAATCTGATTATGTTACCTTTCCTTCTGGCTTAAAGTACTCAGTGGTTTCCCTTTGACCTTATGATAAAATCAGAACTCCCTAACTGGTCTTAGAGGACCTGTTTCCTGCTACTTCAATCCTTGTCCCATCTTACACAAATGACTCCATTCTTTCTTATGACAATCACAGTCAACTGTCCTGCCTTTCCTCATGACAACTCTGTCATATCCTTCTACTGTACATTGTCCTTCATTCATTCACTTCATCCGAGTAATTCAACAATTATCTATTAAACAACTGCCCTGTGCCAGGCTCTGTGCCAGGTGCTGGAGATATAAGCAGCCATGGTTCCCATCCTGTTGTCCAACGTAGAAACCAGGGCACAAATGTCTTCTTTCATAGGACTTAGTACAGGCACAACTTGATACTTTTATGATTTTTAAGTTATGTGTGTTTCCTATATAGACTATAAGCTCCATGCTGGCAAAGATTTTGCCCCATCATTTTATTTCTAGTATGTATACTAGAAATGTGCTGTGCACACTACCTGGCATATAATAGGTACTCAATAAACATGTATTGATTGAATGAATTTTAGATATTTAAACCTACATATTCACATTAAAATTTACCTGGCACAAAAAGACTTTTTAGATCTTAAAATATTTATTTTTTTCTTAGTCTTGTTATTTCATGAGTCACAGTTCATGAGTCACAGACATGGACTTTTTTTATTAATTTATTCCAGAATATTTATTTATTGTTTATTGATCAATGCTTGCTCATTCCTCTCTGTAATTTCTCCATATATTAAATGTTAACCCTTGTTTGGGTAAAGACTCCTGAAGTATCTGGGAACATTATTTCCTGTATAGTAGTGTCCACTTATTAACCACATTGAGCTTGCTATTTTTAAGCCTTACTCAGTTTCTGATTCACATCTAAACACTGTGCCCAGCCTCACAGTGACTAAAGTTCAAAACTGGATTTTATAATGGCTTTCAAAAATCTAAACATATCACACACATTTATTACTCCATTTCCCTTTCTTGAAAAAAAATTTCTCAATTTGTGTTCAAAGGATTCCTTGGTCAAATACTACTGGGAAATAATGGCTTAATCCCAGCAAAACAAGTTTTTTGCTGCATCACTTTTTCAGAGCCCTTAGCCTGTTATTTCACACTGTGAATCTCCAAGTGCGTGTTTGTTGAGGATGAGATCTATTACATAATCAGAAGGCCAGCTTTTTTCAAGCATATTTGATAGGGGGCTCCTTTCTCAAGACCACTTGTCTGAGTTCTTTGGGAAATAATCCCTTTTAAGCTAGCTTGATTCTAGCTGTGGAATAAAACATCAATAGTTCACTGTTATTACTTAAAAATGAACTGTTTTGAACACCTACCATTTACATTGACGTGGATAGAACTGGAGGGCATTATACTGAGTGAAATAACTCAATAGGTGAAAGACAATTATCATATAGCTTCACTCATATGTGGTATACAAGAAATAGTGAAAGGGACCATAAGGGAAGGGGGGGAACTGAGTGGGGAAAAATTAGAGAGGAAGACAAACCATGAGAGACTCAACTCTGGGAAACAAACAAAGGGTTGCAGAAGGGGAGGTGAGTGGGGAGATAGGGTAACTGGGTGATGGGTGTTAAAGAGGGCACATGATGAAGTAAGCAATGGGTGTTATACTACATATTAGCAAATTGAATTTAAATAAAGAATTTTTTAAAAAAGCCATAGAAAAATATCTATTGTTTTCGTTTTCTCTGGAAGTCAATGATACTTGAAAATACATGAGCTCAATTCAACTTCAAATGGTTCCAATGGTTCCTGAACATCTGTTACCTGACCATCTAGTGCTGGTAACTCTCTTGGCCAAGAAAACTACAGCAATCTCTCTGCTCCTGCGGTGTGGGAGGAGAAGATAGTGGGGGCTATTATTATTATTACAAGCCAGGTCTGCTGCAAATGCCAACACACAATGCCTCTAAATGTGGAAATTATTATTCCCGATGATAAGGGATATTCAAGGTCACTCAATTAGTGGTGGGAGATTTGGGAATCATGGCAAGGGCCCTTTGCTTCTAAAATCTGTGTCCTTTTCCCTGGCTATATCATCCCTGACTTACATACACTCTTTTGGACAAACTCGCTAAAAGTCACGTGAATATTATTTAAAGAAATGACTAAAGTCCTAGAGAAACCATCAGGACTAACTATTCCCAAAAGTTAGTATTCTTCTTCCCGACACTGGCTTTTCACCCAGAACCCAGCTTGGAGAGTATGTTCCTGCAGAAACATGTAGCTGGCAGATCCTATGCCTCCACTGTTCAGTTCTTTCTTAAGCAAATTGTGAAATTTCCATTAATGCAGAAGTAGAACTACTTCTCAGCAGAAATGTATAACTTGTGTTTGTGGTTTACATTGGTGGCAGATGTGATTTCCTTTACAAAATTTTAGAACTGGAAGGAAGTGAAGAGACTGTCATAAGTTTCCACTCATGCACAACCAAGGCTGTTGAAGCCTGAAAAGAGTTAATGATTTGTCCAGACTCGTATCAGAAATAATAATACAAGTAAATATTAATGATGATGCCACAACAGTAATTTTTACATATTGAGAATCTACCAGATACTATGGCTGCTGTAACGGAGTCATTGTATATTATAAATTATCTCTATTTTCAAGTGGGATGTCTGAGGGTCACACAGGTTAGGAAACTCACACAAAGCCACACAGTTAATGAGTAGCAGAGCCTGGGTTCAAATAGCTTAATTCCAAGGTTCAGGCACTTTCCACCATGGTGCTGCCTCTCTCCATACATGGGCTTATCAAGATAAGCAAAAATGAAGTGATTCAGTCAAATTTTCCTCAAATCTAAATCAGATAGAAAATTAGGGGGCCCAAGGAAACCTCAAAATCACATCATTTACATGAGGTATGATTGAAGAAGAAGGGGCCTGGATTTAAAAAAATATATAGGTCAAATGCCATTGCTCCAAAGTAAAGGGTGTTCTTTTCACATACTCATCAGGGATGGATTTATTTCAGCGGTGATGCCACAGCCTGAAACCATTTTGCAATTCCTTTCTATGTGGTAACTTGCAGTATGTTTTATTTTGTTTCTTATTTGTAAAATTTTCACATAAGTTTTTTTTTATTATTGAAATATAGTTGACACAAATGTTACATTAATTTAAGGTGCACAACATAGTGATTAGGCAATTCTACACATTATACAGTGCTTGCCACAGTTAAGTGTAGCTATCATCTGTTACCATACATCAGTATAATATTAATCACTATACTCTCTATGCTATATTTTTGTAGTATGGATCTTTTTTTTAGCAACATCATTAGTAGTAAAATATTTTTTCTTTGGAAGAAGATTTAATTTTTCCTCTTGTTTGAAATCTAGGTTGGTGAATAAGTGGGGATCAGGTGGGTGATAATGATCAATATCATGTAATGGGACCAGTTTCCCTGAGTGACTTTATTTACAAACTCGGAAGCTCTTAACTAGAGTTAAGCTTGGTCCTTTGGATTACAAGTGGTGTCAGTGAAATCCAAGACTCTCAAATCTGCATGGAGTTTGAAAGAGCTTCTAGACCGAACCTATATGTGCTATATAAAGTAATTCAAACAGCTACATATGAATATGCAGCTTTATTATTCTTTATTTCAAGTGAGTGTGAGATTATAATAGTTATAAACATTGAATTATTTTTCATGGTGCAGCTAGTTTCTTATTTTGAAATCTTACCCATCATTTCACTAAAGGCTCAGCTATATCGCACTTGGTTCAAGAAAATGCTCTACCATAAAGAGTTTCTGAACCATTATAAAACATTTCCTATCTGTTCCAATTTCTTAGAATCGAATCGAATACTACACTATTTTAATTTTACCTTTCATGATGTTATCTTATAAAGACCATAATGTGTTTAAGAAATTAAGAAAACAATTTTTAAAATTCCTCTGTATTCCTTTTTTGTTTTACTTAGCCTTGTGATAGATGCATTATAAGATGACTGCTTTTAAAATACAATTCTTCCCTCAATCACTTCCTCATTGTTGTATCTGCTCTCTATGAGTACAAACTGAATTCCTAGAAAATTGTCAGTATTTAATATCTTCTTCTCCTTTATGCTACTCACTCTGATCTTTATTTTTTCTGAAAGTTCCCTTTACCAATATTTCTATTTTACATTTGGAAACTGCATTGACCATAATTATATTCAGTTGTTGATTCAAGTACAAAGCTGAGCTGCTTTCAAATGGTTTAGGTCAATGTAGACAATCTTCATCACTAATTTAGGCTCAATCTCCTATAGAAAGTTTGGATATTCAGAACTAGAAATGTTTTCTTGGATAAATAAATTTTCTGTTCTACTGGGTTAAGAGGTAAGCCTTTCTTAAATTTATGTCCTAAGAATTGTCTGCCACTAATGTCTATTGTTTCTGTTTGATAAGACTGAAGTCAAGTCAAAGTTACTTACTGAAGTGTGTTTATACAACACCTACTCTCTGCCCAGTTTCCTACTCTCAGCAGTGGGAGATTGGCTTATAGCTATAATCCCATTCTGAGACAGCCTCAGAACAAAATGAGACAGTATGGGTCAGCACCCAAATTCTAGCATTTAAAAATCCATCTGCTTCAGCAGAGGAAGTCAGTGGTGAGTGAGAAGTAGACTTTTCTGCCAGTGGATAAGCCTCATCCTTGAAAAGGAAATGTTCTTGGTCTCAGAAGGACGAGTGAAAAATGCAGAGGGCGACTTTCTACTTTTTCCATCATAGAGGAAGAGTGCATTGAGAGGCCTACAAAACCACAAAGGATAAAATATTGCTGGCCAGTGGAAATAGATACATTTGGAAATCAGGAAGTTGACCTCCTCCAGAAGTGGAGTCAGTGAATGGAACTGCAGCATTGGAGGTCCCTTGGGAGTGGAGGGTAGTTTTTGATGCTTACTACCGAGAATCTTCGGAACACTTCGTCCACGGGGATAGACTAGAAAGATGAGGTGATAAACTGTGGTAGGGCTTGAGAATTCCATCTGTAATGGAGCTCAGTTTTTAAAAACCTGCTAATTTTGTATCCTTCCTGGCTCACAGTAACAAATGGCGTGAGCATTTGCAGAGCATTTCTTTTAGTAAGGAATTCCAAAATCCTAACACAATTTTACTGGCGCAGTCTCATTATCTTGTGAATTTGACAGAGAAAAGCCATGTGGAAAACAAACTTGAATTGCTTTGCATCAAGCAAAATTGAGGTAATATTCCCAATAAAAAGGAAAACAATCTAAACTAGGTGGTATTACCTAGTAGATGATTCATTTTAATAAGCCAGAACGTGACATCAGAAGAGTTCCTAGGAGTTTGGATGGTCAAATGAAGTGATTTCCCATAGGGCACAGTTAAAATATAGATTTCTGTTACTTATCACTACATCACCACCACCAACAATCCCACCCTCTACCCACTCCCATCCCTAAAGATTCTGATTCAGTCCCTTGATGCTTAGGAATATTATTTTCAACAAATATTTGAACACCCATGTTTGGGAATCTCCAGTCAAAGAAACCAGTGAATTAGGATAATTTCAGCCATTGATTTTCCATTCTGACTGCATATTGAATCACCTGGGGAGCTTTTGAAAATACCAGTGTTGGGGTGGGGAGTTCCTCTCCCAGAGATTCTAACTGTTGACCTTCCATAGGATAGATGGCTGGAGTAGCAGCAGGAGTGGGACAGTCTGTGACACACAGCTCTATTCCCCCAAATGTTTGAATGTCTATTGCAAATCTCCTATATTTCTTTAAAACAGGCACTGGCCAAAAGATAGAGACCATGAGGAGAACTCTTCAGAATACATGGAAGGTGCCCTAAACCCAAAAAGCAGGCCAAGAATAAGAAGACTGAGCAAAGATCTTCAGTTGTCCAAAGAGAAAAGGCAGTAGAAAGCTTCAGGAAGGTGCAGTACAATTCTTGTCTGAAGCCATTCTGTTGCTCTCAGACATACTCTGCTTTTTGACTCATTTGACTGAAATCTCCTATGTTGCCCTATAGACTATCCAGACACCACAATCCCAACTAAATTAGCATTTAAATTTAATTTGTTATTTTATTCTGCAATTAAAGTATTTGCATCTTCTGTATTACATCTGAGTCCTTTAGACGCTGGCTGGGTCCTGCCAACGTCATGACTACCCAATCCCTCATCACTCAATTTAATTCGTCAGAGCACATGTTGATAGCTTGAGGAGTATAATCCCTGCCTATGCCACTGGCCAGTGGACCAAGACCCAACATAATAAGACATTCTTGACTGTCCCTAGAATGCTTATGTCATTTTTTTTATATGTCTTTTACATGTCTTGTCTGGGTCTTAGTAAGAACTAGATGGAAACTTGAAAATGATAACCATTTTGGTTGGCCTTTCTGTTAAGAGTTCTAGGACACAACTATTTTAGAGTACAAGAGGAATTTCTTATTGTCAGAAGCTTGTAGAACGCATGTGAGTGAAGTAGTTAGAATAGACTTCTTTTGACAAACAAAACCCTCACAAGTGTTTTAGGAAAGGGAGGGTATGGGAAGGGAAGGCGATATTCACCCATCCCAAAATAGCTGGTTTATTACTACAGGAAAAAGATAAGACGAAGGCAGATTAGTCACATTTCCTTATTTGTTATTGTACCAAAATTATCCTGTGAATTGCAGTGTCATTTTGCATTGCTATTGAGACTTCTAAAATGCATCAAATCACTGAGACTGGAGTAGAAGAAAAAATTACTTAAATCAAAGCACAAATCTTTGTAACAGTGAGTGACTAGGGTCATTAATTTGTAATTGCTTTTCTTTTCTTCTTCTTTTGTTTTCTTTTGGTAACAAGTCCAGCACCGTTCCTTTAAGCTATCTGGTTCACTCCAGGGGTGCTTAGCTGTAATAAAACCAAGCCTTGGTCATATTAGTTTACCACAACCTTCTTTGCCGTTCATACACACACACCGGTTTGCTTTAGATCTTCTTGGTCTGCACTTAGGATTCTTACTTACTAATATACTCGTTCAACATATATTTATTAATCATCTATCTTGTGCCATGCACTGCTCTCTGATTTATGTCACCTTGGCTCATGTCACTTCATGCCATAGGAGTAACTCATATCCAATAGTAATGTCTCCAGCTTCCATTTCATTTCTCTGTTTGCCTATTATAACAAAAAATAACAACAATCGCTAATACTACAGGGCATTTACCTTGTGCAAGTCACTGTTCCAAGTGCTATATATATTTTTTTGATCCTCATGAGAACTCCATGAAGAAGGCTTTAACACTTTAATGTTCATTTTTTAGAAAAGAAAACTGACATACAGTTTAGACATTAAATAATTAAATAATTTCTCTGAAGACAGCACAGCTAGTAAGTGGTAGAACTTGGTTTTGAACCTGGGCCATCTGGCACCAGAGGCTGTGCTCATAATCACTGTGGAATTTCTTGTTGTGTCTCTAAACTCACCATTGGTGGGCAAATCTCTGGCCTTTGCTTTGACTTAGCCCTCCATCTACCCGACCTACTTCACTTTAAAGATTTTATTTCCTTATTCATGAGAGAGAGAGAGAGAAAGAGAGAGAGAGAGAGAGGCAGAGACACAGGCAGAGAGAGAAGCAGGCTCCATACAGGGAGCCTGACATCAGACTCGATCCCAGGTCCCCAGGATCAGGCCCTGGGCTGAAGACGGCGCTAAACCACTGAGCCCCCGGGCTGCCTGACCTACTTCACTCTTAAACAGAACTGAGATACTAAAACCTGCCCACTGCATACATTTAGCCTTAGTTAAAAGGACAATTCCTTCTGATAGAGTAAATTTTTTTCTAAGCTGGTTTTTTTTTTTTTTTTTCAGTAGTGTTAGAACATTTGCTTTTTCACAACGAAGGCTATATTTTCTTTATTACAATGATATCATATGTTCTCATCCCAGTTAACTCTAAGATTATTTGTTTCTCTAGTGTCAAGTGTTTTATAAATATGAGATCTTTCTGTGTACTTGATTTTTCTTGGCTAATGTTTAGCATAATCATTTACACATTAAAAGAAGTAAAAGTTTTAAGTCAAGGTCAAAGCTTTTCACTACACAGTATAGTTAGTTCCCTTTGTGGCAGAAGTCATGTTGTTCAGCTCATAATCCAAAGATGGTATATGAGCCAGTATCAAGTGACATATGAGCCATTTGTGATCAACAATCATTTCTTTCTTGACATCGTCTTGATTTTTCATGCAATTTCTCTTAGATTCACAGAGATTCCTCATCTTCCACTCATGAAATTATATGGATTTAATTTCTGTTTCCTATCTTTTGACTTGAGAGATCAACTGGGCTGTAAATGAATGGTTAAAAGTTCTAAGTATAAAAATACATCAAATACAACCTTTTTTTTTCTTCTCCCAGAATCTTAAAGCAACAAATAGTTTCACAATATCCAGAAAATGGTCACATAGACCATATATAAAGAGAAAGAAAATGAAGACTTTCCATTTAATGAAGGTAACAATGATCACTGTTGTGATGCATGTTTCGGTAGAAAATGTTTTTGAAGACTGTAAAAATTCCTGAGAGCTTGTTGGGAAATAGTAGGATGGGAGGAAGAGCTAGGATCCTTCAAATACCACTTCCATGTACTCCTATTACACACACCCTCTTGACCTGCCCCGAGTTGCCAGGGAAATCATACACACACACCCAGCACCACACCACATATGTAAGCCTCAACTGTCTTTTCCTTTCCCTTCAGCAAGATCTGCCATCTCCTTCCCTTTCCAAAATAGGCAAAGGGATAGGCATTTAATTTCAAATGACAGACTTATGAAAGACATCTCTTGATGTGTTAATGTGACAAAAGGCCTTCACTCAGAAATAAGTTATGGTCCAGACAGGAAGTCTGGAGGTGACATTGTGGGCCTAGCTTCAGTTCACTGATGTCTGGAGATAGAGGACTTGAATAATTGAAAATTAAAAAAAAAATCACAGAGTTATCCAGTTTGTATTTTGATCCAATTAACTGGACAAACACCAAATGCCCATTTTGTGTTATGCTGTGAATGCCTTTTTTGTTGGTATTATTGTGAAAGTACTTTGTGGTTCCTGGGGAAAGGCACTCTGTGGTGCTATCAGCAGTTTTTCTTCTTCTGACTTGTTATGATAATAACTTTTGTTTTTATAGTCAACAGTCAGAAATTCAGGATAATGTGAAACACTCTGAGCTTATGACTCAATTTTTCTAGAACTATCCTGGTTTAAAATATTTCATTTTACCATCCCCATAAACCACTGTCGTAGAAAAGTAAAGCTGTACCAAATGCTATCTTTGGATTTGGATGAACTAAAATTTGAATCACATTTCTGCCACCCACTAGGCTGTGTGACCTTGGGGAAGATGTTTTACCCTTTGAGGCCTCAGATTTCTAAAAAATATGTTCCTTCTCCTTAGGGTTTGAGGGAGGATAAAATAAGATGGTGCATGCAAAACTGTATCATAATGGTGGCTGCCTAGAAAACATATAAATATTAGCCATTATTATTAGTTATTAGAAATTTTTTGTGTCATACCACTTATTCCAGATTGCTTTTCATATCCAGAAAACCCCCCCAAAATTATTCTTGAAATCCAATATATTCTATTTGTAAAGCATAATGGCTCTATCTAAAGAGAATGGAGAACATATTAAACAGGTAATCTCCATGTGTATTTTAAGTTAATATTTTGAACTTTTTTTCCCAGTTACAAAGAAATGAACAAATAACAAAATGGACTTCTTTGAAATTTACTTTTACTCTTTCTTTGGCTATTGGTGTTTTATGAACTTGCTAAGTGAAATATTGTAGAGAAAGAAAAGGAGAGGCACGTGACCTAAACAACAAATTGCATAGTTGTTTCCTGAATATTTAGGACAGAACACTTCTTCCAGAGTGTTAAAATAAATACCTATTTGTTCTAATTGCAATCTTGTGACCTGATGAAAGGGAAGAATGATTAGCCAATACTATAGAGGGGGGAACTGAATGTGGAAGTGTAGGGAGCACATTCCCAGAAAACCTTGGCCCAATTATTACTTACTTACTAATGCTGCTTCCTCCAATCACTGAATCATGCTGTCCATCGGCTGAGTCACTCATTTATTTCTGTTAAGTAAATATGTATTGAGTATCTGCTATGTGCTAGCTAGACATTGGGAATAAACAAGTGAGCAAAGCAGACCAAAATCCCTGACCATGTGGAGTTGGCAAAATAAATAATTAGCCTACACATTATGATATATGGTGATACAGACTACAGAGCAAATTAAATCAGGAACACAGGATGGGGAGTAGTGTTACAATTTTTATTTTTTATTTATTTATTTATTTTTTTTTTAGTAGTGTTACAATTTTAGTGAGTGGGGATTAGCAAGGCACATGCTGAAAAGGCGACTTTTGAGCCAGGGCTTTGAAGGAGGCAAGGAAGAGAGCCATGTGGGGACCTGGGGAATTTGCAATCCAAGTAGAGGGAGCAGCATGTGCAGGATACGTGCAGATTGAAGAACAAGGAGGCCTGGGGTGAATGGACAAAGGAAGAAAGAATGGAGGCATGGGAGTGTCGGGAAGCTTAGGGTCTTACAGGTCATTCTTTGGCATTGGCTGGGAGTAAGTCATAAGTATACTTAGAGAGGTTTCCAAACAGAGGAATGACATGATCCAACTTAGGTTTTATTGGGATCACTCTGTACTTGTGGAGAAAAGACAAGGATCAAGGATTGCAGCAGGAAATCAGCTAGGGAGCTATTGGAATGCTGGGTGCAGGCTCTAGCAGAGGAGGTGGTAAGAAGTGGTCACTGCAAAGGCATGAGCCAAGAATTGGCTGAACATGACTGGATGAGGTTTGTGAGAGAAAGAGAACTGAGAATGACTCCAGGCTTTTTGGCCTGAGAAACTGGAAGGGTTGAGTGGACACCATTATGTGGTTATCTGAAAAATGCAATATCTTGGTTCCAGAAAATAGCAAAATCATTTCATTTGCACTGTACTTATTTGAAATGTGTAAATTCAATTTGAGCAGGGGATGAGATGACATCTACTGTTGCTTCTCCTGGAGATAATAGATTGCCTAAAGGAATAAATAATATAAACAAGACTCCGGAAAAGGATCTCTGGACAGAAGGAGGTATCAAAATTTACTAAGCAGATCTTTAAGCAGGTATTCTCTCCTAGCTCCATTGCAGATTTAAGCAAAGATAATGGGCAGGGTGGGTCCCAGGTTTGGGTATTTAAAAAAAAAAAAAAATCTCCCTAGATAATTCTAATGCACAGGTCCTCAGCTCCCGGCCTGAACCTCCTCCTTGGCACCCCTTCCCCTCAGTTGGCTGAGAGCTCCTGTTTTATGGAGCTAGCCGATGTTTTAAGCATATGTGAAGAAACTTGGAAATGATTAGTATATTATAAACCATACACTGGTTATGTTTTTGCATTTCTCAGAAGGGCTCTTCCAGGGTCTCTATCAGCATATCGGAATCACAATGCTCCAAGAAGCTTCAAAATCATCTAGACCCATTAACAGACTTACTAGAGTGGGCTAAAAGGCTGATAGACTGATGAATATTTATTGGAGTTCCGGCTAAGAAACATTGGAAGGCTGTTTCTTCAGGTAACAGAAAGTTTACAGGTTAGCAAAATTGGCCTTGGAAGCAGGAGGGAAAGTGACTCTGCACATACCACGTACCTGCCATCCTGTTCTGGTCCCAGCCTCTCATGTCAGGGGAATTTTGCTCACTGCTCCACACTGCCAGTGCTCCCAGTGCTGCTTCTAGAACAGTCCACACATTAGGCCATCGTGATATCCTAGAATATAAATGCCCCCAAACACACAAGTGCACCTACCTCTACATATGACAAGAACTTCAGTATTGGAACCCCATAACTCACAATCCAGACTTTTTTTTTTAGTAAACTGGACAGACCTGAATCACTGGGATTTTACTGCCTAATAGAGGGCAATTTCCTTAAACTTAAAAAAGCCTTTCTGCTGTTTTTATTTGTTTTTCCCTTTCATTTTTTTTTTGTTTTCAAAAAATTTATGATTTGGCATAAAGTGGAAACAGTGAAATAAAAACTGTATTTTATAGACTGCAGTGGAGTGGATTTATAGCTAACACTATGATCTACAAAAACTGGCATAAAGAATTTTTTCCTTCTGTCTCCAGGGCCGTGGAATGTAAAGGAAGTGGCTGAACAGCAGCTGCAAACAATTACTAAGCATTTTCAATGGTCTCGTGCAATGCCGTGAATTCAGAGCATCACTTCAGAAGCCGGGATTTGCACCCCTCTGAGGAAGTGTACCCCCATTGGCCAAACCCATATTTTGCCCCTACTTGGCAAGGTTTATGGAGCAGACTTCTAGTGAGGTTATGTCTTCTGACATCCTGACATAAAGAGGCTCTCTAACTTTTTCTTCTCGACTTTTCTGTCCTTGCTTTGCCTTTGTTCCATTTTCTGGAATATATTTCTTATGATTCCTTGAGTTTTAGCACATTGCCATTCGTCAGTGCAGGAACTGGCTGGTAGAGAACAGCTCCTTTTTGCTCATGCAGGAGGAAATTTTCCTTTAGTCCTGTCCAACACAAGTGAGGTAATCATAAAATGCTGCCTGTATGAACTCTCCTATTACTGCACTGGGAATCTCTGAGTTTGAGTAGACTAGAGGAGAGATTTCTCTGAAGAAGCTTAACTTCTTAGACTAACATGTTAAATCTGCCACATATAATGCAACTGAATGTGTACAGTAAACTATGGTTGCCATCACCAACTTTAACTGGTGTTTAGAGAGAAAATGCTCCATGGGTGATGGGTGGGAGTGATGGGAGCTGGAGCCTAGAAGACACTTCAGCAATGTGACCCATGATTGGATGGAGTGATGGCGTTCCAGGCCTGCTTGTAACTATCACACCAGGCTCTTGATGACATAGTGGCCCCAAGTCACATCATAGAGACCGGAGAGGGTCAGCAATAATTATGGACTCATCTAGTCTTTTGTTAAAGATTTACCTTTCTGTCATTGCCACAGTGAAAGAATAACTTTGCACTGTAATGATTCAACCAAGCTAGGTCAGGATCTGGATGAGCAGAAAACTGGCAGAGACATTAGAAAAGATGCCATGATCTTTCTCCTTCTTTGTTTTAAAGGAGTAAGTAATTGGATGAAATTGAAACACACACTCAAGAATCCTGTATAAAAAAATAGATCACATAAAGGCTGGCTTTATCGGTTTCCAGAAGAAAAGGGCTGAATTTTCTGGCAGGAGAAGGAGAAGGAAACAAGCAGACCCTCTCTGTCCTGACATTTTGCCTCCTTGGCACAGATGCTCTCATCCAACTTAAGGAACAGGCTGTAGCTCTGGAAGCCTTGCAACTTCAGTGTTACGTGGTTTCAGACCCATGTTAAGGAAAATGATCCTTGTTCATTTCCTTCTCTTTGGGAGTCCAGTGCAAAATAAAATTTTCTGATAGTCTGTCCTCGAGTATGGAAAATATTTATGAGAATGTCACAAGCTTGAGCAAAAGACTGTTTGATTGTGAAGTGTCAAAGTTGAAGTTTGAGATGCAACCAAGAAAAGAAAGTAAAAGTATTCAAATCAGATTATGAAAAACATGTAGTTCTAAGTCTAGAGTTAGCATTAGAAAAAAGTATCCTTCTAACGTTGGGATGAATTATCAGGAAACGTAAACATTTTAAATTGTGAACATCTGAAGCAAAGTTTTAGTGTTGTGTGTCCCCTTTTCTTACCCCCCTCCCCACCAATATTTTTACTAAGAAAAGATGTGTTTGTCTACATGTGGTGTTACTTTCCAGTGTACCATATGACGGGGTCATCATCTTCATATGCTGGGTGACCAGCAGTCTACACTAAAAGACAAAAATATCCTCGTTCAGGATTTTTGATAATGAATGGCCTCTGGGTTTACTTATTTACTTTTTTGAATGGTTCATATTTTTAAATTTAATAGGCAAGGCTTGTTAGGAGAAAATAAACATCTGCCTTATAGTCATGGATATTATAAAGACTGGCAGGAAATGAACAAAAAAATTGGAGAAATATGAGAAGTCCTAAAACTGCTGAGATTTACAGAGAACCTGCCCCAAACTGGTGCCGTTTTAGCTCGAGTAGCTAAGACTAAGGATTCTGCATTATTACTAAAAGATCTGAAGTTATACATGTACCTAAGTCTCGTCCACTTCCATCATATATGGAGATAGGCCAGATTAAATCAAAACCGTGGGGTTATGTAAACTATGCAAAGCTATGCAATAGATTGCAGAGCAAATAAGGAAAAAAGAATAATGAGCGGAGGTTGTACGTGAATATTCAGATGGGTTCATTATATGCAGGAATTGGAGAGAGCGAGTCCTTCCCTTTCCAAAAATCCATTCAATTTTTTCTCTGGCTTCCTTCGTTACCGGCTTTACAGACATTTTCAGAGGATAACTTATTGTGTTAACATTTATAACATGTTTAACTATTTCAACCAAGGTGACTGGTTAATCTCAATACAGTTTTACTCATAGAGCTGGTTTTCATCTCTCAATTCCTTCCCAAAGAAAGTAAAAGTAAAGCAATGTTAAAGGAACATCTTTGGCTCATGGTTTGCCTGGTTCTGGGAGATAATTATGCTCCTAATCTTCACAGTAATTTTCCAAATTTTGGCATTTTCTACATCAGATCTTTGACTCCCAAAAGTCTTTCATTCCCATTCAATTATCAAAGGTTTGATTCCTCAATATAGATTCTAATTTTCACACATCAACCTGCTAGTCTCTTTAAAAATTTTTCTTTCAAATTTAAAATTTTAAAATTGTGAAATATAACATCTACTCAAAAAAGAATGAAAGATCTAAACTGGCATTTGACAAAGTGGTTTGAAGAGAACATTCATGCCACTATCACCCAGAACAGAAATGCAAAACACAATCAGCCCAAGAAACCCCCTTCCTCTGCTCCTGTTTCATGTCAACATCCATTCTTCCCGACTGTCAGGACCTGGGTGATATTCATTTCCTTGCTTTTCTTTATAGTTTTATTACTGTTGTATACATCCTCAAATAATACAGCTTTATTTACTCTACTGGACTTTATACCAAAGGAAACATACTATAAGTATTCCTTTGTGTCTGGCTTCTCTTACTGAATATTGCAACTCATTCATGCTGTTAATTAGCTGGAATATTTTTTGTTCCCCTTGCTGTATGATATCCCAGTACATAAAGACAACCATTGCTACTCTTGGTTAACATTCGTGTAGTTTCCAGATTGGGGCTAATATGACCATGCCATGAACATTCTTGTTCATGTGCTCTGGAACATGTCATGCATTTCTCTAAGATCTATCCCTGGGAGTGTAAGTGCTGGGTCACGGTGCTACATCACAGGCTTCAACTTTACTATATAATGTTGAGCTATTTTCCAGAGTTGTACAAATTTATATTCTTACCCACATTGTGTGAATATTTCTCCTGCTCCACGTCTTCATCATCAGTTAACATTCTGATACTTTTTAGCTTACTCGTCTATGTATTAGCTCATCATAGTTTTAATTCGCATTTCCTGATTGCCAAAGATGTTAAGTCTGTTTTCATGTTTATTGGCCCATTTTTGTCATATGTTTCTTCAAGTCTTTTGATCATTTTTCTATAAGATTGTCTTTTTTTCCTTATTAATTTGTAGGAGTTCTTTACCTATTTTGAGATATAGTGCTTTGTTAGCTACACATATAAAGGTATATATCCCATATCTATCATCTACCTATCTGTCGAAACATATAATTACATATAAATTATGTATTATGAATTGGAGAGATAATACATATAATAAATTTGCAATATTATATATGTATTAGTAAATATAATAAATATAATATATAATATGTAATAAATATATACTTTAAAATAAATATAATCTCTAATCTTTTCTTCAGAGAGACTTAATAGGAGGTTGGCTTCTGGACCAATGTAATGATTGATATAGATTTAGAAGACAAGAGAGTATTAAGATCTACACTGTGTCAATGTTAATAATACACTGCCTTGTTATTTACTCTTGTACTGTCAAATTCAGAGCATGTAAAGTCATCAGCAGAACAGTATAGAAGAACAAAAGAAGATTCTAAACCTAGAAGGGACCCTAAAGATAAATATATCCCATTAAAAAATTCATGTTGCTGGGGTGTCTCGGTAGCTCAGTCTGTTAAGTGTCCCACTCTTGGTTTCTGCTGCGGTCAGGATCTCAGGGTCCTAAGAGGGAGCCCTGCATCAGGCTGTAAGCTCAGTGGGGAGTCTGCTGGAGAGCTTTCTCCCTCTGCCCCTCCCCGACGTGCACGCATGCTCTTTCTCTTTCTTTTTCAAAAATAAAATAAAAATAACTCCTAAAAAAAATTCATGTTGCTGATTTGAAAATGTGGCTCTGCCTAAGGACCTGAGTGGTAAAACAGGTCTTGATGACTCCAGCGCTCTTAAAAGTTATGTGTTAGGACTGGGTGACGGGCACTGAGTGGGAGCACTTGATGGGATGAGCACTGGGTGTTATTCTATATGTTGGCAAATTGAACACCAATAAAAAATAAATTTATATATAAAAAAAAGTTACGTGTTAGGAAGGAATCTTCCCTTGACAATTTCCATTAGCACAGGTCTCCTCTTTGAGACTTACTCCATAGAAATTGTTCTTAATACATTAAAAAAATACATTTAATATATTTTTAAAAAATCAGAGTTTCGAGGAGATGGCGGCAAATTTAGTTGTTCTGTTACTTCTTCTTTAAAAGAGGAACTACTCAGGGGGAAAATGTGTCTTATTTATTTCCTACAGAATGCTGGTTTTTTAAGCTTTCCGGATCAGGCTTCCTGCTTGGAGGGTTGGGATCTTAATTCCAGAAATCTGCATTGTCACTCAGATCCAGAATCCATCTGTGGTCTTGGGCTGCTGAGAGGCCCAGTGGCCCTGACCTATGCAAGCATCTTCCCTTCTTGACTCCCAGGGCTCCAGGCAGTGTGTTTACTCAGGGCTTTGGCATTTATGTTTGCTCGGCACATTTAGTCACATGGAATCTTTAATGGCCGCTCTGACTGCTCAGTGCCAATTTCAAAGCTGGGCCCCAAAGGAGAGCAAAAGGAAAAAGGAATAGAACTTGGCAGGGAGGAAGGAAGCTTAGAGAAACTGCAATTTTCAATTTTTGTTTTCATTTTATTCTTTCTGGAGTTACTCTGTTTTCATGATGGCATTTGATAGGCGTATTTGTTGTCTTATGCTGAAGCATTATAAACTATATTTTATATGACACTGAAAATGAAATAGAGTAATAAAATAAATTTGAAGTTGGCTATATCTCCCTGGAGAAGAAAAACGATCTGGGAATGTATAAGTGAAGTCCAAACTGACCATGACAAAATAATAAAACAGTGTCATTTTAAAAAAGCAAGCTTGCTATTGGGACATATAAATAGACAGAAATTGGCAGTTCTCTAAGTGTGGTCTGATGACCATTGGTGGGCCTGAAGGATCCTCCAGGTGGCCTTTGAGCCGGTCTCTTATAATTTCAGCACTTAAATACAACCACATTTATACTTTCTTTGTAGTCTAGAATAAATCAGTTTATAGCCCTCATTAATGTCTCTTTAAAAACAACATGTCTCAATAATTTTGGTCAGGATATGTGGTCTATGATGTCCTGTGCCATATGGAAATTATATGTGGGCCAGAAATACATAAGAAGCCCTAAAATCACATAGATAAACCCTTTAAGTATAAGTTAGCATTTATTACATGCACAATATGTGCTAGGACTTGCACCAGGTAGTCTCAGAAAAGGATTTATTACTCCCCCAAACTACTTGTTGCCCCATCCCAGTTTATCCCAGAAGGGAATGAGTTCTAGAAGAATTAGGAATGAGACTTTATTTAATTCTTTTATTTTATAACCTTCTGAGTGTTTCACTTTTTTTTTTCAGAAAGTATGCATTTGCTTATTGCTTGTAATAATCTTTTTAAATAACACGTTCTCCAAAATTAACTCTTTAGTCAGTGTCAAGCACCATTCTAAAGTTTCCATACATTAACTCACTTATTTTAATTTTAAAAAATACAAAGTTTGGTGCTATGATTCTCCTTCCAATTTTGTAGCTGAGGAAACTGAGGCATGGACATTTCTTAAGGTCACGTGATTGGTAAGTGTTGGAGTCAGGATTTAATCTCAGAGGTCAGACTCCAGAGCCTCACACCCAGCTGAGACTTGGTACTGACTCGATTCCCTGAGGGTTTTACTTTTGTGGAAAAAATCAGCAACATAGAAATTAAAAAAAAATAACACAAGCAAATATAAAAATCTACTATAATCATCACTGGGTTTATTTCAACGATAGTAGTTTTATAGAAGCTTTGTGTAGACTTTAGGTGGTAATAAAGAACAATTGATTTTACATACTTACAGGTCCATTTGGACACTGAACTATGTATCTAAAAGCTTATATCAAAATGTCACCCTAATATGGTTACATAAAAATGTCTTACTTGGGGGAAGCGCACTGCTATGATGCCATTTAACTGCCTGACATGAGGCATTTTTATACATTTGGGAGGCCTTGGATTCATGTCACGAGCACAGATGGCAGTGAGTAGAAGGAGCAGCAGAAATGTGAGCAGAACCCCAGAGAAAACAGGTGGGGCCCCCAAGTAGAAGGCAAGCCAGTCATGGGCTGCCCCTGATGCAAAGGTCCACAAAGCAGCAAGGCCTCCAGTTGTGGAAGGCTGCTATAAGTGCAGAGGTGTCAAGGAGCCTGCGTGTTTCTTGCGATGCTCCTCTCTCCCCACCACTTCTTAGACAGCTAGTAAGCCACATATGTCTCTAACTTAATACCTGAGAAAAGAATTTTAAGACCAACCTAAGAACCTAGGAGCATCTACCCACCCTGATCGGAAGAATTCCACAATGTTCGTTTTCTTATTCACCCACAAAACACCAAACAAAACAGCCCGGGGAAGGGGGGGCCCAGTAAAACTTTTGTGACATGGAGCAGAACACTTAAATAGATGTGCGATGACAACTACAAGCATTTGCAAAAATGAGAATTAATTTTACAAGTACTCGCTTTGATTCTTCATGAAAATCAAGAATATATGGATTCCGAGAACTGAGAGATTAGGTATGAGATGATATGAGAGCAGATGGGGATTTAAATACAAAACAAAATGTTTGTAGCTGAAAGGCAGGTAGAAATAAATAGGGAACTGTAAATGTGACCGGAGAAGAATAAGAGAAAACCAAACTATGACCATGGAATTGCATTAACCTTAGAAGAACGAGTGTAGTGGAAACTGTAGGAAATAAATGGAGTGAGTTGGAAGACATAGTTGAACATGTGTTCCAGAATCAGAAGGGTCAAAGAGACGAAAATGATTTCAGAAGAGATCAGATATGAAAGACATAGAAGGAATCTCAAACTATGAATACTGTATGTTCCAAAGGAAGAGATCAGAATAAATGAGAAGGAGCAGTGACAAATATAAGAAAAGGAAAAATCTGCTGAAGATAAACCTGACCCCGTCAGTTGATTCTAACCCTGTTTCGGGTAAAATCATTCAGATATCAATACTTTAAAACGTTTCTTCTATTTCTGCTGCCCAGGGTCCATTCTTCTCCTTGAATTCTGAAACTGGAAGGATCTCTTAGTAGGATTAAGGGAGTGGAAATCAGATAAACATAAAAAAAAAAGGAAGTGAGCACTCAAACATGGCCTGTGTTCCCAAGGAAACCAAAGAGGGATACAATTAGGGGTTTATATTAAGGCTCTAAAATAGAAGGGACTCTCTCTCTCTCTCTCTCTCTCTCTATATATATATATATATATATATATATATATGTTTAATTAATAATCTAAGCACAAAAATTAACCAGATTCTTTCATTTCGTGATAAGAAGAGCACAGTCCACCCCACTCAGAAGACTGGAGGCTGTAGTCCTGTGCCCTACACTGATGAAACACACACCTACACGTTTCTATTTATCCTCTTTGCCTCACCGTCCACCCCTGTGAAATGGGAAGATACCTAATATCTGCCTGAATGATGTTATAAGCATATGAAGAAAACCACACACACAAAAGTTTCTCACAAATGTAGATGTTATTAGGAGTACAGGGACCATTACCTCAAACTGGGTGACTGGACTACATCCCTTAAGTAAAAGGAGCCACACCACCTGATTTTCTAAGAGTAACCTAAGTTTAAAAGCAGGATCATTTTTGTGGATAAGTAAGCTTCACTTATTAAGAAAGAAGCATACATTCTCCTAAGCAATTGCATTTCCACAGTTTCCGGACACATCAGTTAAAAATCATTAAACACACATCAATCACATAGAATAACAGAAACAGTCACAATAGCAGAAAGTTATTATAGGATCCGTGTCTCCTGCTTTGAAAATAAACTTGTCAGCTTTGTGTTATCATTTATTTTCCATAATGTTTCCAATTTGCTTGATCAGTATTCACACACCAGCAGGAGACTGTTATCTCAAAATAAATAACAATATGTCCCTCAAGACATTCTCTTCATTGTCCTTTACAATTTTATATTTATTATGGGAGCACCTCACAGTAAAACTCAATACAAGAACAAAGAAATAATGTTATAGAGAATGTGTCTTTAGGGAATATTCAAATGTTTTCTAGAACATTCCTAGAAGAGTTGCATAGAAACACAGCTGTAGGAGGAGAGGTAGGCATGCTGTTTTCTTTCTGGGTTCCAGGACTACTGACTCTCATACAAAGGAGTTTATTATTGAAACCCCATGTCTTCATCGATATATTAATACTTTGAAAGAGCTTTGATTCTTGAGGCCATGGCCCAGGGAGGATAGTGGTTAGTCCAATCTTTAAAAGTATAACACTGTGTGTTAACTTTTAAAAGAAAAACTTAATAAAAACATTTGAAGTAAAGAGAAAAAAAAAAAAGAACTTTGCCAACCAGGGCAAGGCCAGAGTACCACTTGCCTCAGGAGCAAATTTATGTATGTCAAAAAATCTCTCCCGTCCTTACCACCCCTTCCCCTCCACCCCGCTCACACTGGCTATGTCCCTCTGTGTCTCAAAGAAATAAATAAATCTTAAAAAATAATAACAATAAATAAAAAATAGAAATTAATGCAAAAAACCCACGATGAACAAAATTGGAGGGAATCACTGCATCAAATTTTCACATAAATACAGGATGAAAAACATCATTTTTGGTGCTGAAATCCAATGACAATGAACACAAGGTCTGTCTTGAAGGGGGAATGAAGGTGGGAAGAGGAGTATGCGCTGAAGAGAGCAGGGAAAACCTTCCTCATTGAGGGACAGTGAAGGGAAGGGGCTTTCAGATGGATTGTTGGCATGTGCACCTCAGGAATTCGTTTTATCCTTGGTTAGACAGAACTACCGCCCAGTCGCCAACCAGTGTCTTTCAAGGCCTAGAATTTAGGAGGAGGTGGAGGGGGCCCCTAGCTTCCTCTGCCTTCAAAGGAACTTAAGCAGTTTTATTTGGAACCAGCAATGTGCTCTCATGTCTGAGGGACCGGGGTGGGTATTTAAGTGGATGTTAACCCAAGAGGATAAACGCTTGTTCTAAAAGAAGAAACTACTTTTAGCCACATTTTTTCCCCAGTCCCTAATACATAGATGCTGGCCAGTGCGAGTGGGTGGAGCAATGTTCCTCTCAAGAGGGTACAGCGAGCTCTTCTGGGGGTGGCTCCACTGCCCTCCTGTGTGGTTGCTGGCTTTGCTGCAGGCCATTTGGATAATGTATGCGTGGCATGAGGCCATAGCCCAAAGGTCAGCTGCCAGGTCATGGGGGAGAAGCCATGTTCCCACCAACTCCCAACCTAAAGCAGTTATGGTTGCTCTGGGCATTCATTCCATCTACTTCCCTCAGTAAAGACGAGGGAGATTGAGAGGAACGTGATTAACAAAAAAAAAAAAAAAAAAAGAAAGAAAGAAAAAGAAAAAAAGCATTTCAAGCTGAGAAATGAACAGATGATTCAACAGTCTTCCACATTCCTTCTAGTGCCCTGCTTAAAGTAAATGGCAGTGGTTTATTTTTCTTCTCCTGTTAAATTCGAGCGTGGGTTATATGGCTTTCTGGGTGGGCAGTTTATTCTTTGGTCCAGGTTCAGCTTTAGTTCATATCTTAGTACTGGAATGCATCTATGTGCTCGTAAATTAACCTCTACTCTAAATATCTGCCCAGACCAAAAGGTTTAGGATCAAGCTCAGTGACAAGAGCCATGGTGATATGCAAATCACTTTTTCAGCAGGTGAAGGATGAGCGGTGGGATTTGTAACTTGAAGCTGGGCCATTAGCAGAGGGAAGTCTGCTGGTGTGCTCCAGGCCCCCCTTGACTGCCTCCAAGTTTCTGATGAGGTGGCAACCTGGACTAAAGTCACTGACACTCATTTTTTTACTCCCCTTTTTTTTAACTTTCAACATGGTGAGATAGATATGTAAGAACTGAACAACCCCTGAAGTTGGTTGGAAAAAAGAATTTATAATTTTAGGCAAGGAAGGGCTGATGTCTTCCCTTCTTCACTGTATTTCTGGGGCATTTTTAAGGGTTAGCCTGGGACCCTTATCTTCAAAGAAGCTTTCCCTGACAAGGTTGATGGATATTTTGTGTGGTGTTTTTAAAGCCTTGGGTTCCAATTACTTGTGAATATACCAACAATACAAATCCATGTATATGAATTTCTGGAGAGGGGCGCCTGGGTGGCTCAATGGTTGAGCATCTCCTTTAACTCAGGTCATGATCCTGGGGTCCTGGGATCATGTCCTGCATCAGGATCCCCTCAGGGAGGCTGCTTCTCCCTCTGCCTATGTCTCTGCCTCTCTCTCTCTCTGCCTCTTTTATAACTAAATAAATGAATTTCTGAAGAGAATTACTACAGCCAATTCATCCTGAAATTCCTTGCATAGTGTTTTGAATATAAGTGAATGTTTGCTAGAAGTATGTTAAATGAATGAATGAAACCATAAAGTTTCAGAAATCCAAGTTGGTCAACATGTCATTAGGGAAATGCATTTTTAAAAAATTTGGGTATGTGGCCCCCTCATGATTCTCTATAGACTTATGGCTAAGCTGGCACCTGTGACCTTTGCCAGAGCCTTCCTGATAATTCTGATTTGGGATAGTTGTAGGAACAGTAAAAATTCTTCACTTTCAAAAAGATAACCAACTGTCTGATAGGCAGTTATGTTTGTGATTCACTGGTTTAGGATATCTGACCTGGTATTAGAAACATTATAAATAAGATAATAATCATAATAACTGTTACTTATGACTTGCTGCATGTCAGATACTGTTCAAATAGCTTTGCATATTTTAAGGCATTAATCTTCACAATCATCTAATGAGGTGAATATCATTATTGTTCCCATTCTATAGGTAAAAAGGCAGAGGCACAAAATGTAATTTTCTCAGTAGAGCTGGAATTTGAATTCAGTCTGGCTCTAGAGCCATGCTCACCTATTATACTGCTCTCCTCACATTAGCTTCTGAAGATAGTGGTTTAAGCCTGAATTTTATCTTTCCCTTCATCCTATATTCTATTGAAATGACAAAAAATAAATAAAAAAACAAGAATAAACTAAATAAAACAATGTCCATGTGTCAATGAGAGGAGCTCTGATGACCTGCCTTCCAGTGAAACAGTCATAGTGGATAAAAATTTTAAAAGAGGGATCCCTGGGTGGCGCAGCGGTTTGGCGCCTGCCTTTGGCCCGGGGCGCGATCCTGGAGACCCGGGATCGAATCCCACGTCGGGCTCCCGGTGCATGGAGCCTGCTTCTCCCTCTGCCTATGTCTCTGCTTCTCTCTCTCTCACTGTGTGCCTATCATAAATAAATAAAATTAAAAAAAAAATTTTAAAAGAAAAATCATTTAAAAATCTCTGAAAATTAAAAAAAAATCTCTGAAAATTGTCTTAAGGGCATATTGCAAATGAAAAACATTTTTTTTTCCTCAAGAAAATCACTAAATCTCAGTAAGAACAGTGAGTCTGTGGCACTTGAGCTATCAACAAAGGACAAAACCAACCTGATTTCTGTGGATGCAGAAGAAGAATTTGAGAAAATTCAACATTCCTTCATAAGGAAAATACTCAGCAATGAATAGCCAAGAGCAGAAAGGAACTTCTTAACTCTGATAAAGGGCATCCATGAAAACCCCACAGCTAATACTGTGCTTAATGTTGAAAGACTGAGCATTTTCTGCTGAGATCAAGAGCAAAACAAGGAAGTCTGCTCTTACCTTATATATTTAACATTGTCCTGGAGGTCCTGGCTAGGCCAGCTAGGCAAGAACATGGAAATAAAAGGCATTCTGATAGTAAAGGAAGAAGTGAAACTATCTGTGGATGATTTGTTCTTATATTTAGAAAATCCTAAGGAATCCACTAAAAATCTCTTAGAATCAATAATCAAGCCCAACAAGTTTGGAGGGTACCTCCAATATACAATATACAAAAATAAATTGTACTTCTATATACTTGCAATGAGCAGTCCAAAAAGGACATTAAGAAAAAAAATTGTTTACAATAGCATCAAAGTACTTAGATAAAAATTTACAAAGCAAGTGCAAAACTTAGGCTCTAAAAACTATAAAACTTTGCCAAAAAATAATTTAAAAAGATCTAAATAAATAGAAAGACATCCCATGTTCATGGATCAGAGACTAATATTAAGACTAGTATTATTATTAAGACTAGTATTATTAAGGGACACCTGGGTGGCTCAGTGGTTGAGTGTCTGCATTCCACTCAGGACATGATCCCAGAGTCTGGGTTTGAGTCCCACATCGGGGGCCTGCTTCTCCCTCTGCCTATGTCTCTGCCTCTCTTTCTCTGTGTCTCTCATGAATAAATAAATAAAATATTTAAAAAGATTAGTATTATTAAGATTGTAATACAGGGATCCTATGTGTCTCAGCTGGTTAAGCATCTGCGTTTAGCTCAAGTCATGATCTCAGGGTCCTGGGATCCCCAAGGTGGGTTCCCTGCTCAGCAGGAGT
The DNA here is from genome assembly GCF_048418805.1 of Vulpes vulpes. Lineage (NCBI taxonomy): Eukaryota > Metazoa > Chordata > Mammalia > Carnivora > Canidae > Vulpes > Vulpes vulpes. Next base: position 128,206,434 of record NC_132783.1, on the reverse strand, counting down.
CTGCTTCTCCCTCTCTCTCCACCCTTCCTCACTGCTCATTCTCTCTCTCAAATAAAAAAATAATATATATTTTTAAAAAGAGTGTAATATATTCCAAATTGGTTTACATATCCAATACAATCCCTATCAAAATCCCAGATGGCTTTTGCAGAAATTGACAAAGTGGTCATAAAATTCATATCAAAATACAAGGGAGCTGGATAACTAAAATAATCTTAAACTGAAACAGAGTTAAAAGACTCACTCTTCCCAATTTTCCTCCCATAGATGGAGGTGGCACAATTGATATCTACTTGCATAAGAATGAAATTGGACTCCTAGCTCACATCATATACAAAGTTACAAAATGGATCAAAGACCTAAATGGAAGAGCTAAAGCTATACAATTCTTGAAGAAAACATAGGAGTAAATCTTTTTGACCTTGGAGTAGGCAATGGTTTCTTAAATATGACACCAAAGACATAAACAACCAAAGGAAAAAGATAAATTGGACTTCTCCAAAATATTTTTAAAAAAACTTTTATGCCTAACATGCTTCACCATCAAGAAAGTGAAAAAAACAAACTACAGAATGATTTTTCAAATCCTCTAACAAAGAAATGAATCTCAAAGCAAAGCAGCCCTTTCCAACTAGAACAAAAATATTTTAGCAGTGGTACAATTCAGCTTTGGTGACAGTGTGGGGATATAGAACTCTCATTCTCTACTGTCTTTTTAACAAGTGCTTTGGCAGTGTCTATCACTCCAAATGTTCTTTCCTTTTAATTCAGAAAGTCTACCCCTATGGATCCACTCTACTAAAATGCTCGCAAAAAATACACAAAGATCAATGTACAGGGATGGCCATTAAAGGATCATTTACAATAGCAAATGAAGGGAAACAATCCAAAGCCTATCAATAGAGGAGAAGTTTAGCAAATCATGGTACAGTCACCATTTATAGGATGGCTGCTTTCCTATTTCCATAGGTGTGAAGTAAATCTGTATAAACTAACATGCTAAGGTGTTCACAGTAGGCAGAGATAAGTGACAAAAGTCCAAGACACATGACAATATGTACAATGCCTTACTTTATAGTACACATAAAATGAGGCTATTGTGTCCATTATTTCTCAGGAATCATCTAAATATTATTAAGGAAATACCTGCTCAGCTTATCTTGGTGCAGACAGTAGATCAGTGCCCGTATGAGAAGAAGCTCAGTACCAAATAAAAATACAAGGAATTTGCATATTTACCCTTTGAATGTTTGAGTTTGGGGCATATATCTGAAGCTGTTCTTTGTTTATTCTAAGATGCCTTCAAATATGTGCTCCAGATTTGGTGAATATTCATCCAGCAAATTTTACCCAATACAAAGACAGAATAAGAAGCAGAAATATGATCCAAATTTATAGATATGCATAAATAATTACCTGGAAATATATATACCAAACAAGGCTCAGTGGTTACTTCCTAGGGTAAGGGTAGAAAAAAATAAACAAATGAATGGGAAGGATGTTATACTTTACCTTGTCCTCTCTACTCTGCTGTATTTTAATTTAATACTGGCATTTAATACTTTCATAACTAAAAAACAAAGAAAGTGTGTAAATTCGACAAAACACAAAGATAAAAATGCAGCTGTGTCCAGAAGGTAACACATTCTTTTTCAAAAGTAGCTTTGTTTGCTTTTTTAAAAAAAAAAAATTGTTATTTTTTTTTCTAGTCCTGGAGCACTCAAAAATTGACCACTTCCTTGAAATCATTTTTTCTCTCCATAGATTTCTTCCTTCCTAGTTAAATAGTATTGAGACAGACTAGTTTAAACTTCTTAAATGTAAAAGCCCCCCATCTAGAAGTCTCTCATGTGGCTCGTATTCATTCTCTCTATCATGATAGCATCTCATTTGTGTTCAACTTTCAGTACTCACTTTTTATTATTCTGGTGGTTGGCCTGACTTCATTTAAGATTACATGAAATGATGTGCCAAATGGCATGACCCATTATTAAGAATCTAGAGTGTTCCAAGTTCTGAGACTTGCACCAAGTGTTTTCAGTATCACTTACTGTTTTATGCGTATGCTTGTCAGAAGCAATTACTCCTGATTCAGCAAAATTCAATGCTTTCTAACAAATGATCGGAGGGTAAACAACTCATTTACATGGGGAGGTTTATATTTTCAGAAATGCCTCAAGGGAACCTTTCCAAGAGGCTAGAAAGGAATTCAGCGAAAAGGAAACAGCAGGAGGATCCTGTATTTCTCTGCAATTCAGCAGTACTGGTTGCCAATACCAACATCATAACATTTCAGAGCTCAGTTTTCCATATTTTGAAACTTCATACAGAGATTCCATCAAGGAAGTCGATCCCCTATCAGACCCAACTTTGTCTATTAGCTGCTGAATTTTCTACTTCATGGCATGTGGGCTAAGCTGTAAAAGTTCTTACATCCTGAGAATAAATCAGAAATGATGGGGACTTGCATTAACTTAGTAGTTCTCACACTTTGGCTTGCACTGGAATCGCCTAGAAGGTCTATGAAAACACGGATTGCTGGGCCCAACCACAGAACTGCTGATCCGTGAGTCTGGTGGGGAGCCTGAGAATTTGCCTTTCTGGCAGATTTTTAGGTGATGTCCCTGTAGTTCTGGGTACCACACTTTGAGAGGCACCATCTTAACTCTTTAGCAACTAGGACTCCAATTAATATTTAGATGCTTTAGCTCACTAAAAGGTATCTTCCTGGCTCTCAAATATTAAGGAAGCCAAATATTAGTGGAATGGTCTCTGAATACGATTATTCTAAGAGAAAAGGATGATATAGATTTGTGGCTGCTGTTTTTCTAAAATAATTCATTTGGGTGCTGGTTGAACATGATTCATTGGTGCTGAGAGGCAGCTCATCTTTTACAGAGGTGCTGATTATTTCAGTATAACAACTTCTCTGACCTTTATTTGACACCATGGAATCAACTGGGAAAAGTGGAGAGTCAGGGGTTAAATGTAGGCACCATGCTTTTAAGATTTTATGATGCTAACATTCCAAAATTAGTGGCCCCTAACCTTGTGTCACTCCTTACTGGAATTGTCCATAGCCCCCAGAGAGTACATGAGTGGAGGCAGATGTTTCTAAATCACTTCATTAGAACTGGTCATATAGATGGTTTTTGGTCTTTAAAGCAGTATCTTTCTAGTTCTGACTTATAATTCAGCAAAATTTCCATATTCCAGATTGGTTTCTTGTGGTTTGGCAACTCTGCTAGTTAATTAATAATCTTACTATTAATTAAAAGTGAAAGCTATTATTATTACAACATAAACTGGAGCTATGCCAGGAAAACTGGAACCATATAAATATCCAATTTAGTCAGCAAAACCAATGTGCCAGATGCTGTTAATTGTTTTATATATACTTCAATGTTTTCCTTTTACTGTGTTTTATTGAAATGGGCACAACTTTTATTTTATCACCAATTTAGTCAAATTGATTTTCAACTGATTCATACTCATTGGCACAGTTTTCCAGAGAGCTAAAATTTGCCTATGAGAAGCCAAAGGCAACTCCAATTTTTGCTTAAAACATCACTTAGAGTGGGAGGAGGCTATATGGGCCTTCTCTCCATCCACACTTAAGTTACAAGAGGAACAGTTATTCATCTTAACTGGGAATTTTGGAGAATTATAAAATTGGAGCACATTATTAAATTAATACCATATTTAGTATTGATAAAAGTTTTCATACTATTGTAATAGCTTTTAAATCTTTTAAACATTCCTGTAAAAGTGTAGTTATTTTGATTTCACAGTTAAGACTGATGAAATATAAAGAGATAATGGGGTTTCTTTAGCCTTTCAAACAGCTACCTTGTGAGAGAGAGAGAAAATATGAAGGCTGGAGCCACAAGGGAGGTTCCTTCACTCTTACTTTATATGTAGTAACACGATGGGAAGAATGGACTTTTTAGTCAAACACAGCTGGTTTGAATTCCCCCTCTTGTCCTTACTGGCCACATGTCACTATCGATTTAACCTCTGTGAGCCTCAGTTTAGTTAGCTGCAAGATGGAGCTTTGTCTACTCCTTATTTCACATAATTGGAATAGAGATTAGAATCCATCGATATAAAGCATCAAACACACAAGTTCTCAAAAAATATGATTGTTACTCGTGCATATTGGGCATTGAGATTGTAAACTGCAGGTTCCATGAGGCCAGGAAAGATGTCTCCTTTGCTCATTGTATTCTCAGAATTTGGTACACTACCTGGTACAGAGAAGACATTCATTCAATGTACCACAAATAGTGGCTACTTATTACTTAATCAATCACATGGCTTGCTTTAGATTTAAGAATGCATACCAGGCCATTCCTTGGCCTCACCATACCTACTTAGAACTCATACCAGGATATTGTGATAGAAATCATTTGCCATTTGCGATAGTCTTTCCCAGAGAAAAAGAATAATAAATTTCAGTTTTTACCCAGAAACCTTATGGAAGATGGTGGTATAAAAGCACAGGGGTGGGGTGGGGTGGGGGGAGCGGGCATGCAATACTGAGTTATTACCAAAAATCTCAAATAGATCTCGAGTTCTGGCCCAGGGTTACTTGATATGGAATGGGTCCTGTGTCAAGGTTTCTCAAACCCAGTCCAGGAAGGGCAAGTCATGTCTCCAGCTCACACACAAATGCATGTAGTAACACAAAAGAGCATGTGGAGTATTCAGAGTAGTATGTGAGGAGGAACCACTCCGTAGGACGGATTTTGCAATGTGCCTGGTGCCCACTGCCCTAAACTGGTAGCCAAAATGGATCAAGTGTGAGATGAGGTCAGCATAGGGGCTTTACCACCAAACAAGTCTGCATTTAAAACCCAGCTCTTCTGTGCAAGTTACTGCCTCAATGTACTCACCCATGAAATGGGGATAATAACAGAAACTAGGCACCTACTGGGGTTGTGGGTGTTAAATGTGATAATGCACTTAAAATGCCAGGCACAAAGGAAGCGCTTGATGGGTACTGGTCTATTATTATTATTATTATTATTATTATTATTATTATGTAAGAAGCTGGAAATGATCCTGAGCAGATATAGTGGTCAGGGAGACCTTAGTAGAACTCAGGATATAGGATCTTCAGCTGAGTGAACAAAAAGGAATTGGTGGGTGTCAAAAGCAAGACAAGAGCCGTCAAACTCATTTTCATCTATTAAGCAATTTTACTTGAGGATAACTCTGAAGGTGGTGAATAAGAACAGAAACTGCCATAGTTACTCAAGCTGATAGGTTGATATAATCTACTTTTTCGCTGTTGTACATAATCAGGTTTGGTTTGAAATGTGTGTTGCTTTGCATGCCTTTGCAGTGACAACATAAGAAAAATGCCAGAATATGTCCAGAAATAATCCTCCTGCCGAGTTCTTGCAGACCAAGTTTACCATCACTGTCCATCTCACTGATGATGTTGCAACTTCATGTTTCTCTCTGTCTTGACCACAGACAGACTTAGAGTTTATCAGTTCTGATCCCTCTCACTTCCAGGCATTCAGTGATCCCAACGTGACATTCTTTCCCCTCATCCAATGAACAGGAAAAGTGGGCTGATTGCCTCACCCACACAAAGGTGTTCAAAATATTTATGATTTGAAAAAAAAAATGCCTGGAGAGGCTAATCCTTATCTCAAACGAATTGATCTTTTTTTTTTTTTTCAAAGGGATTGATTTTTTTATGATGGAATATAAGGCTTTGTAGTACATGGGAATGAGTATGAGCTGGGAGGGAACTGGGATGGTTTCTTCTCACCTCTGCTATGTTTTTCCTTCTCTCTAGGTCTCTGCCGTCCCCCACTCCAGATGTTGCATTCATCTGTGGAGGAGAAACTCATAAAGTCACAGGATTCGAAATGGTTTGTGGGCAAACACATTTGAGAAATACTGACTTGCCTAATTGTTCAAACCAATGTATTAAAATAAAAATATGAGAATAGAGCATAGGCAGGATCATTTTATTTTTATTTTTTTATTTTTTAATTAATTAATTATTTTGGCAGGATCATTTTATATGGTTATGATGAATTTCTGTGCAGATTTGAATAAGTAAATGACAACACAACTCCAAAATAGACATCATGAGTGAAGATCCAAAAATTATCATTTTTCTAAACCATTAGAAGTGGGCAATGTGTGTTTAGCTTAGAGATCCTCAATTCTCAGGCAGTATTTTCAAGGGAATTAATATGCTATACAATATATTCTTTGAGGGCAGAGACTTTGCTTGTTTCCAAATAGTCTAATAAAGGCTTGATAAATTTTTGCTCAATAAATGAATGAAAAAACACATTCCTCAAACTCTGGTTATGATGATGCTTATGTTGACACAGAGTAGTGAACGTTGAAATATGTTGCTCACATCAGTGTTGTAGGGATAAAAGACTGAGTCTCAGGTGCTGTCCTTCTGGCTCTGTCACTGTCTGCTGAGTCATGCTGCTCAAGAGCTGATGACTGAGCCCAGGATATGGATGGGGTTGGGATGGAATGAATGCAGGCCAATTGCTATGAGGCCCAGGGCATTCCATCAACCTTGAGTTCCCATCAGCCTGGCCAAACCTTTCTTGAAAATGCATTGCCATCTGCAACTCTTCAACCCAATCCTCCTTCTCTCCCTCTCTCCTTCCACTGATGGCAGACCTGTGTTTGCATCTTAAGGACTTCCTTGCCTTTTCTGGTCTCTCCTCCAATAAGTCTCTTGCAAATCCAGTGTTACCTTGGTATCTACTTGTAAGTAATCCTGAAATGACACATGGATAATTATAGTAGCTAAGTCACAGAGAAGCATGAACAGTTTAAATTTAACCTGTGTAAATCCAGCTCTGTAATTTGTTTTTAAAAAACAAATAAGTAAATACATTTTCATCATATCAAAATTATCATCTCATTCAAATGTACTTAGTGGCAACCTCCTCTCTTAGAAACATCCTCTCCCCACTACTGCTATCACAGGGTCACCCAGAATATGAAATAAGGAAACTATTGGTCTGTATGTATATTGGGAAGCAATAAATGCATGTACGGCACCACTGCAATTTTCGATTTAAATGAAATTTAAAATTCAAGATTTAATTCATCCGTTGTGGGTTGAAAAAGCAGGGACAGAATGACTCTCTTTGAGCCTATTGCCTAGTTTCCCTACACAGAATCCAGGATCATCTGAAGTCCTGGGCATGTGAACCAAAGCTTGCTTTTACAGCAGGACTCAACAACCCCACTTTGGGTAATTTCTGAGTGATAGCTCATGTGTCCAAATACACTATGAAAAAGAGAAAATTGTTTGGAATTCGAACGTCTTGAGTTCGACACTTAGCTACCTATCTAATCTCACATGAACCAAGAATTGTTGGCTGTGTATGGGTCTTATATTTCCTATCAAATGCTTAGTTGCAGATAAGGATTATGCAGTGTACAGCACAAGGTAGGTATTCAATGTCTACTTGTGGATGAATATATGAAAATATTGATTTCTAAGACTTAGAAACAGATTCCAATGAACAGGATGCAGGATTTTGATTGAAGTGTCTTCAGAAGACAGTTGGTTAATAAAACCAACAACTGAAATGCAAAATATGATATTTGTTCTTGAACTGAAAAATGATTCTTTCTAGCAGGCTGAAAAGGCCGTTACCCTGAGGGCCCGTCTTGCCAGGCCCAAGGCCTTCCCAGGGACCTCGCAGCAGCCAGCAAGCACAGTCATGAACTGGAAGAGCATTTACTGGAATGGGATGGAGAGGCCTCCTTTTGGATGGCTCGAGGGTGATTCAGAGGAATACTTTATAACATTTTCACAGGGTCTCAAATTCCTCCTTGTTTTCAAAAGTACATGCAGAGGGCAAAAAAAGAAAAAAAAAGAAAAGAAAAAGGGGGGAACGTGGATGATTCCAGCTCATTGTCCCTGATGATTTCAGCATAGACTCTGTGGTTGCTCTTTTTTTTTTTTTTTAACGTAGTCCAAAAGGCTAAAGGAAACACGATCCATCAGCTGTGAAAAATGACTAAGTGCTAACTGTTTGCAAAGGTATTAATCATGTGACTCCTACACTATGGTGGTTAAAAGAAAGCAACATGGGTTGCTTTTTTCGTGTGTGTGTGCACGCGCGTGCATATGTCAAGCTTGGCCAGGTTTGCTCTTGGCCTAGGTCTGCACACCTCTGTTTTCAACTGTAGGCAGCCCTGGACAATTTGCTTTTTTCTTCTGCTTGGAAGCTCTGCTGATAATGCTGTTTAAAGGGCTCAGGTGCTGACAGGCTGGGTACTGCCAGTATCTAGGGTCACAGGAAGTCCATCAAATTACAGAGCTGCTTTCACGCCACACACACTGTAGCAAGGAAATGAATCACACGCCTCTTTCCTTGTCTCCCTGTCATAGGTAGTCCAAACCCCTTTTTCAAATTCTGATTCAATATTCATTCTTCATGCTAATGTTTTAGCAAATACTTAATGCTGTTACTGTAAATGATGATCCCCTGAATGTGGTTTTCCTTTAACTTATACAAATTTTAAGGCATATTTTAAAAATCATTTATCCCTTCCCCCCTGCCCCCCAATATCCTGATGGCAGCACAAACATGCCATCACACACAGGCTACTAAAGGCTGGGAAGTAAACCAAGTCTTTATCATACTTACGTTAGTAACAACTCTATTTTGGTGAGAATCACCAGAATCACGGGTGAGGAGGGTATTGCAAAAAACACAGACTCTTGGTCACTACTCCAAAGTAGTGACCTCTTAAGTCTGAGAACAATCAGCACATTAATTTCCTGATGTGGTCTCTACCCAGTGTTAGAAGACTCTTGTCTTTTCTACAGCTCTTTCTCCTATCACTCTACCCTCTGCCACAAGCTATTTCACCAGCGCGGTCAGCTTAGCTACCCATCTTAGCTTTCCTGAGGCTTGGTGGCATGTCTCCTGTTTCCCTCAGCCCCCATCTGCTGTCTCTTCAAATAGCTAGCTTTGCAGTTATGAAGTTGCTGGTCTGTTTCCATATCTATATAATAAGAGTTGTATTAGATATGTTTCTGAAACTCCTTCTTACTCTAAAATTCTGTGCTTCTAGATAGCTAGTCATTTTCTATACTTGTACCACATTAGATTATTGAAAGATCCCACAGCAGCTGTTTTGGCTCATATGATTTCCCAATCTGTCTGTTGGCCGCCTGTTTGGGAGGTGTCCTGTCCCATCAGACAGACTTAGCAGAAATAGTGTCTGGGTGTGTGGCTCACCAGGAGGTCAAAGAGAAGGACGCACTAACTGGAGATGAGAGGGTGGAGCCCAGGAAGGAAGCCCAAGTGGCAAGTGGGGTAATGGTGGACACGGGGTGAACATTTAAGTAGTCTAGGCTAGTAGCAGTTATACCCAGATCTAAATTCAAAAAGTAAAATGCATTTAAGAGCCAAAGGAAATTCAAGTATTATAAACAAATATTGGGAGTGATGTTTGCAAGTGGGATGTTTGGGGAGCCTCGGCTACTGGCAGGTACACTCAGATCTAAATCTCAAAAGCCAAATTGGTTTAAGAACACAAGAGATGATAGGTATCATAAATAAAATTTAGGGGGGGGGGGTTGCAGGACGGCATTAGGAAAAGAACCACAAACTCAGAGTTGGCTGGCAATGACTTCTGATTCCTCCTTCTCTGTAAGATACCAACTGTGCTTGCCATCTTTCCCTATAGGCAAAGGGATTTCAGCCTGTGTTCTCAGCCCCCTCGGGCTTTGGATGAGTCTGGCCAGAGCACTGAGTGCAATGGAAGCTTTGGGCCCACCGGTAGGCAGCGTGTGACATCAGGCTTGCTGTTTCCAGTATCTGGGATCTGTGGGATGGGGACTAGGAAAGCTTGGGCAAGTTGCAGCTGTCCCCCACTTATGTCTGTCACATATCCGTCTAGTCCCTGTGACTGCCTTTGGCCTTGGTGTCCCAATTTTTACCCCAGTTTCCTGGAGCTTTGCCAGTTGACTTGAGGGAAGTTCGTATTAGTTCCCTAGGGCTGCCCTAACAATGTACCACAAAACCAGTGGCTTCAACAACAGAAATTTATTGCCTCATGGTTCTCAGAGGGAGAACTCTGTTCCATGCCTTTTTCCTAGATTCTGGTGGTTTACTGGCAATATTTGGTTATTTCTTTGCTTCTGTTATGTTCTCCCAATCTCTGCCTTTACCATTACATAACATTCTCCCTGTGTGTGGGTATCTGTGTCCAAATTTCCCCTTTTTATAAGGAGACCAGTCATATTGGACTAGGGGCCCATCCTACCTCAGTATGTCCTCAATTGATTAATTCTGCAATGGCTCTATTTCCCCATAAGGTCATATTCTCAGATCCTGGGGCTAGGACTTCCATATATGAATGAGGGAGAGGCACAATTCAACCTCTAATAGGGTTCTTGCCTAGTTTTATCCAACTTATTATTCTTATACCTGCAACTCTCTACCTGCATCCTTAGCTATTAACAATTGAACTTTCAACCAGATAGACCACTTGGGATCAGGATACTGATTGCTACTCCCCTGACTTCACCATGCGCCACAGCCTAGAATCCTTCTGCTATACTCTGTCTACCGGATCAGACTTTCCTGGATGGCAAGGCTATCTCAGGAAAAGATTGAATGTGCCTAGAAACTTGGAATCAGTGCTTTGACCTGTTTCCTCTCCCCTGTCGTGAGGCCCAGGCTCTAGACAGGCTAGCACTCTCTACCTTCCTCTATTTCTTAACATCTTCTCTACTTATTCACATACACCTTCACAAGACAACTCTGTGAAGGCAATATCCTGGAAGCATCAAAACTGACCTCCATAAGCAATAACAGTGCTTTTTATAGCCTATATGCATTATTAATTAAACTAATAAATCATGTAGGTTAAAGTAACACTTCTGTGCTTTAGAATTCACAAAGTACCACCAAGAATATTTCCAAGAAGTCACATGGAGACTATTGGTACTTGAACTCTGAGTAACCTACAGGAAATCGACAGGTAATATGACTTCAATGATGGGTTGAATTATCAGAAAGTTAACACGTATCTATATAGCTACTTTACCTTTACATTTAACTCACTGGCTTATTCCTGAAGTCTCATCAATCATTCACTTGGTAAACCTTCTGCTTTGAGCATTAGTGGTGCACTAAGTACTGTGCTCAAGTTTGGGTGTATAGACCGATGAGAGCTAGTTTCCAATGTGGAGGTCATCAGCTCCCCCATTTCCCTTTCATGGGATTATTCAAAAGACAAAGAATTAGACTAGATGATAGAAATGTCTGACCTTGTCAAGTTCACAAGAAGAATGTGAAAAGGTTGATTTCTTGTATCTGGGTGTGAAATGAGCAGTAGAGGTGGGGGTTTTGGCCTGGGACTTTTGTTTAAACATCAAGACCATCACATTCTCTGGAGATGGTTTGTTGTTAGGAGCTAATTAGTTCTCTTACAGTGAACTTGGATCAAGTCCTTCTTCTGACATAACTGAGCCCTCTCCAGGGGCCCCATAAGGCTCTAGCACATCAGGGCCAATTACTACGGTTGGTTGACATGTAAAAGAACATCTCCAAGAAAAATAGCATGAGTCCAGAGAAGGAGCAAAGGGTGGGGATGAGTGGCAGGGGTGTGAGGGCAAGAAGCTGTGAGGGGGGGTGCTAAAAAAAGAGGGGTTGGGAAGCTGCTAGATTTTCATAAAAACACAGTAGTAACAAATTCTGCCAACACAGCTGCCCTGAGCTTTCTCCTGTTTACGGTAAAATGGCAGTGAAGGGAAATTGTAGATGGATATTACCCAAGGAACAAATTTTCTTGGAAGCCTGTATTCATGCGGATAAATTGGCCTTTAGGCAAGTTAAGAAATAAGAAAAAGAGAAAAGTTCTATAAGGAACATAAGGCAATTTTCTGTTAGGTCAGGCTGTATAGCTGGCCCCACCATGGCTGCCTGGGTAGACTGCTCCTCAACATGTGCTTCATTACCTGAAGGCTTGGGTGGTCCATGGCTATAGGCTTCCCATCTGGCACTACAGAGATTGGCCTGTAGCAAATCATTAGGCCATCAACACGATCCCAGCATGGCCATGTTAAGTAGGCTGGAGTCAGAGACTATGAATCGATGTGGCCAACCCAGCACCATAGGGTAGACATTGATTTTAGAAGTCACTCGGATTGAATTACCTTGTTCTGGGTACCTCTGGCTATTGTGCTCTAGTCTTGACACTGCAGCTGAGGCTTCTCTAGTATTTTCATTTGAGCTGAGCTGATCCTCCCCCAGCTTTATAAAGAGTTCTAGTCTTCCGAATGAATATGTTTTCCTCTTTCTCTTATTTTTTCATCTTCTTCCTCATCTTTTTTTTTTTTTTTTCCATCTTCTTCCTCTTCTACTTTCCTTTGCTTTCCACTTTGATTCCTCATCTGTTTTTACTCTCATAATGGTTCTTTCCTCTGTGGTCCTTAAGGTCTTCATAACTAGTGCTATTATTGCATTTCTTGCCTTCAGGAGAGTTATATCCATGCAAGTCTTCCCCTACTTATCTCCCCCACCCATGCCCGCCACATGTGGATTTCCTGGTGGCAGAGGTTGTGTCTCAGTCACTGGAGCTTCTTGGACAATGCCTGGCAAGGATGGCCATTAATGCTAATCTGGAGGTGAGAGAGGGGCAATTTTGATTCCCTAACAAACATTTCATGGTGACAACACAGGCATGTCACATCAAATCAAACTTTATTTCTGAATCAGCTGTCTAGAGTGAAAGGCACCATGTGCAGGAGAGTATACAAAGAACTTTGTCAAAGCTCCTGACTCAAGCAAGTAAGCTTGCCATCCCATTAAAGTGGCAGAGCACAGACAAATGAATGTTTCTATAATAATTTGTAGGTAGGGTAGGTAGGTGACATGGGTAAATGCATGGATCTCAAGGTCAAGAAACCCAAGGACTAATCTCAGTTTTTTCAGGAGCAAGTTATAAACTTATTTTCTCTGGACTTCAATTCTTTTTTCTTTTTCTTTTTTTTTTACATTTTATTTATTTATTCATGATAGAGAAAGAGAGGCAGAGACACAGGCAGAGGGAGACACAGGCTCCATGCCGGGAGCCCGATGCAGGACTCAATCCCGGGACTCCAGGATCATGCCCTGGGCCAAAGGCAGGCGCTGAACCGCTGAGCCACCCAGGGATCCCCTGGACCTCAATTCTTGAGCAAAGTGAAGGAAATAAGTTCTAGTAATGTTTTCCAAAGTGTGATACACAACGTTTTTAGGTGACATATAGAACTTGGAATTAAACAACAACAAATCACATGATGAGAAAGTTATTTCCTTTTAAAATCTTTTTTGGTCACAAAAAAAATAAATGGGGCAAAGAGCAGTCTCAAGTTCAAAGTCATTGCCTATTATAGCAGTTAGGGTTGAACAACATTTTTTTTTTTTAATTTATTTCTTTTTAGGCAAAGCTTTTGCAAGTTTTCATCTATTTATGGTAATAAGTTTTGCTTTAAAAATAACATGTTTTAAGGACACCTGGATGGCCCAGCAGTTGAGCGTCTGCCTCTGGCTCAGGGCATGATCCCTGGGTCTGGGATTGAGTTGGGAGTCAGGCTCCCTGCAGGCGGCCTGTTTCTCCCTCTGCCTATGTTTCTGCCTCTCTGTGTGTTTCTCGTGAATAAATAAATCTTTTAAAAACCCATGTTTTAGAAAAACAAATGAGTTGATTTCAAGAAATATGTTTAAAAAAATTACAGACCATTTCATGTGAGTGTAACAAAGTTGTTAATGTGGGGCTGGAATAGTAAAAGTTTAGGAGATATCAAGGAAGCAACTCTGAGATTCTTTTCATTCCCGTGTTTCTTTTGATTTTGCAATATTTCCAGCGGAATGGTGTAGCTAATGAGATAATAAGTGCATCAAGGTGATTTGCTGGCAACACAATATGGAAAAGGATCCATTAAGGAAAAATAAGATAAAAATAGAGAGAGAAGGGCACCTGGGTGGGTCAGTGGTTGAACGTTTACCTTTGGCTCAGATCGGGATCTTGGGGTCCTGGGATCGAGTTCCGCATCAGGATCCCCGCTGGGCGACTGCTTCTCCTTTTGTCTATGTCTCTGCCTCTCTCTGGGTATCTTTCATGAATAAATAAATACAATCTTAAAAAAAAATAGCAACAACAGCAATATAGAGAGACAAACCATAAGAGACTGTTTAATTCTAGGGAACAAACCAAGAGTTGCTGGAGGGGAAGTGGTGGGGGATGGGCTAAATGGGTGACAGTGATTAAGAAGGACACTTGACATAATAAGCACTGGGCGTTATGTGCAAATGATGAATCACTATACCCTGAAGCTAATAATATACTATATGTTAACTAACATGACTTTAATTTTAAAAAAAGATAATCTGTGATTCTGATATAGATCATAGAGATGTAGATGTAGATTTAGATTGTTATATAAGGAGATACAGATAATAGATATGTAGATATATATACAGAGGTAGATAAATAGATGTCAATAAGGTCCCTAGTTAGGAATAATTATCTGTGATATAGAAAAAAGTGACAGATATGTTCCCTCTTCCTTTCAAGGGGAGAGATAAATCCTTTTTTTCAGAAAAACTGATATCACACTTCTCATCAACCTTGGTGAGCGAAGCACCGAGGTTAGATTTTTAAGAAAAAATATAATGTGACCTTTGTGCTTTAATTTGTGGAAAACGGCATTCACTTTATTGAGGAAGGAGGAATGGAAGAATCGGGAAAGGCACAGGCTTTCTTTTCACACTCTCTTCACTCTCTTCCTTTCTTCTTCCTCCTTCTTTTCTTTTTTTCTACCTACCAATAGCACATACGTGCACATAAACTAAATGTGATTTCATATAATATATACAATATATTATTACAATAATATAATAAACCACATTCCAATTTCTACTTGCATAAAAGATACACAAATAATTATAAGTGAGACACAATGTCTTCGATATAAAACAGAAAGCCTATGCCACATCCAACACTTAGAAATGACATGGTCACAGCACGCTGATGTAGTAATGCCATGAGCACGTGCTATCAGGACTCTCATTCTCATCTTATGAGCACACATTTAATTAAACCCAGTCTGGTGCTGCATTTTCACAGTTTACATCATTTCTGTGTTAATCTCTAGAAGCATTGTGCACCTTCACTTGAATGTGTCACATAAGTATAATTTGCAGTTGTACATAATTACTTTTCAAAAGTTTCCCCATAATACCTACCAGAGTGCCGTGTAGATAATAATAACTGTTTTGTGAAACAGATGGATGGATGGATCCCAAATAAATTACTTTTAGTCTACTTTTCTCTACAGTCAAAATTTCCCACCCCATAAAACCTTGAGGAGGCTTTTCCTCTGACATTTAGCTTCGAGCTTTGTGAAGTGGAAAACCGTGATGAGTATGGCAATTTATTGCACCATATTATGCAATTAGTCCTCCTCCAAAAGCTGTGACTTTTAGAAACATGGTGTCATTTTCAGACAGGACCAGTTACAAGGAGTCTAAGTAGAGACTGCAGAAGGAGAAAGATGTCAAGAAAAGTATTTAGCTGGGAGAAAAAGGGAAAGGGGGCTCTTTTTACCACACATCTCATCTGGTCATTGAGATTTGTGGCTGGACAGCACGTTAGCCTTCCTTTATTTTGGGGGAAAAACAGGAATACTTAGAGTTGCCAAGAGGAAGAATCTACAATTTCTTCCATGAGAATTGTGGCCAAGGGGACATTTTGATAAAATGGGTTCATAGATCCCAGTTTGCACCTGGGTTCTATTAAATATTCTCAACTTTCCAGTGAAAAATGGGAAGCGATGTCACGCTTCCATTATTTAACCTGTTCTGGGTTCACCAGATATTCCATGGTTATAGTCACTTAAAAAAAGATGAAATATGTTTCCTCAATTTTAGATGCAGTTAGGAGGGAAGCCTGCTGGGTATTAGACTCACTGCGGTGGCCATTCTAAGGGGTCCTTGATGGCAGGAACAGGTGACAACAGAAGCCCAAAGATTATTGGTCTATACTGAGAATATTAAGCTTTACCTTAATTTTGTCTGTTTAGTCTGAATGAGTTTTAATCAACTGAGAATACTTCCTTAAAAGGCCTCAGATGCAATTTCCCTGGTGTCCCTACAACCTCTACAATGAGATTATAAAGAGTTATTTATATTAAGGATTAACAATGTCATCAGCATCCTAATTTTTCTGCACCATTTCCACCCAGTGTAGCCTGGAAAACCTTGTGTCCTAAGACTGCCAGCCATTCCCTGCCTCCTCATTATTCATTCCCTCATGGGCTCTCGGGCTGGTTTCCTTCAGATTTAATGAACACTGATTAGTATTGTGTTCTGACTGAAGACTAGAACTAAGAATAGAGCAAGGTTATAAAGTCTTCCAGGGTGAGAGAATTCTGGAAGCATTGTGTCTTCTTGTGGAAAACAACATTAACCCACTACCCTTAGATAATGTGTGGAGTGAGCCTAGCTAAGCCACACTTTCTCCATCTTTAAAATGGTAACAAGTGGGACACCTGGGTGGCTCAGTGGTTGAGCGTCTGCCTTTGGCTCAGGGCGTGATCCTGGAGACCCGGGATCCAGTCCTGCACTGGGCTCCCTGCATGGAGCCTGCTTCTCCCTCTGCCTGTGTCTCTGCCTCTCTCTGTGTATCTCTCATGAATAAATAAATAAAATCTTAAAAAAATAAATGAATAAATAAATGAAATGGAAACAACAGTACCATTCTCATGAGGCTTTTTGAGAATTAAAGAGCTATATGTGGAGCACCCAGCACACCGTATGTGCCATACTGTGTCCCTAATAAGTGAGGGTTCTCATTACTTTTCATTGAGAACAACATTTACTCTCTCTATGTATCCTGTTCAATCTACTTTCCTGTGTACTTCTTAACTAAGAATCGTTTGAAGACTCTGATGAAAAAGAAGCAAAAATCAAAAACATGCCTTCAAAGACACCGAGAGTGAGATGGGTGGATCATAAGTAAATGTATCTGGGGAAGAGAGAGGCCAATGGCTGAGCCCAGAAGGAGATCCTAGTGCAGGTTCTATGACTTCTCCTGGGTCTACTTTATGGCCTCCACAGGAGTTCTCCGCAGCCAGCTTGCCTCCTGCCCCTGTCCTTCCTAGATGTTCCTGCTGGGTGAACATGGTTTTGCCAGACGACAACAGTTCCTTGCTCTGAAACTTTCCATAACTTCCCATTCTTTACAGAATTGTATCCCAAACCACATGATTAGTTTGAAATTCCTTTAAAACATCATCACTAAAAAAAAAAAAAAAAAAAAAAAAAAAAAAACCATCATCACTCCTTTTCATACACTCCAGCCAGATCGGACATGATTTCTTCACATGGCATCATGGCACGCTCTATTCTTTCCTGCCAGCCTTTTTTGCATGTGGTTTTCTTCTCCAGAAATCTCACAAGGAGCTTACTTCAAAATATGATTTTCTCACTGATATTTTCCCTTGACCTTACCAGTAAGAAGAACTTTTTCAGACTTTTTATGTACATCTGTAATGCCTGTTAAAACATTCCGTACTATATTGTGGTTATTTTTCTAAGTTTTATCTCACAAATTGGATTGATAGCTACTTAAGGTACCAACATTTTAATTCTATTCCATGCAATACCTAACACATAGTTGGTGCTCAGTAAATATTTGCTGGATAAATGAGTGAATGGCAGTGACTGTATTAAAATTTCTCAGTGCGGTTCAAATTTTCCAATATTTAGTATTATCTGAAATTCTTTTTTTTTATATTCAATATTTGTTTATTTTCTCTCCATTCTTCTAGGCTCCCCATAGAACAGGGGCTTTGGGTCATGCTGTACATGTCTGGCCTATAGTAGGCCATAGATGAATGTATTAATAACAATGATATATATATTTTTAAAGATTTTTTTTATTTATTCATGAAAGACACAGAGAGAGAGAGAGGCAGAGACACAGGCAGAGGGAGAAGCAGGCTCCATGCAGGGAGCCCGATGTGGGACTCGATCCCGGGTCTCAAGGGTCACGCCCTGGGCTGAAGGCAGTGCTAAACCCCTGAGCTACTGGGGCTGCCCAATAACAATGATATTAATCATTATGATAAAGGTAAAAATTATGGGCACCTACCACATGCCAGACTACATAGATTTTCTCTCTCAATCTCAAATCAGCTGTATGAAGTAAATCTTCCTTTTGACAGATGAGGACAAAAGAGACTTCTAAGAGGTTAGAAGATAACAGGCTCAAGATCTCAATGTTCTAAAGAGTGTAACTGAGATTTTAATTTGCCCATCTGACTGCATTTCTTGTTATACTGCTTCCATATGCAGTCCATATTTAATAAATCTAGTAAAACACGTTCACAGCCTTATATGATCAGAAACTATTGGATTTCATTACTCTTCATGAGCAATAATTCTTAACATTTTATCTTCAAGTTCTTTGCACCACCTTCCCTAATGAACCATGTTTCCATAAGGAACTATGTTACCATGGTGTATCATTTCTTACCATAAATAATAATTTAAAAATTTATCACTTTGAACACTCAGATCACCTGTAGATAATATTTTCTTCAAAGAGACATGGTATGAAATAAAATCTTTAAAAAAAACCAAAAAACCAAAAAACCAAAAAACATACGGGATCTCTGGGTGGCTCAGCGGTTTAGCACCTGCCTTTGGCCCAGGGCATGATCCTGGAGTCCCGGCATCGAGTCCTGCAATAGGCTTCCTGCATGGAGCCTGCTTCTCCCTCTACCTATGTCTCTGCCTCTCTCTCTGTGTGTACACACTCTCATGAATAAATAAATAAAATCTTAAAAAAAAAAGGGAGACATGGTATGGATGAAATATTTGTGTCCCTCTAAAATTCACATGTTGAAACCTATTCCCTCAACATAATGCATTAGTAGGTTTGGGAGGTCATTAGGTCACGAGGATGGAGTCCTCCTAAATGGCCAGCAGTGCCTTTATAAAGGAAACCCTAGAGATCTCCCTTGTCCCTTTTGCCATGTGAGGTTACAGGTACAAGTCACAGGCTATGGACCACAGACACTGAATCTGCTGATGCCCTGATCTTAGACTTCCCAGCCTCTAGAATGACGAGAAATAAATTTCTTTTTTTTATAAGACTCCCACCTATGGCATATTTGTTGCATGGGCTAAGACAAGACAGATAGTGGAACGATGTGAAAGATCAAATACAGAAATAAGATTTTAACAAAAGGCTGGATTGCATGACAGTAATTCAGAAGCCAATAAATTAAAGGAAAAAATAATTAGGAATAGCAGATTTGGTGAGTATACACAGATATAGTCTTAATTTTTTTCGGCTTTTGAAGTGTTACCTAAAATTTCCTAATGGTTTCATATTGGGTCCTGAGAAAGGCTTGAGATGATTCTTAAAAATAGAAATTCCAGGGTCCAACCCCATATCTACGGATTCAGAATCCCAGGGTGGGGGTGGGGGGAGGAAGGAAGACATGTCCCAGAAGAAGAATATTAGAGTTAAGCAAATCTGGGAAGACATTCAAAGAATGCTTATTCATGTGAGTAATACAGGATGCACAGAGATGATAACATGAGGCAAGCAAGAAGGCTTTATGGGATTCTTTACCTGGAGAAAACAACATTAAAACCTATTATATACCCACTATTGGATTTTTTTTATCTCTTTCCATTGCTTCTCATATGTTTAAGTTCAGAACTCAATAATTACCTTGGATGAAAGATTTAAAAGTTCAAGGTTTTTGTTGTTGTTGTTGGTCATTTCTTGACTCTAAGGGCCCGTTGCTTTCTTTTACTTATAATGTACACACACATGTGTGCACGCATGCACACACACACTCACACACAGAGTTCCATGGCAGTAACAAAATCCTCACATTCCAGTTATGTCTTAGTGAAGCATGATGGCTAAGAATTCTCAATATTTTCACGTTACTTAGAGCACCAGTAGGTAGGTTACCCTGGCTCAGTTCCCAGAATTTAACAGTAGGGGTCTTGTGAAATGCTAAACGATGTGTATAACAGTATTCAGGTTCTCCAAGAGCCAATCCGTCAAAACATTTGCTGCTTTGAAAATGTGTTCTTCAAAAAAATGGGCATATGGAACTTATTACTCTGCTTGGTGGAGTTCAAGCAGCAGAATCCAAAATAAGCAGAAAACCCTTTTGAGGACACAATCCTACCTTAAGGTAATAGGGTCTCTAAAACTGTCCTTCCCCGACCTAAGGGGCATAGAACTCACAGGAAATAACAGTTCCAAAGATTTTTCCCGGGATCCAAAAGTTCGAATGGCACGAAAGAGGCAGAAGCTCTGAAAAGACCAAAAAAGTCATATTTAAACAAAAATCTGAAAATATTTTGACCTGTTTCAGTAGTGATTTCTCAGTTGGTATGGGCTCAGTCATTAGCCCATAATTGTTGTTTAATAAATCTGTAAGCAAATAAATCTGACATTTTAACGGCTATCTACTCAAGTAGAGACTAGAATGCATAATTACACGCTTGTGGAAATTTGATGGATGAAAGAAAAAGCAAATTCTTTAATTCCCCTGGAAATAAAAGAGACATTTTAACAAAGAAGGAAACAATCAAAAGAAGGACCATGATTAGCCAACTCTTATTTATTCTCTCTCTGTTGATACCTTTGTCACTTGGATTTAAGAGGGTTAGAATTTTTTTTTAAATTTTCATGTCCTTTTTTAATTGAAATATCAAAGGAAGCTAATTGATGGAAGTTATGAAGGATTCACTTGGTTTTCTTTGAACCCGTATAACACGTGCTGTACTAGGTATTCAAAGAACAGCCACGTTTCATTTTCACTAGCAGCAAGGGCAGAAAATTCTGTTATCAGTCATTGCAGACAGCAAGAACAGAATTTAGGTTTCGAAGCTGAAAAGCCTCAAACTCCTTGCTGTGTTTTATTATGCATAACTGAAATTCTTCACAGTTACAAAAGTGTAAACTCCTCTTGATTGCATCAATATGTACTTGGAACAGGGAGCGATGTCGACCACTCGTTGGGAAGGAACTTTGTAGCTACATTTAGATTTGTTTTGAAGGGATAAAAGCAAATCTAGAAAGTGTGGCTTTTTGTAAACCACGCAGGCATTTCATTTCTAATTTCTTGAATATCATAAGGCAAATTTGTTGCCTCGCTGTAGAATCTCCTTCACTTGAAATTTCCTTACAGTTAGATATTTTTTCTAGAATGTTTGACCACCCGCCCCGAATAGCATTACATAGGCCACTCTTTGATGGTTTATATTCTCTCAATGTAATGCTCACTTGTGCTTGTTACCTTATTTTTCACTATTTCGTGATTTGTCTTTCGTATTTTAGGAGTCCTCCCTTTGGGATTTTTTTTTTCCTAGAAAAATGACAGGAATGATCCACATAAGTCTATAAGAGAGGTTGTAAAATAAACATTATACCATGTGTGGGGTAAAAAAAAAAAAACTGCAAATGGCTGTTCTCACTTTCTGGCATTTACACACATGGCCATCTGTTTGAGGGCTGTTTTACTTGGCTCTTTTCCAACCTTTATGTAACTGGCCGATTGAAAGGAAATGACATCACCAAGTTTCCTGAAGACTATCACTGGAGCCACAAAAAAGTTAGGAGACAAATTGCTTAGTAAAGAGAAAGATGTTTTCAAATGTCTCTTCTCCTTTCCACTCCTTTCATTCTTTTCTAGCATTTCTAACCATCTCTTTCCCCTATTCTGTACATTCTGTGTTAAAATACTTGTCAATATTTTTGCTATTCACTTTGAGGCTTCTTTTGTTTGATCTGTGTGGAAGCTAGAAGAAAAACATGCACTTTTTTGGGGATCTACACAATATGATTTTAAGGTGTTGAAAAGAAAGGAGTTATTGGACCTATCTAACAGCTGGTAATAGATTTGACTAACGTCTTCATTCAGGGGACAGCAGATTTCGAACCTGTAGACCTAGCCCTGAGAAGATTGGAGGTAATCCTCACAAGACCTAAATTGCTCTCCTACAGAGGGCTACCTCAGCTATCCCCTCAGCTCAACCCACAGAGCATGAGTGAATGAAGAGGAACATTTGGAAAGTATATCGTATTTGTTGGCAACACCAAGACATCAAAGCTAGGAACGGTGGAAGTTTTTATAGCAGGGTTTATAGATCCTCTTACCCCAGTGTCTCAGTAATTCGCACCACTGGACCAAGGAGCCCTTTCATCCAATTCCAAAATGAAGCCATCTCTAGGGGAAATCTAGCACCTGTTTTTAAGGCTTGTGGTTGTACGGAAAAAGTGTTAGTGTTAGAGGAAATTAAATATACCTGCTGTTCAAACTTTCTCAGGATCTTGGAGTAAACAGAGGGGCTTATTAAGCAGGAATCTCTTTAGGCTCCTATGTGAAAACTTTTTTGGGATTTTTAAATGCCTTCATATGACCCAATCTGCTTGTGGTCTACTATAATAATGTCTTGCATCTCCATTCTTCCAAGTTGGGATGGGAGCATCATTTTAAAAGTGTGTCCTTTTGAACATACCTGATTCATTTAAAACTGCCCCCCACACCACAACCACCGTTTCCTTCTCCTCTTTTTCAGAATCACCATGGGTAGTTGATTCTTTTGGTGCCCCACCCAGATTTCCTTTGCCAGCCAATGAATCCCCATACAGTGTTCTGAGTTCCTCCTGGAGAATCGCCATTAGTTGATGAGAGCCACCTGCTAGGGAGGTGAAAGCCTCACCATCCCCCCAACCCTCCTGAGTGGCCGATGACTGCCAACATTAGGGATACAAAAGCCTGGCCACGTAGCAAGGTGAGACACGTCTGTGGTGTGATTTATGCTCCAGTCTCTCATGTACCAGTCAAGGTTACACTTTACCTGAGTCCCCATCCTTCCTTGGCTCTTTCTCCCTCACTGTCCAGCTTACTCTACTTCCTTTCTGGTTTTTCCTAAAGATCTCTACCTCAAAACACATATATCTGAAGCCCTTTCTTAGGCTGTTTTCAGGACCTCCTACCCAGGATGCACTGATTATCGACTACGATTATCTGAATCATGAAGTTTCAAAGAGCTAATACGCAGATGTCTAAAGCATCAGGAGGGCCCCTAACAGAGTTCCTACAGCAAGGCAAAAATGGAAGTTGAGGAACCGTGAGTCAGCAGCAGTATCTAAGGAAAAAAAAAAAAAGGTAAGAATGTAAGAAAGAAGGAAACATTAGTGCTAGTCACGTTACTTAAAATAATTTAATAAGGTTGATGAGGATTACAGAGGTAGACGACAAAATGTTGCTTGGATTTAAATAAGTTTTAACACACGTGAATTATGAAAATCTGGAGAACACAGAAAAGTAGAAAAATAATATCAAATCACCTATAATCCTACTATCCAAATAGAGCCACTATTTTGGTATATTTCATTCCAATTTCTTTCTATCTATATCTATCTATCTACTATCTATCCATATTTGTATTTTATTCATATGTATCTATTTACATGTATTTAGGCATTGAGAACTGCTATAGATATAATTTATTTATTTTTTTAAAGATTTTATTTATTTATTTATGAGAGACACAGAAAGAGAGAGAGAGAGAGAGAGAGAGAGGCAGAGACACAGGCAGAGGGAGAAGCAGCCTCCATGCAGGGACCCTGATGTGGGACTTGATCCCGTGTTTCCAGGATCACACCCTGGGCTGCAGGTGGCACTAAACTGCTACGCCACAGGGGCTGCCCTAGATATAATTTAATATCCTGACTTTTTTTTTCTGGAATATTATAAACACTTTTATGTCATGTAGTATTTTCTGCAAATCCGATTTCCAGTGTCTATCAAATATTAAATCCTATAGATCGAGTGTACTTTAAATACACACCTCCCATCAGAATTTAGGTTACCACCAGTCTTTTGCTATTTCTAACACTGATAAAAGGTATAATAACGTTCTACATAAATCTTGGTATTTGTTTTAGATTTTCATTTATAGCCTACATTTGTAGTAGTAGAATTGCTGGTCAAGTGCCTGAAAACTATTTTATTTTATTTTTTTGCACCTGAAAACTTTAAATAAACTGCCAACCTAGGTTTAAAATTTGCCAGCACTGCAGGAGTTATTTTTCCAAAAAGAATGTGCTGATGTATAATTGCTCCAATAAGAATGCCATTTTATAGCACCATTACCAACATTCCATATTATCATTTAAGCACATTAAATGAAAGCAAATTTAGTACACTAAAACTAATTTGAGAGTTAATGTTGTATTCGTGTGTGTGTATGTGTGTGTGTGTGTGTGTGTGTGTGTTGCTTGGTTTCCTCTTACTTAAAGATGAAAGCAGTTTTGGTTATCTTTAAAAATCAGCATGTTTTCAATTGCCTTTCCCCTTTTGTATGCCTTTTTCATGCCTAGGGAAAAAGACCCTTACAGAAAGCCTAGGTTCAAAACTATGAAAACGAACTGAAATGCTCGAGGTGGAGGAAGAAAAGGTATCAGTCAATTCCTTGTCTTGGAGGCAGGAAGCCAAAACAGTTGAGTTCTTTGACTCCACTAGAGTAAATTGATTCTTCACTGCAGTGGAATTGTCTTGATACTGATATATTGACATATTACAAGACAAGTACAACTACTGTGTGCTTTGTCTTAGGGACATTTCATCCCCAAATGAAGCTTAGCACATACCTGCACCATCAAGGAATTGTGAACAGTATCAGTGGGACTCGTAACAGTGAGGACGTAAAAGTTGAGGTAGTATGGGCTAATGTAAACTAATGTGAAGATGCATGGCAAGAAGTTGTCAATGACAGAAGGCTGGCTGGTGGGCTGGAAGGGGCAACTCAGAAAGTGAGAGGTCCAGAGAAGAGCACAGAGGCAACCTCTGCAGAGCCACACAGGCCACGGGGAAAGGAGCAAACCATCCTCAGACTCCTCACCTATTTCCTAAAATGTCTCTTAAGGAGTTGGGTGTGCTGTGTTCCTTACTTTATGATGCACCAAGTGACACATTAGGTCATCATTCACTTACTCATCTGTTAAGTATGTTATTATAAAGAGCCCCCAAATTCTTTATTTATTTTATTTACAACAGTGGACACATTGTACATGTGTGTGTTTGCTGTCTGTATGCCTTTGGATTTGTGGGCATATAATTTCAATGATACAACATTGTTGATAATTGTCTAATGAACCATCAGTTTTCTCAACAGCGTGGAGACCGGAAGAGAAAAAAAGAATAAAATGGAGCCATGTAAGAGAAACAAATAGGATAGGAAAGGAGATTCCCTGGAAGAACTGGGGAGGAGTGGAAAAGCAGAGGAAGGAGTCAGGGCATATGGCTGGTGGAAATCTGCAGTGGTGAACACCTTGATATGAAGCAGATTTAAATTCTCTGTGAAAAAAAAAATTCTCTGTGACCAGGGGGCAGCCCAAATGGCTCAGCAGTTTCGTGCGGCTTTCAGCCCAGGGTATGATCCTGGAGACCCGGGATCAAGTCCCACGTCAGCCTCCCTGCATGGAGCCTGCTTCTCCCTCTGCCTGTGTCTCTGCCTCTCTCTGTGAATAAATAAATAAGATCTTTAAAAAAAAATTCTCTGTGACCAAACAGATCATTTTGCAATTGCTGCTTCTTTGACACTCAAGTTCATAATGGTGGTCCTCTCCATGAGGTGCTTTACCCATGCACCTTTCTTTTGATTTGATTCCCTTTGATTCCCTTTCTTTTTTTTTTCCTTTTTTTTAGGTATGGTGCTGCCATTTTAACACACTGATGCTCATAGATTGTACACACAAAAGATACATTTTGCCACACAACTTTAATGAAATACTTAAGAACAAGACATGGTTTGAAGAGTTACAGTCTTCGTGTGTCTATCAAAAATAATTTGATGAAATTTTCTCTTAAAGAACCTGTTACGTTCAGTCAAGTAAAAGTTGGATTTTGAATAAATTGTGCCCCTGGAATGAGTTGCTTTGGAATTGTGCGCAGCTTTATTTACCTCTGCCCTTTCCCTTTCTACCTGTGAGTTAAAATATGAACGCCACAAAGTTTAGCTCCCCAAAGAGTCACGGTTGTGCCAGATTGGACTGTGTCAACTTTCATATTCTCTAACTGGTGGTTCAGAAATTTGATAGGCCTTAAATATGAATTTGAAGCTGATGTTTAACAAGAGTGCACCATACTTTATCAATTCCCTAAGATTGATTGATTGATTGATTTTCCATTTACCTATCAGCTAAAAGATTTTATGTCAAAGGATATCTTTAGGTGGCAATCCTTCAGGCCATTCTGACCCGTATGTGAACTCTTTGAAGCTCTTGGGTCTCTGAATTGCTTAGCATGTGGAATGATGCATAGGTGGTGTCTGTTTTTACACGTCTTCCTCTCAAGGTGCAACCATGGATGTGACTGCTCTAAATGGCCAGTGGGGTAGGAATTGAGTCTATGGCTACTTGAAACACTCTTGTAGAAAGATTTTTAATGAGTTGCTCAGTAGACAGTTCAGCTGAGGTAATTTTATATTATGTGGCATGGATGATTTAAAAACTTAAGTCCAATCACATAAAAGACACACCCTACTTTAGCTCTGTGTGGTTATATATATGTATGTATGTGTGTGTGTATAGTTTTTACACAACATACTTTAGCGGTGTGATAGTATCTGTGTGTATGTATATAATTGAGAAACCCTGCTTTAGCTATGTGTTAGTTTTTTCCCTCTGACCGTATAATTCTATTTTAAACATGAAGTAAGATGGCTTAAAAATATTAATTATAGAAGCCAAGCTTCTCTGAGTCATGCAGTGACCTTCCTCCACCCTACCCCCACCCACCCTGTCGCCTCCCCTGTTACTTTTACGCATTTGGCACAACCAGTTTTCTTTAATGAGACAGAGATTTCCTTTCCAAGAAATGAGTGTAAGCTCCAGACTGAAAAGATGAAAATGCTAATGGGTGGTGTCTGGCTCACCCAAACTGATTTCTCCAGGTGTGCGTTACATATGTGCTGGGTTTTTTTGCCTGTAAGTTAACAGTCCATGTTTTTCAGCAGCGTTGTCTATATCTAAGGGAATAAGAATGGTTGCTAAGAAAAAAAATACATTGAAATTACACTGCTGAGACTCTTTGTACGTTCTTTTTCCTTTTGCTGGTGGGAGGGTCTTTGTATTCAAAGATGAAATTAACAAGAACCTTATACCTTTGGCTTAAATATTAAGCAGAAATATATCCATTTAAAATTTTTGCCTTGAATGAGTAGACAGATGAGTTCAGCCTCAGGAAAAGTTGGAATGGGTTTCCTCCAAGCATGAGGTGGGCAGAGGGCTCTGTTTTGTTTTTTTCATGGCAGAGGTTTCATCTAGAGGAAGTAAGAGGCTTTTTGCCTGAGTCTAAAGAATTAAAGTAGGATGAAAATGGGATTACAGTATCTGATGCTGGACTCCTTATTGTTTGTGTCAGAATTTAAATTATTTGTTCATAGTTGGTCACAAGACCTCAGTCTCTATTCCGTGCTAGGAGAGTATTCTTTCAAAAAAACAGGAAGCAACACTTTAAGTAATTGCAGATTTCCAGTGACTACCAGGCTGATCCCTGCTCTTTGTCGCTGCTTTCCTGTTTCAGTCTGGGGGAAGTGGCAGAGAGGAGAGAGAGTGGGGGAGGCGACTCTTACAGTGCTGGCTAAACTGAGCCTGGCTTTACCTTACTGGATGAGTGATGAAAACACTTTAAACAGTTGCCAAACAGTTCAGTAGAAAATATTTGACATCTCACCTACATCAACAAGCAAGAGTTAAAGGTTAAATCACACACACTCAAGTGCTGGGAAAAAGGATATGTTTATGTCATCAACTTTCTTTGTTCTAGGACCGCCCTATGTCAACAAGGAGATAGACAAGTTCCCCGCTTGGAGCCACCAGGACAATAGAGGCTGATCTACAATTTGTGCATGGTGACATATCCCCTTCTAAGCATTTGCAGCTTGCTTCTAGTTACATGGACTTCTTCACAGTTCTTTATGCACTTCCAGGTAGCTCTATACTTAGAACAATATGGTGGTGGCCTTTGCTCTTTCTCCACGCAGATTCTTGAGATCCCAAGCATGAAGCTCCGCATAGAAGGAGGAAAACCTGGGCAGGGGAAGGTTTTTTTTTCATCTTATGCATTTCCTGTGTTGATTACAAACCCCTTAATGTCCACCTTAAAATCTACTAGGTGGTAGGGCCAAGGAGATGTACTTTACAAAACTGGTGCTCACACACAGGGAGGGCTTTTCTGGAGAGATATTTAGTGCCTTTCACAAGGAAAAAGGTAAAAAGTTTGAGCAGGAGATTTCTTGACCAAATCAATAAAGTTTTAAATTGAAATTTGTGAGGAAACGAAAGTATACCTAGATGATTAAGAAAACTATTGCCATGGAGACCAACAGGTGTGTCATGGGAGGGCAAAAAATAATATAGAAAAATGTTTCTTATCTTTTGGTGGATCAAGGTCCCTTTTGAGAATCTGGTGTGAGCTATGGATTACTTGATTATATTAAAGCTTATGCCCATGTTCAGGAGGATCAGAAACTCCTTGATGACCCTCTACAGATGTCTTAGCAGTCAGTGGGCTCCTGGGTGGCTCAGTTGGTTAAGTGTCTGACTCCTGGTTTTGGCTCAGGTCATGATCTCAGGGTTGTGAGATCGAGCCCCACGTTGGGCTCTGTGCTCAGTGTGGACTCTGCTAAAGATTCTCTCCCTCTGCCGCAGCTCCTCTCCACACTTCTCTTCCTCTCTCTCTCCCTCTTTGCCACTTCATCTCTCTTTCTCAATGTCTAAAATAAATTTAAAAATCTTTAAAAACAAACAAACAAACAAACAAACAAAAAGTCTTAGCAGTCAGTCTAGGGCTCCAGTTAGATGCTTCTGATGTGGAAAGTAAGAATAGCCGTACCTATTCCATAGTCAAAAATACCTTTACAACTAAACGTTTCCTAAAATCAGGATTCTGGATCCCTTTCCCTAGAGTGTGCTGGGAGAGAAAGGCTAACTCTTTCTACTTTTCTTTCTGTTTCCTATAGATATTGTCTAAACATTAGTTGCTAGGTTCTTTTCATATGTTAATACTGTCTTTCAAGCTACAACAAAACTGTTGGCTGTTCTTATTTCTGGCTTGAAAAATCTTTGCCCAGGTCTGTGGACTTGTTCTCTTTCTAGTCTGTCTGTCAGCAATATGTCTGATTTGAGGTAGATACATTAAGCCATTATCACCTGATTCCATGAAATATTGCCATCACTTAGAAAGCATCCTTTAACTTGACTTGAGGTTCACCGACAATCTGGTCAATTTTCACATAGCATTACGGTTATTGCAGAATCCCACAGTAAAATTTGGACTCATTATTTCAGAGCTACAGTGGTTTTCAGACCTTGTTTAATGATTCAAAAGAGAAGCACAAAAAAACCAAACCAAAACAAAAAACAAAACAAAAAAAAAAACAAAAGAGAAGCACAGATTTTTATTACACTATTTGTGATAACTGCATCCCAATATATTTGGCTTTCTTTGAGTTACCATAGTTTTAATGTATTTCAAAACATTATTTCAATAAGCAGTCCCCAGGCTAGTCAGACTGCCCAATGGATCAATGGCAAACAACGTTTAAGGACACCTGGCAAAGTACAATAGAAATACGTTTTCATAGGTGTTTGACTGGTATTCAAGGTTAGTAGATTTGCTGGAAATATTTTAAAGGTACCATTGTGGCCACAAGAATGAATCATGGCCTAACAAGGGTGAAGACATCCTGCCACTCGACAGTGGAATCTGTAACCTGGTGGGACTGCAGGGCCGGCCGATGTGGCTGCTTGAATATGGCTATGTCTGCCTTGAGAGAACCATTCTTCTTTCTTTTTCTTTCTTTCTTTCTTTCTTTCTTTCTTTCTTTCTTTCTTTCTTTCTTTCTTTCTTTCTTTCTTTCTTCTTTCTTTCTTTCTTCTTTCTTTCTTTCTTTCTTTCTTTCTTTCTTTCTTTCTTCTTTCTTTCTTTCTTTCTTCTTTCTTCTTTCTTCTTTCTTTCTTTCTTCTTTCTTTCTTTCTTTCTTCTTTCTTTCTTTCTTCTTTCTTCTTTCTTTCTTTCTTCTTTCTTTTTCTTTCTTCTTTCTTTCTTTCTTTCTTTCTTTCTTTCTTTCTTTCTTTCTTCTTTCTTTTCTATTTTTTTCTTATTGAAGTATAGCTGACACACATTATATTGGTTTCAGGTTGAGTAAACCATTCTTGCAAGATCCTTGCCGGAGCACTTGAGGCAGAAGCTGAGACTTTACCAAATCTATAAGGTCTCCTGACTGTGGCTTTTCTGCCTGGTTGTTAGGAAATGTTGAAAAGAATGTCAGAATGTAGATTGAGAACTACTTTCATCACAGCATAAACATGGCATGGTGTGGCTGTTGTAGGGGGGAGGTGTGGAGAGCTTATGGCTCTTCTGTACCTGTGACCTTCAGAGGCTATGAAAAACTTGACAGTTTTGAGCAGCCGAATGGACTTATGTCAGTTTCCCCTCATTTTTTTTTATATTGGTTTTAGCAGTAAGCAGTGCAGTGTTTTCCACGGGCAACTAGTTTGATTTTACTTTCTGACATCGTGAATCTCAGAATTGTTTTCTTTCATGTTGGCTGCTTGGCAGTCAAGAGTTAAATCTGTTGGCTGCCTATAGCAAGAATATAAAATTTCATGGCATAAATTTTGTACTTCTATTTCATTCTTAGGAGGCAGCATAGTGAGTGATTAAGAGCATGAGCTCTGGAGACAGACAATTTGGGTTCAGATCTACTAGTTAACTAGCCAAGGTCCCTTGGATGTGTTAACCTTTCAGTTTCTTTATCAATCCTCATAGAGGTATTTGTGATTATTGGATAATCCATGCCAAGCATTCAGAGCATCAGGGTTCCAGTGAGAACAAAAAATTGTTAGATAGTGTCCCTGGCTTCAAATTACTTTCCTAGATTATTTTTTCTCTGTCTCATGTTTTATTACTTCTTTTGCTCATTGAAATCTTATTACTATATAGAATCCATGTTTTATAAACCTCCTCCTTTCTTTCTGGCATCCTGACAGCAGTTTGAAGGATGGATTTGTGAAGAATGGGATTAGTATGGCAACCAGTTAGAACAGTATAAGAATAATCCATTTGACAGATGATAACTAAACATAGCAATAGGAATGTGGAGGAAGAGAGGTATCTGAGATATTTACTAGATTGAATTGACAGGACCTTGTGAGCCATTTTAGGTGAAAGATAAATAATAGGGAATCTGGGATAACTTCCAGTTTGCTAGTTTAGATGACTGGGCAACTGATGGTACCATCAATCAGGATCAGTATTAAAAGTAGTGTCCTGGAGGTGGTTAGTGATAGTAATAAACAATGAGTTATGTTTTGGCCATGTTGAATTTCAAGTTTTTTTGTAGGATTATTAAGTGAAGCCCAGTGAACCATTGAAAATAAGCATCTACAGTTCAAGAGAGCTTATAAGGCTGGATACATTGGTTTAGGATTTAGTAGAGTATTCATTTTTAGCAATGCTTAGGGGTAAAATTGTCTGGTAATAAGTGAAAGCCATGGGACTTTTGGGAAACAGACTTGAGGACAAAGGCCATGACTTATTCATCTTTGTACTTCCAGTCCAGACACTAGCCCAGTCCCTGGTACAGAGAAGATTGCCAAACATTTCTTTCATGCCTTACCAGATGACTGTGTAACTAAAAAGAAGAAAGCTCCACAGGTGACTGAGAAGGAGCAATCAGAAAGATGACCACGAACTAGAAGCAAGTGATTTCCTAGAAGATGAGGTACCAGAGTTTTAAGAATGAAGGTATGGTCAGCATTTGGGGGTCTTAGATCGCATAAAACTGAGACAATGAGTTAGTGCACTGTACAAGGAAATCAGGACTTTAAGATTTCTCAAGTGTGGAAATCAGAGTTGTCTTATGGTTACTTACTAGGGATAAATGTAAAATCCTTACTTAGGTTTAAAAAATCAAAAGCACAAATACTGGAAATAGATGACCTGATTTAATCACATTCCTGGGATTTAATAGTATGCTGAAAGGTCAATATAAATTAATTCTAGAGTCTGACTGCCAAGGTATATAATTGGGCAATGCTAATAAAAATATACAGTAAAGAAATGTGGAATATTTTCATATATGTCACAGATACAGTTGGAGAAAATGCATTTCAAAAGGAAAAGTTATAAAACTATAGTATATGCAGAGAACAAAAAGCAGAATGAGGAAGCATCTGAAAGTCATGTCATTCACTTGAAGATTGGTTGAGGGAAGACATAGGAGGGACACAGTATGTTCCAGCTTCATGCTGCAGAGAGTCCATGACGTGTCCCCTTGGGACAGGCTGATATTTCTTGGTGTTCAAGAGAGCTCCTTTGACCTATCTCCCTTCCACTTTCCCCTTTATCTCAGAGATGGAGGGAGAATTTGAAGCTCAAATATTTTTCTCTCATTTTGTTAACAGAAAACTGTGTGATAGTTACTCTTCAACACTTCTTATTAATCTTATTCTTTGTAGTTAGGCTTTGATCAAAGGTGGAACTGTAAAGTGATCAACTGAGAGAATCCAATTCACTTTGAGAAGTTTTCTATAATTAAGCTTGTCCTTCAACAGAATTAGCTTTTAGTGGGAAAAACAGTGAGCTCTCTCCTCTGTTTACTTATTGAACCAATATTTTGGGGACATCTACCAATATTCCTAAGATAGAGATCCCTAAATAGTAGGGACATAACAGGAAACCAGTTTGATCCCTGTCCTACTGGATCTTACATTTTAGATTTATTTATTTATCAAGAGTTTATTAGGCTCATGCTGGGTAGTAGACTAATGCTTTCCCTCAGGGATATAGTAAGAAAGGTTTCTATTCTCATAGTCTTTATAGCCTTACAGGGAAGAAGATATTAAGCAAAGAAATATACATAAAGTTACAGACTAGGTGATCATTTGTACTATGCAGCAGGATGAATTCTAAAAGGGAGAAATTAATCAGGAGAACTAATGAGGTTTGGTGAGCTGTGGATTGGTCTCTCTAAAGATGGGCCAATTACAGGTAATATGGAGAGACCAGTATATGAAGAGTATCCTCTAGAAATAGAGAAAAGGCAGGAGTCACTGGAGCCAGGTGAATAGGGGAGACAAGTTTGGTGAGAGCAATGTCTGAGTCTTTGTAAGAATTGGCTTTATTCTAAGTGCAATGGAAAACCACTGAATAATTTTAGTGAGGATGGTGATATAATAAAAAAAAATTTAAAGGAAGGAGTCTTTTGGATTCTGTGTGGAATGCATCACAGAAGGTGAAATTAGATGCGGAGAAAATAAAGACTCCATTGACTCAGAATGATGAGAGGTAATGGTGCTTTGCAGGAGAATGGAGGCATAGATGGATTAAAAACATGTTCTAGAGTAGGCTTAATAGTCATTGGGAACCTGACTTGAATTCCATGGATTTGATATGGGTAGTTAGGACAAGGAAGATTTGGAGAATAACCCTTGAGAATCTAACTCCTGTGACTGGCTGCACTGTGAGAGGCGTCCTTGGTGGAGCTCCATGTCTGGGGTGGTTGGGAGATTGACTATGAACATGAGTTCCTTTTGGACTGGTGAAGCTTGGTGGGATGACTGTAGACACACAAATACTATCAGTTACAATTGAATAAAGATCAGAGAGTCTATGACGTGTCCCCTAGGGACAGGTCAATGATATTTCTTGGTGTTCAAGAGCGCCTTTGATATATCACCCTTCCACTTTCCCCTTTATCTCAGGGATGGAGGGACAATTTGAAGCTCAAATATTTTTCTCTCATTTTGTTAACAGAAAACTGTGTGATAGTACTCTTCAACACTTCTTAAGAAAGAATTCAAGCAAAAGCCTTATTACCTGTGTTGATTCAAATCAGAGCTATAAAAATGCTGTTTTTCAGATTATCTGTGGTCTTTTACTTATGGTATTTATATTTCTCATTTTTTGTTCATATTGAGAATGACTTCAGAGGTCTCTTTTTATGATGAAGATACTCTCTAGAGGTTTGACTGCTTGCTACAAATCTCAAAGAATTCAGTGGCATATATGTTGTAGGTATTTCTTCCATTGAAGTATAGCATAGAAGAATCTCATGTGAGAAATTGAAAAGTTGCCCAGAAATTGTTAAACATCAGTGTTTTTGATAAGATTGGTGGCAGGTATGAGAGAGAAGATCATTAAGTCAGGAAGATAAGCATTCCTATGAATTAATGTATCATTCAGCAATTATGATTAAGTGCCAAAGGTCTTTCAAATAAACAAATAATAATAAGAGAAGGACTAGCCATCACATAGGATCATGTGGAGTCTCATTATCCTCCCCCAAACCCCCAAACAAATAATTTTTCTTTATATGGTCTCTTGATCCACTGCTTCTATTCTTAATGCAACAATTTAGACTACCACCATATTTAAATTCATCATCCGATATGTGGGCCATTGAAATAGGGTTGGACCTGCTCTCTGTTTTTTTTTTTTATTTCTTCCTGCCCTCCTGCACACTACCATCAAAACAAATTTTCTAAAATGGTGCTTTAATCATGCTTTTCCTGCATTCAAAATCCTCCAGTCAGTTCACATGTTAGGACAGTAGGAAGTCCTACCACCTGTGATGAGTGCAACCTTCACAGGACCTGGCCAATCCTATTGAATGTGTTTTCCCTGTTCATTGTCCTGTAAACACACTGGACTGTTTCCACCTCTGTGTTTGTTTATGTTGTTTCTTCATCATGGAATACCTGACTCTTCCTGGAGTTGCTCCCTTCTCTGAAGGTCATGATTGAACTCCACTTTCGGGGATGCTCCCAGGGCACTGGATCCTTACAGATTTTGCTTTGCTTACATATTTTCTCCACTTACATGTCCCAGATTTAACATCTGTGTTACTCTCCCCTACTGGAAGGGAGGATCCTCCTTATGATCCTTCCCTGCTCTGTTTCTCAGCAACCCTCTCCTACAGTGCATGGATGCCTGACCTGAGTTCAGTGGGATCCTTGTATCTGTACCTATATTCAAGGCATTTTCCACTGAGGAAAGAAGTCAGGCTAATTGGAAGGCCTAGTTTTGGAAGTAAGAATGAAGAAAGATAGCTTTTGCCAAAGGCTCTAGAAAGGGTATTGTGCAATAAAATGTAAGGCACTTTTTTTCCCCCTGTCTTTCTCTGTCTCTTGTCTCTGGCTCAATGTTAAAGCTTATTTCTCCCTTTCTTGTACTGAATCATATTTTTCTTTTTTTTTTTTTTTTTGAATCATTTTTTTCTATTTCCTTCCAGACTCTGTTTTCTCCTTCAGTCTTTCATCACTCCTAAACCTATGTCAATAGTCATCTAAGACTCTTTTTCTCTCCCAAATCATCTGAACGAAATTGTTAGTTATGTTGTCTAATCTTTCTCTCTTTTCAATTATAACACTCAATTTCCTTTCTGGTTATTTATTTATTCCTTAAACTTCATTTTTATTCATTCATATTTTTTTGCTGGGTCAAGGGAGACTTTGACTCTCTCTCTCTCTTTCTATTTCTCTTTTCCCCCCTGCCCTAAATAGTTCACTGCTAAAGGGATGGGCATTTCTATATGAAACACAGTTTACATTCAGGCTAAATGGAGAAATATCTTCTTATTCTTCTTGTTCCTGGCCAGTTAGTTGTAATTTTGTGCTGTTTTTTAAAATACTACCTGACGGTTTATTTGAAATTCTAGGTAAGGTTTTTATAATAAATTACTTTAGAGTACTCAGGTTTGCAGATACTCTGTGTTACCTATTTATTATATTACCCACTATTTGCATACTAGCTTGATTTCTGTTGGAGCTATCTGATAATCAATGAATGCTTTGTTGTTTCTTGCCTTTACAATCCTACCATTTAAATCTCTTATATCTGGAGGAAAATGTTGAAGTAGCTTCTTCACATGATATGCAGTAAACAGTATTGTCAGATACATACAGAGGGGGAAGGCTGTTGTCATTTTTAAAATAAATGAATGCCTTTCTTAGTCGTGTAATTACACTGACTCTCTCAGATGAAGTGGTGATTTCCTTCCTTCTGATTAAAATGAGTTCTTGTCCTAACAGTGCTAATCTCATGGACTCTATTACTCAGCATTATAATAGGGAGAGATAAAGTCAGAATAGTTGCGCAAATGTGAACTCTATTTGTCCTAAGAAAGTAGTTTGGAAATGAAATGGATAAAATTTAGGTGAACATTTTTCGGGTCAGTTGGCTCTTCTTCATACCTGACTGAGACTAAAAAGTCAAACCGTTTTACCCTGAAAGATTCCCAGACTTTAAATTAAGACTCACCAATGTGAAAATGCTACCTTTGCTTTTTAAGGCAAGGTTTGAAATTGTGCTTCTATTTCAATTAATTTATTTGTTGCCTTTCCTGTCCTGTATTCACTCCATCTAGACTTTGAATGTATATGGATGTTGCTTGCAGGGACTTTGGCTTTCTTTAACGGAGTAGCCTGGACTGTTACTTGAAATATGAGAGGTTTTCATACATTTTGACATTCCATAGTGTACCCTGTCTTAGCTTATTGTCTCTTTAGGAATTGAGCAAAATGAAGATTATAACAATGCTAATAATAGTTTATATTTATCAGGCACTTAATGTATACAAGGTACAGGTCCACTTGTTTTATATAAACTACCTTGATTCATCTTCACAATAATCCTATGATATGGGTACCATTGTTATAATATCTGTTTTCAGATGAGAAAGTGAGACACAAAACTAATAAGCAGTTTGCTCCAGGTAGCCCAGATTCACCCAAGGTAGCCAGGAAAAACAAAAACAAAAACAACTGGACTCTATTTCCAACTATTTTAGTCACCACTTCATAATAAAACTATAGTGATAGAAAGATAAGAATATTTATATGTGGCGACAAGGACTGCTTGGCTAGTGGAGAGGATTGATCTTCCAAAGTTAGTAAATATGATTTCTGGAGTCCCCAAAATGCTTGGTGAAGTCAGGGAAAAGGATATTTATTCGATGCAAAATTCCATTCCTCAACTTTATCCAAGAACATCACTGCTTTAATGTAGATAGCATGCAGGTACTACAGAGAGGAATGAATCTTTTGTTTCAGTGACTATGCAGTATCCACCAGGGAATCTAGTAGTGAGATATTCAGGGAGTCAGGAGGAAGATGTGTTGTGAGAAGGGAAGTTTAGGAGAGGGAACAATGAAGGGCTTTATATTAAGCCCATGGTTAAGGGATCACACTGATGTCAGTGTAGTTAGTTGTCATTATCCAGTTGAAATCATTCTTGAAACACACAGGTAGTCTTACTACTTGCTTGTGATGTGTGCCATAATTTCATATGTTTGAAAGTGCAAATCCAATATGCGTTCCATATTTCTTTTTAGGATCATACACATTTTAATGACAGCTACATGAAGTGGGTAATGATGTCTGTTAATGGAAGTCTGAGTTCAAGGACAAAGTCATCCCTGTTTGTGAATAATGAGGAGAAACAGGAATATAGAGTAAGAATAGCACTTGAGCTTTCAACAGAAGGCCTTTCTCTTGAAACACACACACACACACACACACACACACACACACACACACACACTGTATTTAGTGTTCTAAACTATGCACTAAGAAAGAAACATGACTTTACTCCAGAACCTAAAGAATGAGGTAAAATATTTATTTATTTATTTATTTATTTATTTATTTATTTATTTATTTATTTTAGATTTTATTTATTCATAAGAGACACAGAGAGAGAGGCAGAGACATAGACAGAGGGAGAAGCAAGCTCCCTGCAGGGAGTCTGATGTGGGACTCGATCCCGGGACCCTGAGGTCACGCCCTGAGCCAAGGCAGACGCTCAACCACTGAGCCACCTAGGGATCCCCAGAACAATATTTAAAACCAATATTTAAAAACTCTTAGATGTTTTTCAATTGTCGCAATTCCTGCTTAATATAATTCTGGTATTTTCCTTCCATAGAGTCATCCTAGTCTCTTCTTATAGATCGAAACCTCCAGATGATGCTCATTCCCTGAAAAAAAATTAGTTCAATGGCTCTTCAGTGATATGTTAAATAGATATTCCTTCTTATGTCCTTTACATTTATTATGTTATTCAATCCTCACAGCAACCCTACATTATCAGTGAGGCATAGAGAATTGAAATAATTGGTCCTGGGTCACACAGCTATAGAAGGGATTTGGACTCCAGCAGTTACACTAGGAGTCCAGGCATGAATTGCTGTCAATCTGCACCTTTAATTCTATTGACTAATTCTGGAGCAGAGCCCTAATGAGCTGAGTATGGGAGTGTCCCATTACTCCACAGAACAAGACCAAGATAATGTACCATCTTGTAATAAGATCACACTGAGAAGATCACTTGTACATTCCAGATAGTAAGTCAGGCAGCTTGTAAATCAGTTGAGTTATACCCTTTAGCCATGTCCCTTGGCTTTATCAATATTAAATCACATAGGAGGATTACTTTTACAACCTGTTCTTAAGGGGAGGGGATACATTTCAATCATACTTGAGCAGAGGAATTTTCAAGCAAGTATGATTGCCTTATGTGATAGGAAAGATTGTGGGAAATTAAATGTTTTGAGTGTTTCTTGAAAGTATTGGTATGTCACTAGGAGTTAGCATATAGTTTATTTCAGTTCATCTTTCCAAAGAAAGTATGAGGTAATAATTATTATCTCCACTTGGTAGATGAGAAAACTGAGATTTGAGAAGGCCCACTGACTTTCCTAAGCCTGCAAAAGGCAGAGCCCTGATATAAACCCAGGTGTTTTGAAATTCAGAATTCACATCTATCACTTTAGAGTGTCCAAAGATTGTTCTGTAATATAGGATATGGTTTCCAATTTTAAGGACATATTTGCATTAAGCCACACAAATTCCTGTATTCAAAGATGCAAACTGTGCTCTGGGAAAAGATGCCATCTCTTAAAAATCTCTGCAAGGAAATTAATGTGGCAGACAGGTAAGGACTTGGAGATTTCTAAGATGGTGTCTCCATGGATGGTGGTGCATTCACAGAGGGTATTATTTGCTTAAAAAACTGACTCCAAACGAATTTAATGATTCCACTTTGGGACATTTTTTGTTTTTTGTTTTTCCACTTTGGGACATGTTAAAGTTGAAGTGACATTGCAACATATCAGCAGAACTGACTAGTAGGTGATGGAGAACAGAGCTCAGGAGCAAAGTCTGGGCTAAATTATGCACAATGTATCGATGGAGATTTGAATCAGTGGATGAGATTTCCCACCTTGAATATGTAGGAGGAGCCAGGGGCTAAAGAGAGTTCTGTAAATTACCTAAGAGCTGGGAACCCAGGAAGAAGAGCCTGCAAAGGAGCCTTGGGAGTACTCACGTAGGTGGCAGACCTGCAGAGCCACAGGGTCTCTGAAGACAACGCAGAGAGAATTTCCAGTAGAAGGGAGCTGTCAATCACATGCAATAATAGAATTTAGGAGGATGAATGCTGAAAAGGAGTCACGTGGGAAAAATATATAGTAAATCACTGGGCATACATTAAAAATAAAAATAAATCAAAGTGTTTTATTAATGGAGTTTCTTGACAATGTTCTTGAATCACAGACAAAGCTAATTCTTCACTGTAGGCTAACCCATTATAAGCAATGGAAATAATAGTGAAAAGAGAAAACTTGCTCCTAGTGAATTAGGCATACATCACACAATCATTTGAGATTGGCCACATATCCTGGTAAACTCGATGAATGACGAAGAAGCAGCACGACTGGGGATGACATGGAGGAGGGAACTGGGAGGTGGAGAGCATGGATCCTGGGAGAGTATTGTGTGGACTCAGATCCACCGGGAATGAGATGGGAAAACGTTGGGAGGTTTGAGCAAAGGAATGATACGATCTGACTTATAATTCCACAGGATACATCCAGGATACATCTATGTTGGGAATAAAGTGTGTGGAGGTGCAGACAAAGCAGCAAGACCAGCTCAGAGGTGATTGGCATCCAAGAGACAGATGGTGATTGCTTGGGCCGGGGTGGTAATGGTACATGTCAGATAGCAGGTGCATTTTGAAGGCGAAGCCCACAGAGAGAATACTGGAATAGGAACCGGAAACTTCATACACAAAACTCTTTTCTAGGTTTTTTTTTTTAAATGTAAAAGTAGCTGGCTGGAGGTCGAAGCAGTGTTAAGATGAATTGTTTTCCAGACTGGGGGAAAGCACAGCATATTAGTACGATAATGAGAGCTGGAGCAGTAAGGAAAAAGTTAAAATAGAGGTGAATGGCCAGAGTGATGTCCTTGAATAGGCTGGAGGGGAAGGAAGTTATGTCAAGTGGAAAGAATGGCCTGTTACTGCTCATTACTCTGTGCCCCGACCTGGTAGTGCCCAAACTTTTCATGTATGGCTCTCTTTTTAATGTTAACAATTTTCAAGGACTTTTTTTTTTTTTAGGACTTTCTATGTTAGTATTGCGCTTGCTCTGAGTACTCACAGATGAAGAAAATAGAATGATAACTATATCATTATCATGTAATTAATTATAATCATAACTATATTATTATATAATGAATATAAGTATTCATTATATAATTATAACTCACAGATGAAGAAAATAGAATAATAACTATATTATTCATTATAATAGCAAAGTTATATTTAAGAAAAAGTACAGTTATGTGAGAGACATTGGTTGTTGCTGTTATTGCTGCTCTGTTTGGTGCATATTTAGACTGATGTCTCCTTTGAAACCCCAAAGATTCATGCGTACAGCCCACTGTTTGGAAAACCTGCTTTAGCAAAACTGCACAACCAACCCCTTGCCTTCTGAATATGCCCAGGTGCTTACACACACTCAGATCCTATTTCATCTGAGATTTTGTCTTCCACATCCCTCAGGGCATGGTGCAACTCCTCCATAAATTCTTTCCAATCATACACCTCACTTTGTGTTTCAGTAATTGTCTGTTCTTGTACTTTAAACTGCTCGTATTGCTTGTATGGTAATTGAATGTACAACATATCCCTCTAGGACCTAAACGCTTCAAAAATGTGACAAATGCAGGAATATTTCTGTGTACATAGCTTCTCTCCTCTATTACCTGAGATTCCTTCAGCCTGAAATTATGCCTTTTTCATCTTTATTTCTTAGCAGTGGATAGTTCGCTATTGAACGGAATGGAAATGCTTGAAAAACTGGATTGATTCTGTGGTATTCCAGAGAACAGAATAATTATTAGTGGGCGAAATTAAGAATAAGATAGATTTTTGGCCTAATGAAAGGAAACATTATAATCTTTCGAGGTCTTAAAAATTGGAAAGACTGTTATTTAAAATAATGAGTTCCAGGTAAGAGAAAATATCCAGGGCAAAATACCATTTTTTTTCTCCCAAGTACCATTTAAGCTCTGAGCACTATACCAAGTGTATCAAACAGCATCATATCCCCACTTTACTCGAAGTGGTCAAGCAGCTTGTCTCAGTATACAGCTTGTAAGTGGCAGTGTTGGTACTGAAACTCGAGTCTGTGTGATGATCAAGTCCAGATATTTGACTTGGATGCCTCACTGTGCAGGAGGGATATAGGAATAGATAAATCTCCAAGGTTATAAAAGAAGATACAATTCTAGGAAAATGCTAGTTATTTAAGTAGCACCCTATGCTTTTATTAGAGTTTACCAGGGTCGCTTTCCAAATGAGAGCCATGAAACGGAACACTGAAAAACAGAAGCCATCCATAGTGAGGTGCCTGAGATATCTTTCACTTTGTTCATCCCCATTTATTTTTAGATCCAAATTATCCTTGATCCAGAATAAGAAAAAGTCCAAGTTCACTGGCAACCATCTTATGATGAGATAACCATTGAGTGGGCTTGGGGAGCAATTGGGAGACCTCTTCAAATGTTGAGGATACTTCGTGTTTCAAGCACTGGACACAACACTCAGACTGTATCATCAGTATTACCATAGTTCTCAGTATGCACCTGAAGTATGTAGGTGCTTAATTTTATCTCCCTTGTCCTCCATTCTCTTTGAGTCCACATATATTCTGAGATTTTCTTAGATTCTGTCATTTCTGAGTTCTGTTATTTCTTGAGTATAAATAACAAAAGAATCAATTTTATTTGATAATGTGTCATCTATGAAGACAAGAAAAAAATTCTGCAAATTTATATGGTAAACCATTAATCCAGTTCTCCACAAAAGGAGAATGCCACACTTTTGAAAAACTTTGATTCTTGTGTTTTGTTCAAGAAAATGTGTATTTACTTGCATAGAATGGGACAAGGACATTGAATAGGGAAATATCCTATACAAACGTTTTCGTCACATTTCAATATGTTTGCTCTTTCAGCACATAATCTAACTTGACATTTAGAAGCTTGGAGCATAAAGGAAGACATTGCCACCCCATCCTTCTGTGTTTCTGCTGGTTATTTTGACAGTCCACTCAGTATAACTAAAGAAAGCTTTATTCAAGTGAACATCAACTTCACTTTCCATAGAACTATGACCTTAAAAAAAACAATCTTTTAACTTCCGTTGGGGAGCCATGTGACTGACTGCCTTGTCAGCAAGCTACTTTTCCTGAATCTAAGTTATTTCCTTTCCTACGGAGAAAAATTGCTGTTATCACTTCCAACCCCTCAGTAATGGCTTTTTTCATGTATAGTATATGCTTTAGAAAAAAAAAAGATGAATGTCTCTTCCTTTTTGCTTATTTGCTCAAAAATTGTTTATCCTAAAGAAAAATGTAAGGATATAAGCACATTTCATGTTCTGTAAAAAAAAAAATCAGCATCTTCAGAGATTTCTGATCCAATAGACAGCTAAAATTCTCTAAAACAGCTATTTTAAGACATTCATTTCAAATACCTAAAACCCAAGAGAAACATGGTCAGGCTAAAGCCAGTATCATCCAAGTACTTCCTGATTTCTTTTTAACTCTTTCTTCAGTTTTTATCCCACATAACTTTTCTTTAACATTTAACACTCGACCCTACTGACTGGTGTGATGTTCCCCCTGTCTTACTTTTAAGACATTGGTCCCATCCTTATTTCTTCTCTTAATGACTTTTTCTGACCCTTCTTCACTAGCCTCTCTCTCACCTGACTCAGGCCTTTAAATGCTCTAGCATTAGCATCCTGCTTTCTTTCTATATGTTCTAAACGGACATTCTCAACCCACCCGCCTAGCTTCAAGCCTCATCTACACATTGATTTTTCCCACATTCCACTAAGACTTCTCTCCTGAACTCCCACCCAGTCATCCCCTGGGAAGCTCCCCTTAGATGTCCCCCCATCACCTCAAACTTAACATGTCCCAAACCACACCCAGTATCTTCTCAGCCAGCTCTTCCTGTGTTCCCATCTCAATGAGAGTATTTTTATACACGCAGCAGTAAGCTTAAAATCACTGACTCATCCTCAATTTAATTCTACTGTAAAGATTTCTCCTCCTATCTGCCCCTTCTCACCCTTCCCCATTGTTATACACTAAATTCATGTACTCACAGCTCTCCAGATGATCACAGCAGTGATCTCCTAACACCCTAGTTCCTTATCTCTCTGGTACTCAAAGTCAGACATTCAGTATATCATCTTCTTTCTTCAAGAATCCAATAATCCTCCATTTAATATCCAGGAAAATCTCAAGCTCCTGAACAGATACTACAAAGCCATTTACAGTTTAGCCCCAATGGCTCTGCCCGCTGTCTTTCCACACACTCTCCCTCCCCCCATCCCAAAGGCATATGCACTAGTCACCACAATCTTTATATCATTTGTCCCTGTTCATGCCATTTTTATCTTTGCTTAAAATTCATCCCCCATCTCTGTTTTTTTGCCTGCCTCATTGTGCCATTCGTTTTCCAATAGCCGGCTCAAATACCATCTTCTCTTTGAAGTCTACCTGACTTCTCCAGGTGCACATTCTCTCACTGCATCTACTGCCCTTACAGAGAGGTTATGGCAGGGCCTGTTAGCAGGACCCTCTTTCCTTTCCCGGCCCTACCTTTCTGCTCAAACCCTGGAAGTAAACCTAGACTGGTAATATAAGGTAGTGGTGTTCTTGAGATAGACTCCCAAGCAGGAAGGATACCAATTTATACTTGTACTGAGTAAAGTGGAGGAGGGCAGAGGTGAGGATAAACTCATGCCTGATGACTAACTGGACTGAGGCTTCATATCTGAAAGCAGCCAGAAAATGATGGGGCTCCCTCAGATGCTCTGAAGAGAATTAATACTCAGTATAGTACAATTGGGAAGAATAATTTAGAAACATAACAACTTCATATTTCTTAT
The DNA here is from genome assembly GCF_048418805.1 of Vulpes vulpes. Taxonomy (NCBI): domain Eukaryota; kingdom Metazoa; phylum Chordata; class Mammalia; order Carnivora; family Canidae; genus Vulpes; species Vulpes vulpes. The sequence goes on along the minus strand of NC_132783.1, from coordinate 128,162,060 downwards.
TGAGTTAACACTGCTTAGTAAACTAGGTACTCATGTAAACCCAGTTAAATGGGCAGAAACTCTGCAAGGAAAGAACAAATTTTAATCCCAAATCTCTATCAAAGCAAATTTTCCATTACTGTTTTATTCTTGATTCCAAGGAATAAAGCCATTGCTATATCTCTAGTGAACCCTCTGGAAATCAAAGCACAGTCAGAAGTCCCCAGGAAAGACACATAGAAATGCACAATCTTATTCTGATCCAAAGGGTGATTCTGACTCATAGTATAGGGATGAAGCAAAGATAGATGACAGCTTCTACTCAGCTCAAAGTTTAGAGTAAGTACCTAACCAGTTGCTGCATGATCGGGAACTTGCTGGAACCACTGACTACCCTGTTGATCAGTGTATCAGGAGGGATATTACTGTAAGCCAGCCATGTTTGGAAATAACTGATATGTTTGTTCATCTTCTCTCAAGGGCAGAAATGCAAGATATTTTATTATGTTATAGGATACTAACAGTAATTTCTCCCAAAATTATTCTGAGGGAAGACGAGGCCATTATTGAACTTGTGTCTGATTCTCATTCTGTATTCTCAAATCTTCCACTTGTGCTGCATACCTATATATTCCACACTATGTTGCTTGTCTGCCAATTCTGTTCCTGCCAGATCTGTATTAATTTCAGTCTATTTTCTGAACGACATCTTGCTTTCTCAAATCATTTTCCATAATCTATCTGAAAACCCAAGGCACTCCACTACAATGGAAATCCTTGGACCATATATACATATAACATCGCCTTTAAGGTGATCGCATTGCCTATATACTTGGTCAGAGAGAGCTTTGATTTTCAACTCTCTCCCGGAAAGATGCCTCTTCTCTTGAATTTCTTACACTCCAGCCAATTCCCCATTACCTCCCTCTTCTCCTGGACTCTAGTTTCCTGAACTTCAGCATCCCCTTTAGCTGACTCTCCCCTGAAGCCAACATTTACTACTCTTGGGGGGCATCCCTGACAATAATGTAGAAGCAATTGTCATAGAGGTGTCTGTGAGAGACACAAATCATTGTCAAATATAGTTCCAGCAGGTTCTGCACGTTAGAGTTCCACCAACACTAGAAGGAACCAAGTAATCAGAGGTAGGTGAGCATAAAGATTGCCTAAAATATCAGTAGTCATTTAATTCTTAACATTGCGTGTTTTCATGTAGGACTTCAAACAATCCAACACAAAGGAGAACAGAGACTATTTCTAATGATAAGCAGTGAGGTTGGCTTCCTTACCTTCCTCCCCCTCAATTTTCAAATGGGTTCAAGTAATTTGAAAACCAGAATTACTGAACAAATAAGTATTCTGGGCACATTGAAATACCTTTTATGGTAGGAGTAGGTAAATTTTGGTGAGGTTGTTATAATGGCTCTTTTTTATACCTCGGAAGTTCTATTTTAAACATCTATCTCCTCTGGAGACTCTGGGATTGCAATACACCGTCTGGGATATGCTTCATTACGTGGTGATGAAAGTAATTGTGGAATGCTGTTATGCTTTGCAGGTTGCTGGCAACTTCAACAAATATCTAAGACTCTTTTTTCTTCCTTTTGACTTAAAATATCACATATAAGGCTTTGCATTAAAATCAGAAGTATAAAAGCTGCTGGCATCTGTAAATCTTTCATCCTGTAGGTACTCCCTGGTCTGCAAAAAGATCTGCAGATAATGCTGACTGGATGTCTGAGAGCACCTTGGTAGAGGAGGAGCCACCCATTTCTTTATCATAACAGCTCCCCCTGCTGCTTCAAAGTCAAGGCTTCACCATTGTTTGCCATTTTCCTTTCAGCTTTTGAGGGACTCTGGAAATGTGGCTGGAAAACATTATCCTCAACTGAACCGTGGCCAGGAAAGTCTCAGGAGGGAATTCTTTCCTGACATAAAATTAAACCTGGCTTCAGCATATCTTAGGGGGGAAAAGGAGGAAAACTTACTGTTGATGTTTCTTGGCTTGGTTTTCCCTCTGTTCTTAAAGCAACATTATTTTAAAAATCTGTAACAAAACCTGTCACCTGCCAAGTCAGTCCAAGGGTCCCAGTGGCTCACGGCATGGGTTTCTCTTGCCCTGCTCTGTTGCCTGACTCCACGCAAACTTTGCAAAATCTCTTCATAAACAGATGCTTTTTAACTTACCTGTGGTAGGAGCAGTGGCTCTCCCCACCCCCCACCCCCCACCCCCCCCCACCCCCGCCGTGGAAGGGATCCTAAGCCCAAGGTCCCACGGAGTCCCAGGCACTGGGGCACCAATGTGGTGGTGGGACTTCAAAGGCACAGTAACCAGGTCTCCAGGTGATTTCCTCCTTCATCCTAGCTTGATAGCTTCCCAGGACTTCAGAAGTGGCTTAGGAGCAGTTGACCCCAGGCAATGTCTTTTCAGGTCTAACTAGATGCACTACTTATTTGGAAAAGAAAATCTGGAAGCTGTGGTTAGCTGCCTTTGCCTCTCTGTGCCTGAGGTAGATGGTGTGATGATTATTATGCGACCTGATGTCACTGGTAAGAAGATGGGAGATTATTTATTCACCAGTCAGATGTTACAATTGAGTCAGAAGGAAACAAACAAACAAACAAAAAAACCAGAAAGAACTAGAATTGCCTACACCAGAGTACTGATGGCTCTGGTGAAGGCAATTGCTGAAACATGTCTTGTACCTCAAGATGAGGCCAGACACACATCCCAAATCAATGTTGGTTTGGGGTCACTCTCTTTTTCTGACATGACTTTCCTTTTTGGTTACCATGAAAAACTGTGACTTAGAAGCAGTTTGTTTCTGCTCTGGAAGAAGCAGAGCAAGTGAATTGACACTGCTGAGAATTTCTGTAGGGTGTAAATGGTCATTGCAGGCACTTGGATGTTCAGACTTTGGTCTCTGGCTCTGAATCTCCTATTCACATTAAAATGCACGTGTAGGATTGTAGAATGCTATGTCGGTCTATATAGTCAATCTGCACCCTGTGCAGACCAGGACACAATGTGGGACACGCTCCATAAACCCTGCTGGGGAGCAGCTGAGCTGGGCTACAAACACTGAGCACTTGCTTATTGGTCTGGTTTAAGATCTGCTCCTAAGTGGCCCTTGTTGAAGATCATCTCTTCCTACTGGCTAATATGACAGACTGTTTTTCAGAGGTCAAGGTATTCTCTATCTAAGGCATATGTTTACAATCTAAGTATTTCATGATGGGAGAGTAACATTTTACAGTGAATGCATTTTTTTAAGAGAACAGCTAGCCAGCTACATCACCAGGCCGTAAGTATGGGGGTCACTGTTGTGATTGCAAGGTGGTTCTTTGAGGAAGATGGGTTGAAGCAGAAGGGTCAGGCCAGAGGCAGTGGGTGTTGCCCGGGAGAGCCTGGGAGGGCCTGTTCAGAGTCACAGGTCGGGAGACTTGGCCCTCTTGGGAGTAAAAATGAGAGCACTGTGGGTGGAGCTTGCTTGATGGGGATGGAAGACGTAGAATCTTAAGAGTAAAGGGGTACAGGGAGGAGAGTGGGCTCTGAAGAGAAATTCAACTTCTCTCTCCTAGTTTTCTGAGGCTTAATCTGAGAATTGGCCTTGCCTTCTCTGATATCCAGATACTTGTAAAGAGATTTGGTTGTTCATCTTAATAAGTGCTTTTGTTCTTTGTCTGTTTGTGTAGGTCTCCAAATAAAGACTAGGGAGCTGGGTCCTGGAGCAGAGGATCAATTCCAGCTGTCACCCCTGGAGCCTGTCATCTTCTCCCGCCTGGTCCAGTGTGGTACTCTTCTCTCTCCACTCCCGTTCCACCTGCACCTCCATATGCAAAGACAACCCTGGTGATATCGCTGGCCAACCAAAAAAACAGTTAGTATTTAAATTTGATCAACTGAATAATTTCTTTCCTGTGGTACATTGATTTATCGGTACCCACTACTTAGCCCCCCTTGCTGTGAGATCACTCATTCACATCCAACGCAATGTGACTTTTAATGCCTTCTGCGTTAGAAGGGTGTTCTTTGTCTTATTGATGGCGGATTTGACCATATGACTTGTTTCGGCCACTGGAATGTGAGCAGATGTGACATATAACTTGCCTTTGACAGAAGCTTCAAAAGCCACTGTATGTTTCTGCCAGTCGTTTTCCTTAAGAAACCATGCTTCCCCAGTAGAGTGTGCCCCTTCAGCCGTGGACTCAGAATAAGATAAGACACGTGCAATAGAACCGTAGCAACTGATCCACGATCACCCATAGAACCGTAGCAGCTGATCCACGATCACCAACGTGTGATGCAAATGAGAAACAAATGTCTGTCTTAAGCCACTGAAATTTGGGGTTTGGTTGCTACAACAACCAAAATTAACCAATATAAATCCCTCCCACCAGTTAGCCCCAATCTCCTTGCCTGGGTTCATGGTACCACAACTGCACATGCACCCTACATTGGCCAGTCTAGGAGCATCTCCACTTCTCAGTCTCCTAGCTTCTGCCTGTATTATTCTCCTAGCTCAAACTATCTTTCCACAGTCTTTGCAACCCTCACCTTAAAGATTCTTCCAGCTAGCTCAAAATCTATCTCATATGTGAAATTTTTCTGAATGTCTTGCTTTGAAGTGATTTTTTCCTTCCTCTGAATTGCAACAAGCACTCCATGTTTATGCTACCCAGCACTCTCTTTAATAAGAAGAGGTGATGTTTATGATGTTTATTGAGCACATACTTTATAGATTTGACGCTGGTCTTTAACCAACTGTGTTAGTTTGGATACATTAGGATTAGATGAAATGAAAGGTTAATTGTGAGTGAAAAGCCTGTGAAGGATAAAAGGGGAGGGAGGAGCAGAAAGCAGCAGGAGCCTTCCTACCACAATGATGGTCTGACACTGTGGAGGAAGAGAAGGAGGAAGGAGGATTGGTCTCATGCTGCAGTATAATTCCCAGAAATGTCCTGCCAAGCCAATGAGAGTCTTCAAGCCAAAGTCTTCATCTTTTCGAGAGTCCCCCATCTCATAGAAATGACCTACATTGGTACCCTCACCATGGTTGGTCATTGACTGGGATCAGCCCTGTGGGAATATGGCAGTACATCCAAAAGGATAGTAACTGGGCTTGTTCATCAGTTATGCTCCCAAAATATGAAATCTGAGCAATTCTTTCTCATGGACATCATGTCAACATTAGTTTATCAAATCTTCACAAAAATGCTATGAGGTCAAGACTGCTATCATTCCTCTTTGAGAGTAAAAAAACTGAGGCCTGAGGAGGTTAAGTGACCTTGTCACCATCAGTCAGCTAGCAATGGGATGGAGCCTGACTGGTCCTCTAAACTATCATGGGACTTTAACTCCAGGCATTTACTGGGTGAATGAGGAAATGCACCTTGATGTCACCTGTGAGAAGGTGAAAATCTGAGATGATAGTAATCAATGCCAGTCTGGTTTTATTGGACCCAGAAGTGCACAGTCCTCCCCCCAGCTATCATGATACACAAGCTTTATCCTTGTCTGTGGGTTAAAGAACAGAACTGGATGTGTTTACAGAAGACTGTTTGCTTTTCTGATAGAATATTCAGAAATATTTTATGAATAAAACAGCTCATTAGAAATGCTTCCTAAAACCCCAAGGAAACAAAGCTCTTTTTCCCGTCATTCCTGAGCCATTAATTCCAGTCCATTTCCTGCTGAGTCTAATAGACAATGTGTTGTTAATCTTACAGTCTGTTACATCATGCCTGTTCTTTTGGTCTTATGAATGCAAACTTCATTTTCTCCTTAGAAATCATTTTCTTGTTCTGTGACTATGTTTCCCTTTAGTGAGAAGTTGCAAATGATCTTGCTGAGAGAAGCAAACAAAGACAGACTCAGATAGACCGTTTTTATTTTGACAGGAGACGTAAACTACTTCCCCTCACCTCAAAAAACAAAAACAAATAAAGAAAAGAAAACAGAAGAAATTTTAGGATTTGGGTAAATAAACCATTACATCCTATCACCCTATAAACCAAGCACTTCCCCTTTCCCTTTCTCATGAGTCCACTTTAAGAAAATAAAAACTAAAAAACCCAAACATAGATAAATAGATATACAGATAGATAAGAATATCTCTATAAGGATATGTGTGTGTGTGTGTGTGTGTGTGTGTGTTTGTGTGCATGTGTATAATAGTCTTCTTTCTGCTGCAGTGTGGGGTATAGAGAATGCTGGCATAGGGAGATCAAAACACTTTCTAGGCTGAACATACCTGCAAGAATATTTTTCAAGGAAAAACTAGAAGACACCAAACAAGCAACCAATCAACCTCCTAAATCCTCCAAAGTTTTTTCTATTTATTACTGTTCCCCTGATCACAGTGTATGGGGATTTTACTTTTAAGCTTAGTGTCAAGACCTGACCCAGACAGCACAGTGGGAGTGGTATCAACTACCTTACAAGCACCTTTGACTGGTGCAATAAACAAGCCTAGTTGTCAGGCCTATAATTAAAGGACATTTTATCCCACTGCTACTTTAAGATTAATTCACTGGGTAATGTTCATTGTTGTTGTTGTTGTTGTTGTTGTTGTTGTTGTTTTCCTGCCTTTGGAAGAAAACTAGGAAGCACCTTGACATTTCTGGCCATTCTTATTTTATAAAAAGAGATTGCAAATTCCTTAAGTTACAAAACACGGTCTTATTTCAGAAAGTAGGATCTTTAGCCATACTACATTAATTAACACTGCAATTTGCATTCAAAAATATGACTCATCATCCATTTGCCAGAGCTGGCACTGGACAAGTCTGTCTGATGAAAGAGGTGTCATGGGCTTCTAGCTTCCTTGGCAACCTTTCCTGCCACTCCATTGCTGTTCTTTCTGACTCTGGGGCTGAAGAACAGAAAAGACAGATAAAGGGGACCAGAAAAACTTACTTAACCACCATGCCTGTACATGGCTTCTTGTTCTCAGAGCCTCTCAGATATTCTGCTAGGACTCCCAACCTGCTTGGCCCCTCAGAAAGCATCAGACAACAGCTCTCTTCACCTTTGGCCTATTGTTCATCCCCCTGGCCTTCAGATTTCTACTGCTTCGTTTTATACAGATCCTCTCAGTAAGGATCCCCTTGTCCCCAGGCAGAAATTCTTTTAGGGCTTTTTTTAGGATCCCATATAAAAAGGCCCCAGGCTGGCATTCCTCCACCTGGCCCTTGGCATTATATATCTTGGCTTGCAGTTGGAGGGAATAAAGTTAGCCCTAGCTGCAGCTCCCTCTGCTCCCATGGAACACCAGAGGGTCTCTTGCTCTGACACGTGTCAGAGAAACTTCCCAAACTCAGGCAACAAAAGCAGATCCTCTATGTCCTCTCCTTTGAAACCCCGGTAGCGAGTGAGAAACCACATCTCAGCCCTGCCTACCCCCCGGTGTGGGAGGGTGGAACTCACAGTCCCACTCTATCTCAAGCGATTCTCCTCCAGCTTCTTTTCAGTTTACCATCTGGGGAATCTCTATATCCTTGAAGTGGGTGACAGGCCCGAAATCATGTAACTGGTTCCTAGGGATTTACTTGGAAGACTACATCTTGATTGACTATGTCTTGATTGAAGGTCTCTCCACTAGATATTTGACATTGCTTATTTGGCATTTCAGTTGAATCTTCCATTACTATTATGCATCAACTCCTTTCAACGTTCTCTGCTTCTTCTAGTATCTTCTGTGGAAATTTCCATGTTCTTATATTGCACACTTGGTAAAATACGTCACCTTACTGGGGCTTAGCTTTTGTTCATTCTCCTCACCCCTTTTGACATCCAACATGGCCCAGTCCTCCCCATCCCTTAACTCCTCATATTGGAGATTGGGGACTTCCATCCTGAGAGCCCTGGTCTTTGTCAAGCAAGTTGTGAATTGCTTGTTGTTGTACTGCTATTGCACTGTTGCTCCATACTGCAGGGAGGCGTTTCAAAATACTACTTGGACTCAGTTTTTTAAATTTGTGGATGCTTTGTTGTTTTTGTTGTTGTTCTTACTTTTTAGCAAGGCCCCTTTTACAAACTAAATATTTCAATCCATTTGTTGGCAAATGTTACAAACAAATTCACAATGAGTAAATGAGGATAAAACCAGAGTGGGGTCCCAGAGAGCGGGATCCCAGAGGCTGCCCATTTGGCTCCTTCCACAGACCCAAACGCTTTAAGAAACACACTTGGAAAAAAAAAAATCTCTACTTTAAAAGATGAAGTGACTTTTGAAATGGGAGCAAAGCATAGAGGGTTGATTTTACCAAGGAATGTGTACCCCAAAGCACTTCAGAAGCCAACTCTATATGAAAACTAGTGACTCTAATGGCCCCAGCCCTGATTCCCTGCTTCCTTCTGGCATGATCAGCTTCTAAATGCCACCTCTTGGAGAGACCTCAATGCGCCTTGGAATTCAGTTTATTTATTTCTCTAAAATCTGAGCTTCTGAAATGAGATCCCTATGAAGAAACTCATAAAAGCAAAAGGCCTCTTTTCTTAAAAAAAAAAAAAAACAAAAACAAAAACAAAGCAGAAAACAAAAACAAAACCCAATAGCTCTAAAAACTTTATTCTGTGGATTATGATGTTGATGGCATTTTAATGCCGTTCCTTAAATCCCTAAACCCTAGGAACCACTGAGACTTTAACAGACTAATCATGCTTCAGGCCTTTTGAACTTTGATTGCCAACCACCGTTATTGCTTTGAGTTTTCCAAAGGAGAGCCAACATTTCCCTTTACCCTTCTCACACTGGTTTTTTCCTATAAATGTACTAACACTGTGATATCGAGGTCATCTGGCCAATATAGATATAGAGGAATGGCTCTTACTCTTTCACTGTCCCACCCCCTAGTCTAGAGGATGTTTTAAGATTCTCACACATATTCAGATCTCTCACTCAGGCATGTGGAGGGAGTCCAATGTTGACTCCTTGGGGAATGATTTGCAGGATGACGCTACTTCTGTTTGGGTGAACAGAAGGATTTATGAAGAGGAGAAGGGAAAGATTCAGAAGCAATGCTGAACGAACATAATCTCTTTCTCCCCCACAATATTTCCTTATTGGTGACCCCATAAGTGTTTGTATTTGCAATACAGGACTCCAAGGACCCCGCAGTAGTGAATAAGACATGCTAGCGTGATCTTGACAGGCCATGCACTAGTCATGATTAGAGTCTGAAAGTCATGGACCCACAAAAATTTTGGACTGATTATTTTGCATTGCCTGCACTTTATCCCTGGGAGGGACTATACCCGGAGCTGAGCTGGGGGCCGAGGAGAAAGCCTGTAGGGGCATCTGGTGTGCTTTCCTTGTAGCCTGGGGTCCTTGATTATTGAGAGTCTAAAGAGGGCTGAGATTCTAGGAGCTTGACTGTAGGAATGCTATACACCAGCTGTGAAAAACACTTTCAGGACTTACTCCTGACATCAGGAATATCAAGTACCCTCTGTATCAACTGAAAATGTTGAAAACAGTTATTACCTTGAATAATAAATTGTTGCCATTTTTGCTTAAAACTTATTTCAAAAGAATGTTGAACTAAAGGATAGATATCTAATGATTAACATCTACTAATTAGTGTCCTGAAGCCAGAAAGGGAGTAACCAAAACTCTAACTACAAAGGTATCAGCTTACGTCATCCATGAACACCTCTGGACCACTCTGACCCTTTTTCCTTCTTTGATATCTGTAGTTCACACATGCAATTTGACACTGAAGTGTGTATTACCTTACATAGTGAATGATTGTTTTATACGTCTGTTTAACAAAAATGTGTTAAAATTTTAAAACCCCATGCAAAGTTTTCTGGCTCAGCACTGGACACACAGGATAGGTTCTCAGGAAATCTTGGTTTGTTGGTTAGTCGTTAGCAAATCACAGGGATTGTCAACTGCATTCAAGAGGCTGATGGCTAAAACTTGGTCTGCTTCTACTTATTGCTGACAGTGACCACAAAAGCAAATCAGAGTGCATTGTACACAAATATTTGAAGAGTTGTCAGTTTCATTGCATTCCTGACAAAGAAGAATAATCTGTGGAAAATGCTTAAACCTAACTTGTATATTAATTTGACTAAGTTTTCCTTCCTTGTCAATGAGGAAAAAAAAAAAGCCCCAAACATTTGTGTGCCTACAGCATTCTCACTGCGATAAAACATAAAACTTAACATACACCTTGGAGCATTCACATCCCAGATCTGCCATTTATTGGTTGTGGCATTGAAGAATTATTTAAATTCTGATTTCTTTCTTTCTTTCTTTCTTTCTTTCTTTCTTTCTTTCTTTCTTTCTTTTTTTTTAAATTCTGATTGTCTTGTCTCAGTTCTTTCTTTTCTCCTGTCCTCTGACCGTAACCATAAAATTGTTGTAGGATGACTAGATAGCGTGGAGCTTAAATCTCACACTGTATACTATTCTAGAGACTAACCTCTGATGTAATGCAAAACACATCTGTAGATATACACACATCATATCCAGATAGAGGATGACAGATGAGAGAGGATAGATAGTTGGGTAGGTAATTTTAACTACTCTCTTAAGAAGTTAGATTATGCCAAAGGAAAGACTCACCTACAAACCAAATCTGGGTGGGTTTCAGTGTACCATTGGGGTATAGACTTGGAATAAAACAGTGATATTTGTAAAAATGGGAGAAGCATAGAAATGTTGGGGCAGGAAGGAGACCTGGGAGGGAGGACAGCTGGATGATCACAGTGGAGCACGCCATAGATGGAGGAGTAGAGCTAAACCCTCATGGGTAGAGTGAATCAGAAGGAATTTCAAAGACAAAAATTACTAGGAAGTTTTGAATTCATTTGCCATGAGATATGTCAGCATCTGTCTCCCTGTGTGTCACCCTCATATCTTTTATAAAAGCCAAATTGCTCACTGAGGCTTATCTGTGAAAGTTCTTTTTTGGGGGTTGGGGGTGGTGGTGGTGGAATATTTATCAGAGGATAAGCCTAACTTTTAAAAATCTCTAAAATAGTAACAGTAGCGGGGTTAGAGAAAGCATCAAATGAGCTAACGCTTGTGAAATGCCATCATGTAATATGCAATTATTTTTAAATTATTTTAAATACATTGCGAATTGATTTATTAATAATTTCATAGCTGCTTGTGATTTCGTAATTACTGTTGATTAGAATTGCTTTTGTGTTGCAATTTAGTAAGTTGATACAGGCTTTGGAGTCAGAAAAACCTGGGTTTAAGTCTTGCTTACTCCTTTCAGTGTGCATTTGGACAAATGACTTCTCTTTTTTTATTTGTAAAATGAGGTTTATAACTACATCGTACTGACATGGTGCAGGGGGAAAAGGCTGATGAGACAACATTCTAACACTGTATTTCTCGGGGTTCTCAAAGGAAAGAGATGACACAATCAAATGGGGGTAATTTGGAAAGAGTTTAAGAAAGGGATGAAATATAAGGTGGTAGGTAAGCCACAGGGAAAGTGGCATAATGGCTAGTACTGTATCCTTAGGCTAGCCAAAGACCACACCCCTCATCCAACCCACCCCTCCAAGACCAGAAAGTCAGGGTAAGGAATGGAATCCAGACGGACAGCTATATGGAACAGTGGATAAGGGAGCTGCTGGATATGACCCATAATGATCAGTATCTCTGAGCCACAGTGGAGGTCGGGGGCAGGATGCAGTGGACATGGGAAGTATCCAGCACAGAAATGATTATCAAAGTGCCTGATTGTATATATTAGACAGAATGTGATATGTAGTGTTTTTGATCTTGAAACTATAGCTTTGTGTCAGTGACCCAAGAAATCAAGAGTGTTTGCCTTTATATGCCTAGTGAAATCATTGCGATTAAAATATTGGTTCTTGCCAATTCACTAGCTTCATGGAGTCCTCTTGTATGTACCCCATCCTCAGGAGGCACCAGCAGTGTTTTCAGATCCCCTGCTGAGCTGTCTCTCTCGTGATAGGATATAAACATGCTAAATAATGAGGAACTTCACGGGCTGTGATAAAATACCCTGATTTGCTCACTTTCCAGCCATGCTTCCTGAGCCAGGGTATGAGGCCACTCTGAACCTCATGTATATATAAAAAAAAATGGTCTTTTAAACATTAGTAAACCCCAAGACTCAGTCTCCTGCCCTTCATTTTTCTCTGTCTCTACTCAATTCTTGAGTGATCTTCCCTGGTTCCACGGCTTTAAATATCATGAATAAGCAGAAGACACTGAGCCCCGAGTCTACCCTGAACACCGCATTCGTATATCCACCTGCCAACTTACCATCTCCATTTGGATGTTAAAAGGCATCTTAGACTGAATTTGCCTCAAACCATACTCTTGATCCTCCCTTCTCCACCCCTCCCAAAACATAGACAGAGACAGGGACAGGGACAGACACAGAGACACAGAAAAGACACATGTACAGAGAGAGAGAGAGAGAGAGGGGGCAGAAAAAAATCTTTGCTCCTGCCCAGTCGTTCCATCTCATCTCACAGACCTTCATCCTTTTAGATGCTTTGGTCTAAAGCGCACATTTACCCTCGACTCCTCTCTTTCCCTCCTACCCCCCGTGCTATCTGTCCGACAGTTATCAGCTCCGTCTCCAAAACACATTCACACTCCTCCCCATCCCTACCGCTGTAGCCCTGGTCTGAGTCACTGTTAGTACTTAGAATAATTTGGATCCCCCGCCGCTGACTGGCCTTCCTCCTTGCCCAGTTTTCTCCTTCCCCACACCGTAGTTACAAGCTCCACATAGAAGACATTCGTAAGCATCAGTCAAATCATACCACTCCTCTGCTGAAAGCCCTAAATTACTTCTCAACTCACTTCATGTAGAAATCAAACTCACTCCTGTGAGTCCCCACACGATCTGCGTTCTCATTCCCACTCCCCCTCCTGTGACCACATGTCTTATTTCTCCACCCCTTAATTACTCTGCTTTGGCCACATTGTTCCTTTGCTGTTCCTTGCTGGAATATCTCAGGCAGACTATTTGGATTTGCTGTTTCCTCTACCCAGCTCTCTCTTCTCCCTCCCCAGGTGTCCTGGCCAGTTCTGTTCAAAGTCCCTTGCCCATGAAGGCCCTTCCTGACAGAGCATTTGAAACTACTATGGACTCACCTCACAATTCCACCTCTTGGCTTCATTTTTCCCCATGGTGTTGTCATCACCTTACACAAATGTACACTTATTTCTTTCCTTGTGCTTGCTCTCTTTCCTCTACATACAAGTTCCAGGAGGCCAGTGACGATGCCTGTCACATCCACTGCTGTATTCTCACCGCCAAAACATGAATGAATTCGCTTGTAGCTCAGAGCTGTTAGGACAGTTAACAGTTGATGGTCCAGTGAGATGAAAGTCCTGATAGGTTCTTTCTAATATAAAAGTCGATGTGTAATTCTGGATTAGACTGTAAAGTACATACTCATTTTATGTTCTATTGCCAATAAAAGTGCTAATAGATAATGTGCTTTTTAAAAAAGATTTATTAATTTATTCATGAGACACAGAGAGAGACAGAGACAGAGACCGAGACAGAGAGACAGAGACAGAGACCAAGACAGAGGCAGAGACAGAGACACAGGCAGAGAGAAGCAGGCTCTATGAAGGAACCCAGTGTGGGATTTGATCCCGGATCCCAGGATCACGACCTGAGCCAAAGGCAGCTGCCCAACTGCTGAGCCACCCAGGTGTCCCAAATACTGTGATTTTTTAAAGCCTTTTTTTAATTAAAGGAAATATATGTTCATACTCAAATATCTTTCTCATATGTAGGTTTCAGGATGCAAACATTAAGAGCACAAAGATTTAGTGAAATGAAGCTGCCTGTCATAGGGCCCAGAAGGCAGAGGAGTCTTAGCAAATGTTTGTTTCCTTCCTGCCATCTTTCTGAAAGCAGAGGAACTTCTGTTGCGCCTGGACTAGGGAGGAAGGGGGGTGGTATGCATTTTATAAAACCTGTCACTCCGGTTACACAACTCTTCCATCTCCCATCAAAGTAGCCATGTGGAGGACAAGCAAATGCAGCAGCACCACCACAGGCACAGATGATTTCTGCAGAGTTCCCAAGAGTTCTCCATTTCAACCCATGTCAACAATTCCTAAGTGCATACCCCCAAAAGATGAAGTATCTTACAGTGGCCTAGTGCAGTTATTTCCCAATTTCCCAGACTGTGCTCCCAAAGGAAGGCAAGCATCGGCAAGATATTAACAGGAGTTCATCAAAGGCAATATTTCATGGTCAAGTAAATTTGGAAGACAGTTAAATAAGACTAAACAGATTCCAAGTTACACATTTTCCTTTTGTCTTTTATATAATAGTCTTCTGGAGAAAAGTCATATATATAGGATTTTCCCAACTTGTTATACCATAGAACCCATCCTTACAGAGACCCTCAAGTTCCACTGAACACATTTTGAAATACTCAGTATAGTTTCAAAAAAAGTGATTCAATTTTCATATAATCCTCAAGGTTGGCAGGAGAAATGTTATTTTTCCATCTTCCAGTTTTCCATTTTACAGATAAGACAAATAAAACTCTCAGCATGATAAACTGGGCTTTGGCATAGGTTGTAAAAGAGTAGACTGAACCAAAGTCTTTTACTCAGAATTTTAATTTACGTTCCACTGCACCATATTGCTTTCTCTATTAGTCTTCTAGGGCTGTTGTAACACATTCCCACAAACTGGACTGCTTAAACAACAGAACTTTTTTCTCTCACTATTCTGGAGGCTCAGGGGGAGGCTCACATCTCTCCTAGCTGCGGCTGCCAGCAGTTCCTGGAGTTCCTTGCTTTGTAGCTGAGTCCCTCCAATCTCTGCCTTCATCTACACATGAGTTTCTTCCCTCTGTGTGTGTCTCTATCACCAGAAGGGCACTAGTCATTGGTCTTTTCTACTTTAGTCTCCTAAAATATTCAAATTTATTATGTGTAAACTTAAAGCCCTCATTTTTCTAGGCTGGAATCTAATCTTTATTTTATGACCTGATGTGGAGTCCTCTCTACACCTCTGGTCAAAGTAGTTGCCTTTGTTTGAACACTTGCCAGCTTATTTCTTTTTCCTTATTTGAATTTAGCTGAATTCCATGCAGGATTCCAGGCATGATGCGCCAATTTGAACAAAGAGGTTGTGATAATAATTTTCTAATGATTCTCAGGACTTGCATGGCTTTTAGGTCATGCTAACCTTTTGGGACATTCTTGTTGAAGGAATTGGAAAGAAGTGTTCTTTCTTTTTGAGACTGCTCAGCTGGTAAAGTTTAAGTCTAGAGATGCTGGCAACTGTTCTCGTCATTTCTGGGGAAAAGCCTCCTGAGAATCTGGCTAACATCAAGCAAGGAAGAGGGGAGAAGGAAGAAAGAAAAAAAAAAAGGAGGGATAGGGGAAGGAGGAAGGAAGGGAGCTCTACCACACCTGATGCAACTGAGGCCCTGGGATCCGGTCATTTCTGAAATTGCTTATTACAAAAGCCAAAAGAAAAAAAAAAATCCCTTTCATTGAATATAGTTTGAAGTAGACTTATATCCTTTGTCTGACACTATCCAGAAAATTACAGTGTGAGATTCCTTAAGTCCATTTCTAATCTGCTAGAGGCGAGAAAGGTAGAACTATGAGCAAGTTTCTACTTTGGGTCAGATTGTGTTAGGCATATCACGTCATGTCATTTAAGCCCTATGACAAGTCTGTCAGCTTTGCTACCCTGTGAATACAAAGTTCATAATACTAGAAGAATATTTTCCTTTAACTTACAAGAATAAAGTTTAACAATGAAATGAATATATGTGTGTATGTCTGCGTATGTATATACGTATACACTGATTCACAGAGATCTCTCTACATACGTAGATATGTACATCTATATTTGTCAGTGTGACACAGACACGATCGACTCGTTAATGGTAGAAAAACTTCAGTTCCCCATTTAGAATCAGTCCAAAGTTTTCCAAGGTTGTCAACCCACTTGCATCAGAAAAGCCAACTCTCAAATGAAACCTTGAATTGCATATATAATTACTGAGAAATACAGTTTCATGCACCGCAAACAAGCAGTCTGAATAAAAGAGACAACTGAGGTATTCTACATTACTGGAAATCAGATGGAGGAGCCAAGGTAGCAGCAGGAGAGTAGGAACAAAGCATCCAACTCTATGTTCAGTACCTTGGAGGGGAATATGTGAGGTTTTTAGCTGCAAGTTCTTCATTCCTTTGAATTCTCCCTAAAATGAAAGGGTGCCTCCGAGATGGCCATAAAAGTTCAATGGCAAAATTAAGTGGAGTGACCCTGCTGTGGAAAATAATATAGTAGAAACTATTTTCAGTGTCCGACCCTCGCTATGACAATCTAATTATGTCACCATCATTGTCACAGACACATTGAATGACTAGAATCTTTTAGTGACTCAACATCATCCGTAAGATAAAACATCTGAACCTCTACAGCTTGGGGAACACATTCTACCGATCACACTTGATCACACTTGATTCTTATCTACCTGGCCAGCTTCATTTTCTCACCTGTAGCTTACATTCCAGCTAAACCAATCTGCTTCCTGCTGCACAAACATGTCATGCTCTTCTGCCCACACTTCCCTTCCCAATCCTTATTTGCCTGACAAGCGTCTCATTCATTTTCTTAATCTCTTGCAGATATCATCTTGATATGGCACCTAAACCCAGAATCAATCACCTTGCTCCCTGTGCAAGGTGTGTGTACACCTTTACTTCTATAACATGTATCTTTTTTTTTTTCTGTCTGAGATAATGAGGATAAGACTTCCATTAGGTACCTATGGATACAAATGGGGGATTTTGCTTTGAGAAATAGTTGATTATAGTGGATAGAGCCAAAGGCCTTGGAGCGAATACCTGAGTTAAAATCCCAATTCTACCTCTTATTACCTGTGAAACCTTGGAAAGTTCTCTTCCCTGGGCTCATTTCTCTCATCTGTAAAATGAAGGTAGTTATATTAACACTCCATAGGATCACAGTAAAGATTTAGATAATCTGTGTCAAGGGACTGTTACAGGTACGTTCTCAATTCATAGTATAATATTTTGTCTATTGGCTCTGGAAAAAGTATGTTCATCTTCAGGAATTGGCCAAAGTTATACCCAGAGCATAATCAGGCCATTGTCAGGACATTGCTTGGCATCTGTGCTATTTTTCACTCTTCTGTACACATTAGCTGTCCACAAAGGAAGAACACCATCTTTGCCTATCACCCAAGAAGATATCTTTGTCTCCCAGATTCCTCCGAAGGCTTCAATCAAGTTGTCAGTGTATGATACTACTGATTTGGGGACATAGACAGTCGCAAAGTCAGCCTTTTCCCAAATTCCATGCCATATTTTGTTGGCTGAGCCTTAAAAATTTTACCTTAAAAATGGTTTTTCTTGCCTTTTAAACTCCTTCTGAGGCTGTTTGAAGTATCTCCTTTGGAAAAAGTGAGTGAAACACAATTCTGGCAGGTGCCAGCACCTCCTATGATCCAGACCTTAGATAGAGCCACCAATCCATCCTCTGCGTCCCAAGAAAAGGTACAACAATGGACAACCACAGTGGGAGTTCTGGAAGCAGCACTTCCTAGCCCTGCCAGACAAAAATGCTCATTTAAACCAGTCATATTACTGTGGCTTCCTAATGATTATTGTTACAAGTGAATGTGATCCCATGTTCTGAGTAAGTCCAGGATGCAGACCCTTAGAGAGGTCGATAAGCCAACCTTTGTACCGGTGAAGGCTGGTTAATCAGATGGACACCAGGAGGGGATCATTCCTGCCTATAGGTCAGTGTGTATCTCATAAATTGCTTCTTTTATAAAATCAAATGTTATTTATTTGGTTAGCTAACCCAAAGCATTCTTTTATTGACCTGAGTCATTATATCTTTCTCTCCAAAATGAAAGATGCCTTTAAGTTCTCTGGGGTTCTCTTCAGTGTTAGATTAAGGCAATTTTTTAAACTAATCTAAAAGAATCCCCCTTGGATTCATTCTTCTACCTTCCTTAAAGGGCAGTATTAAAGATGAACCAACATCATGCTGAACTGAGCAAGGTACCAGATTATACTTTAATGAAGTAAATGTGAACTTTGACCTTTAACCTTGAATAGTGATCACACAAAGCAGTTTCATCTTATTTATTAACATCTACAATAGAGTTTTAGGCATTTACTTTTAGAGAAAATAACCCTCTCATTTCAGTGGAACAAGATGGACAGCCAAGGTCAATGAAGCATCACAAGTAAGTTTTCCAGCCTGTCCTGGAGGCGGAATTGGGGGTGACTTTTTTTTTTTATGGCATCTAACAAATAGCATCTGAGTGGAATTTTTAATCAGAACTCCAGACGATAACTCTTGGCAGAAGAACTCTGGGTTTTTTTTTAGCACATTTTCCCCCCTTGACATCTGTTCTTTTCACTTTCTGAAATAAACATTTTGCTTTGCTAATGCTGTGAGGTGTAGGGCTGGGAAGTTACTCAATTTTTCCCTCACTCACTGAAATCATTTCTTAAGGTTTAAGTGAGCTTTTTTGCCCACCTCTTTCAAATGAGGTAGCTCCTTTCCAAATTCGAAAAGCAATCAAAATTCAGATAGGAAAGTCAGAGTCACCTGATGGAATCCTCCCTTGCTTTTCTCAGGCAGAAGAAATATATCACGTTCCCCATCTAGTGGTAGGATTTGGAATCGTCCACAAAGGTGGTCTAACAGATTCTGGGAGTTTTTTACCTATTTTTTTTTTTTTTTTTTTTTTTAAGAAGCAACTCAGAAGTAGATTTATTGAAAAACAGGACATTTCTAGGTATTTCCCTACGTTACTTTTTAATTCAGTGGCTTCACATCTGAATTTTGGACTTTATTCTAAATATGTTTGCTTTAGGGTCTATACCAGCAGAGTTATGTTCCTAAGATACAATTACAAATAAGCTAACTTCCCTAATTTCTGTTGACCTCATTTTTCCCCTAAATCAATATTCTTCAGAAAATGTAAGTTAGTAATCTTTTCTAAGGACCTTACATACATTAAAGTGTATATGCAAATGTTTTCATGCATATATATCCATACAATGTATTTAAAGTATAGAGTATCAACATCAGTGCTTAAATTTCCCTGAAACTTCCCATTTTTCAGAATATGAGAATATTTTTTTTTAATTTTTTTATTTTTATTTTATTTTTTTTTAAATTAATTTTTATTTTTCAAATTCAAACTGATCACCATGATAAAGAGAGTGAAGATAAGAAAGAATGAAAAGATAAAGTTTCTATTCTCAAAGAACTTACAATGAATGAGAAGGAAGGA
This sequence comes from Vulpes vulpes, assembly GCF_048418805.1. Classification (NCBI taxonomy): domain Eukaryota; kingdom Metazoa; phylum Chordata; class Mammalia; order Carnivora; family Canidae; genus Vulpes; species Vulpes vulpes. The sequence goes on along the minus strand of NC_132783.1, from coordinate 128,142,793 downwards.
AAACTACTTAACAGTCATAGCAAAAGTCCAATATAGTAGAACTCCTTTCTCAGCAGGGGGTACAGGCCGAGACCCTCAGTGGATGCCTGCAGCTGCAAATAGTACCAAACCCTACACATGCTATGTTTTTCTTTTCCTTTTCTATAGGTACACATCCATGATGAAATTTAATTTTTAAATTAGGCAAAGTAAAAGATTAACTTAATAACTAATAATAATATAGAACAATTGCAACCAAATACTGTAATAAAAGTTCTGTGAATGTTGTCTCTCACACATCTTATCGTCCCGTACTCATCCTTCTTGTGAATATGTGAATGATTAAATGCCTACTTGACAAGGTGCAGTGAGGGGAATGACGTAGGTATCCTGACACAGGCTACTAATTACTTTTTGACAATATGTCAGGAGAATCATGTTTCCAGACCACAGTAGACTGCAGGTAACTGAAATGGGAAAGTGAAACTCTGGATGAGAGGGGATGGGCTTCTATAAACAGTTTTCCAAGGATTCTGAGAACATGTAGGCTCAGTACAGATGCTTGACCTTCCTCTCCTCTCAAGGTCTTCACTGGGCCCTTGAGTTGGTTTGTATAAGTCTGGGGCACAGGGAGCAAGGGAAATGTTAGCCAGCTGTAGAGTCAGGAAGGGGAGGGTACTGCTACCTCTGCTTCAAATTTTTGGCATTCTCTTTCCTCCTCTTCCTGGGCCAGCTGCTGGCAGGATATGTGCATCTGCAGATGCCTGCTGTACTCCTCCTGGGCAAAACCTCAGCATCTTGCGAAGTTCTCCTGTTCACTGTTGAACTCTTTAAGACCTTCATTTATAGGATCTTACGGCATAGCATATGCTTCCTGTTGTTTTCCTTTTCTTTGCAACCTTTCTTAACCTTGAACTCTTCTTGTACACATGACCTCATTTAACAAGGTGGTCCTTTGCTTTCTGTTC